>NC_091990.1:45071443-45378217 GCF_044704955.1 Pristiophorus japonicus
GCTCTGTTTGATGGTTTGTACTGCCCGCTTTGCCTGCCCATTGGAGGCTGGTTTAAACGGGGCCGAGGTGATGTGTTTGATCCCATTGTGGGTCATGAATTCGTTAAATTCGGCACTGGTGAAACATGGCCCCTTGTCACTGACCAGCATGTCAGGCAGGCCGTGGATGGTAAACATGGCCCTCAGGCTTTCAATGGTGGCAGTGACGGTGCTTCCCGACATCATTTCACATTCAATCCATTTTGAAAAAGCATCCACCATCACCAGGAATATTTTACCGAGAAACAGGCCCTCATAGTCGACATGGATCCTCGACCATGGTCTAGAGGGCCAGGACGACAAACTTAGTGGTGCCTCTCTGGGCGCGTTGCTCAACTGAGCACACATGCGGCATTGCCATACACAGGACTCTTAAGTCAGAGTCGATACCGGGCCACCACACGTGGGATCTGGCTATTGCTATCATCATTAGTATACCCGGGTGTGTGCTGTAGAGATCCGAGATGAACGTCTCCCTGCCCTCTTTGGGTATCACTACGCAGTTACCACACAACAGGCAGTCTGCCTGAATGGACAGCTCGTCCTTTCGCCGCTGGAACAGCTTGATTAGCTCTTGTATTTCAACGGGGATGCTGGCCCAGCTCCCATGCAGTACACAGTTTTTTACTCGGGACAGCAGAGAATCT
Source organism: Pristiophorus japonicus (assembly GCF_044704955.1). NCBI lineage: Eukaryota > Metazoa > Chordata > Chondrichthyes > Pristiophoridae > Pristiophorus > Pristiophorus japonicus. The sequence continues at coordinate 45,072,130 of NC_091990.1, forward strand.
TGGCTGGTCCAAGTCCTAATCTGGCAGGCCGTGACAGGTGATTTATCATTTTCAAACGCTTTCATGATCATCAACAAGTCTGCGGGCTGCGCCACCATCAACAAGTTTGCAGGCTGCGCCATTTCCGCCCCCGTGGTGGGTAATGATAGTCGACTGAGAGCATCCGCACAGTTCTCGGTGCCTGGCCTGTGGCGGATGGTATAGTTATACGCTGATAGCGCGAGTGCCCACCTTTGTATGTGGGCTGAGGCATTAGTATTTATCCCCTTTTTTCAGCGAACAGGGATGTGAGGGGCTTGTGATCGGTTTCCAGCTCAAATTTGAGGCCAAACAGATACTGATGCATTTTCTTTACCCCAAACACACACACTAATGCCTCTTTCTCAATCATGCTGTAGGCCCTCTGTCTTCGACAAGCTCCTGGTGGCATAGGCAACAGGTTGCAACTTCCCCGCAATGTTAGCTTGTTGTAATACACATCCGACTCCGTACGACGATGATCACGTGCTAGCACGAGTCTTTTACACGGGTTATACAATACAAGCAGCTTGTTGGAGCATAAAATGTTTCTGGCTTTCTCAAAAGCAATTACTTGTTATTTTCCCCCCATACCCAATTCTCACCTTTACGCAATAACACATATAGGGACTCTAAGAGGGTGCTTAACCCCGGTAGGAAGTTATCAAAATAGTTGAGGAGTCCCAGCAATGACCACAGCTCCGTGACGTTCTGTGGCCTGGGCGCGTTCCTGATTGCCTCTGTCTTGACGTCTGTGGGCCAAATGCCGTCCGCCGTGATCTTTCTCCCCAAAATCTCCACTTCTATTGCCATGAAGACGCATTTCAACCTCTTCAGCCGCAGCCCTACGTGATCCAGTCGCTAGAGGACCTTCTCCAGGTTTTGTCGGTGCTTGACGGTGTCCCGACCCGTGACCAATATGTTGTCCTGAAAGACCACCATGTGTGGTACCGACTTGAGTAGGCTCTCCATGTTTCTCTGGAAGATCGCTGCAGCTAATCGAATTCGAAACGGGCATCTGTTGTAGATGAACAGTCCCTTGTGCGTGTTGATGCAGGTGAGGCCCTTCGAAGACTCCTCCAGCTCCTGCGTCATGTAGGCCGAAGTCAGGTCGAGCTTGGTGAACATCTTGCCTCCTGCCAGCATTGCAAATAGGTCGTCTGCCTTAGGTAGCGGGTATTGGTCCTGTAGTGAGAAACGATTAATAGTTACTTTATAATCGCCGCAAATCTTGACCGCGCCATCACTTTTGAGTACTGGAACAATCGGACTGGCCCAATCGCTGAATTCCACTGGGGAGATGATGCCCTCGCGTTGCAGCCTGTCCAGCTCGATTTCCACTCTCTCCCTCTTGTGCCTTGTGGTGAATGGGTCGTGCCTCTGGGACCAAGTGGATCCGCACCTTTGCCCCGGAAAAGTTTCAAAAAGGGAAGGAAATTTGTTAAGAACCTGGGTACATGAGGCCTCATCGACATGTAATAGCGCTCGGATGTCATCCCAGTTCCAGCGGATTTTGCCCAGCCAGCTCTTTCCAAGCAGTGTGGGGTCATCACCCGGAACAATCCAAAGTGGCAGTTCGTGCACCGTGCCCTTGTAGGTGACCTTTACCATGGCGCTGCCCAGTACAGTGATGAGCTCTTTGGTGTACGTTCTAAGTTTCACGTGGATGGGGCTCAGGGCTGGTCTGGGTGCCTTGTTGCACCACCGTCTTCCAAACATCTTTTTACTCATGTTAGATTGGCTAGCACCAGTATTTAGTTCCATGGCTACGGGTAAGCCATTCAATTTTACATTTAGCATTGTAGGTCGACATTTCATCAAAAATGTGTGCACCCTATGTACTTCAGCATCTGCCTCCTCTTTTGAGGCTCGAAATTGCTTTGATCCACCATGGACTGATCTTCCTCTGCCACGTGGTGGTTAGCAGGTTTTGCAGAGCTTGCAGCTCGTTGGAGGTGACCCATTGTTCCTCAGCTCTTGCAAACATACCCTATAAAGCAGCATGAATAGGCTGAATGGAAGCCTCCACAACGTCAAGGTGTGAATTGCCTTGCATTCATCCTTTGTTGCGGACTCAGTCATCTGGGTCACCTGAGGCCTGCTGGCAGTTGCAGACTCGTGGGTTCTGCCCTGTACATTTCTGCTCACAAACACTGTTCCAGTTAATTTATTAACATTGCTAGCACTTGTTTGCTGAGAGATTTGTTTGGTGTTATCACTGGTGGACATAAACGCCTGTGCTATCACAATGGCCTTACTGAGGGTCGGTGTCTCTACAGTTAAAATTTTTCATAGGGTGCTCGTGGCCAATGCCCAGTGCAAAAAAGTCTCTGAGCAACTGCTCCAGGTAGCCATGAAACTCACATTGTCCTGCAAGTCGCCTTAGCTCAGTGACGTAGCTCGCCACTTCCTGACCTTCAGATCATTGGCACGTGTCGAACGGATACCTCGCCATCAGCACGCTCTCCCTCGGGTTAAGATGCTCCTGAACCAGTGTACACAGCTTCTCATATGACTTATCTGTGTGTTTCACCGGAGCCAGAAGATTCTTCATGAGGCTGTAGGTCGGTGCCCCGCAGACCGTGAGGAGGACCGCTCTCATTTTTGCAGCGCTTCCTTCTCCGTCCAGCTCGTTGGCTATAAATTCTGGTCTAGTCATTCGACATAGGCTTCCCAGTCCTCACCCTCCGAGAACTTCTCCAGGATGCCCACAGTTTGCTGCATCTTTGCGTTGGCTTTGTAAACTCAACGCCAGTTATTGTGTACCTAACACAGATGAGACTGCACACAGGGAGGTTAAAGTAACAGTGACCTCAGTCTTTATTAAGACACGCCAGAGCGAGGAACAGGCCTTCGGGGCCGGCTTATATACAGTGCTCCCAAGGGATGCTGGGATCCCTTGGGACTTCAGGGGATGCGCTCCCTGGTGGTGGAACATGGGAGTGCATGCTTTACAGATACACAACAAAATCAACTCCCAATTAATGTACAGACTAACCTGAAGTGAAACAATACTATTTGCTTGAGAAGATTGGTGCACTGCCTCCCTCTTTACCTGCACCAGATGATAGAAACATAGAAACATAGAAAATAGGTGCAGGAGCAGGCCATTCAGCCCTTCTAGCCTGCACCGCCATTCAACGAGTTCATGGCTGAACATGAAACTTCAGTACCCACTTCCTGCTTTCACGCCATACCCCTTGATCCCCCGAGTAGTAAGGACTTCATCTAACTCCCTTTTGAATATATTTAGTGAATTGGCCTCAACTACTTCCTGTGGTAGAGAATTCCACAGGTTCACCACTCTCTGGGTGAAGAAGTTTCTCCTTATCTCGGTCCTAAATGGCTTACCCCTTATCCTTAGACTGTGACCCCTGGTTCTGGACTTCCCCAACATTGGGAACATTCTTCCTGCATCCAACCTGTCCAAACCCGTCAGAATTTTAAACGTTTCTATGAGGTCCCCTCTCACTCTTCTGAACTCCAGTGAATACAAGCCCAGTTGATCCAGTCTTTCTTGATAGGTCAGTCCCACCATCCCGGGAATCAGTCTGGTGAATCTTCGCTGCACTCCCTCAATAGCAAGTATGTCCTTCCTCAAGTTAGGAGACCAAAACTGTACACAATACTCCAGGTGTGGCCTCACCAAGGCCCTGTACAACTGTAGCAACACCTCCCTGCCCCTGTACTCAAATCCCCTCGCTATGAAGGCCAACATGCCATTTGCTTTCTTAACCGCCTGCTGTACCTGCATGCCAACCTTCAATGACTGATGTACCATGACACGCAGGTCTCGTTGCACCTTCCCTTTTCCTAATCTGTCACCATTCAGATAATAGTCTGTCTCTCTGTTTTTACCACCAAAGTGGATAACCTCACATTTATCCACATTATACTTCATCTGCCACGCATTTGCCCACTCACCTAACCTATCCAAGTCACTCTGTAGCCTCATAGCATCCTCCTCGCAGCTCACACTGCCACCCAACTTAGTGTCATCCGCAAATTTGGAGATACTACATTTAATCCCCTCATCTAAATCATTAATGTACAATGTAAACAGCTGGGGCCCCAGCACAGAACCCTGCGGTACCCCACTAGTCACTGCCTGCCATTCTGAAAAGTACCCATTTACTCCTACTCTTTGCTTCCTGTATGACAACCAGTTCTCAATCCACGTCAGCACACTACCCCCAATCCCATGTGCTTTAACTTTGCACATTAATCTCCTGTGTGGGACCTTGTCGAAAGCCTTCTGAAAGTCCAAATATACCACATCAACTGGTACTCCTTTGTCCACTTTATTGGAAACATCCTCAAAAAATTCCAGAAGATTTGTCAAGCATGATCTCCCTTTCACAAATCCATGCTGACTTGGACCTATCATGTCACCATTTTCCAAATGCGCTGCTATGACATCCTTAATAATTGATTCCATCATTTTACCCACTACTGAGGTCAGGCTGACCGGTCTATAATTCCCTGCTTTCTCTCTCCCTCCTTTTTTAAAAAGTGGGGTTACATTGGCTACCCTCCACTCGATAGGAACTGATCCAGAGTCAATGGAATGTTGGAAAATGACTGTCAATGCATCCGCTATTTCCAAGGCCACCTCCTTAAGTACTCTGGGATGCAGTCCATCAGGCCCTGGGGATTTATCGGCCTTCAATCCCATCAATTTCCGCAACACAATTTCCTGACTAATAAAGATTTCCCTCAGTTCCTCCTCCTTAATAGACCCTCTGACCACTTTTATATCCGGAAGGTTGTTTGTGTCCTCCTTAGTGAATACTGAACCAAAGTACTTGTTCAATTGGTCTGCCATTTCTTTGTTCCCCGTTATGACTTCCCCTGATTCTGACTGCAGGGGACCTACGTTTGTCTTTACTAACCTCTTTCTCTTTACATACCTTTAGAAACTTTTGCAATCCGCCTTAATGTTCCCTGCAAGCTTCTTCTCGTACTCCATTTTCCCTACCCTAATCAAACCCTTTGTCCTCCTCTGCTGAGTTCTAAATTTCTCCCAGTCCCCAGGTTCGCTGCTATTTCTGGCCAATTTGTATGCCACTTCCTTGGCTTTAATACTATCCCTGATTTCCCTAGATAGCCACGGTTGAGCCACCTTCCCTTTTTTATTTTTACGCCAGACAGGAATGTACAATTGTTGTAATTCATCCATGCGTTCTCTAAATGTCTGCCATTGCCCATCCACAGTCAACCCCTTAAGTATCATTAGCCAATCTATCTTAGCCAATTCATGCCTCATACCTTCAAAGTTACCCTTCTTTAAGTTCTGGACCATGGTCTCTGAATTAACTGTTTCATTCTCCATCCTAATGTAGAATTCCACCATATTATGGTCACTCTTCCCCAAGGGGCCTCGCACAATGAGATTGCTAATTAATCCTCTCTCATTACACAACACCCAGTCTAAGATGGCCTCCCCCCTAGTTGGTTCCTCGACATATTGGTCTAGAAAACCATCCCTTATGCATTCCAGGAAATCCTCCTCCACCGTATTGCTTCCAGTTTGGCTAGCCCAATCTATGTGCATATTAAAGTCACCCATTATAACTGCTGCACCTTTATTGCATGCACTCCTAATTTCCTGTTTGATGCCCTCCCCAACATCACTACTACTGTTTGGAGGTCTGTACACAACTCCCACTAACGATTTTTGCCCTTTAGTGTTCTGCAGCTCTACCCATATAGATTCCACATCATCCAAGCTAATGTCTTTCCTAACTATTGCATTAATCTCCTCTTTAACCAGCAATGCTACCCCACCTCCTTTTCCTTTTATTCTATCCTTCCTGAATGTTGAATACCCCTGGATGTTGAGTTCCCAGCCCTGATCATCCTGGAGCCACGTCTCCGTAATCCCAATCACATCATATTTGTTAACATCTATTTGCACAATTAATTCATGATGCCTGTCAAAGTCACAGCAAAACAAGGTGCAACAAATTGTGACATTTGTGCTGTTTTATTTTGATTACAGGTGAAAAAATATGAAAGCAGTATTTTTCTCCAAAGAAGGGTTTGAAAGGTTACTGGCATTTCCTTGCCTCAAACAGGAAGCTAAGTTAAATGAATGAAATGCTAATTTCAAAGTGTGAAGTATAATTTTAAATTGTGGAAATGACAATCTATTCAAATCTTTGCTGGTGTGAAACCGTGGTTCCTGTAACACTGAGCACCAAATCCCTTTGTTGGGCAATTTGTTTAAGTTAGGAATAAGATTTCCGATTGGTGCCATGTGTTAAAGCACCTGGCTACAATGTGTGAAAGCCACAAAAAAAAGCTCATTGATGAGTAATATTATGATACATGAATGAAATTGGTACCTTCTTCAAAAGGAATTGAGTTGCGATAATAAATCAGGATTTTTTTTGGTTCCCTGTATTTTTGAAGCATTTTCAGACTCAGAGCTCTTTTGTTAGTGTTTAGCACCTGTATTTCATTGAGGCTGGATAGCGATTTTATTCCAAGAGATGGTTTAATTATGATACAGTTCTCACTGCTGGGGTAGGGGGCTTGTGTGTAGCTCTGAAAGAACAGTCAATATATTTTGTTTATTATAAAATATAATTGCCTTATACACTTGGGCCGAGACATTCCGCCAGCTTGCGCTCCAACTGAAAATCGGCCAAACCAGCGCAAAAGATTGTGGAAATTTAAACGCAAGTTCCGTCATCTGTAAATCATGTTTTCACAATCTTCAATGCTGGTTTACCACATTACAACAGTGACTACACTCCAAAAGTACTTCATTGGCTGTAAAGCGCTTTGAGATGTCCGGTGGTTGTGAAAGGCGCTATAGAAATGCAAGTCTTTTTCTTTAAAAAACACACTGGAATCCAGCACCGCCCATAAAACTGGCCACACCCCAGATCAAAATAATGAGCATGGCGAGTTTCTGCCGATTGCGTCTGTTCAGGGAAACTCTTCAAATTAAGCTCAGTTTTTTGGGGCGCAAAGTACTAGTCGGCACATTTTAAAATATTAAAACAATGTATTTATTAAGAAACTGACTACTGTACACCAATAAAACTAATAAATGGTGGTGCAGATTTTTTTTTAAAAAGTAATTGGCCCAGAAATCCCTCTGGGGGTCTTCCCGCGGGCCATTGCCTCCTCGCTGGATATTTTTTACGAATTTACCTGGTGGTCTAGGAGGCGCCCTGATTTCCAATGGGGAGGCCTTCTCCTCCCGCGCTGCGAAGCGTTCGCCTGTACAGAGGGTCCCGACACAGAAGATGCAGTCATGTGTGACTGCTCAGCCAATCGGGTAAGTATTTCACATGTTCCCATTAATAGCACTGAGACTTGCATATCTATCAGTTCACACTGCTATTAATGGGAACAAAAGCAATCACACAAAATATTAAAAAGAACAGACCACACATTTAAAATTAATTGAAATTAAAGTTATTATGTCTTATAAAAATAAAATATTTTCCCGACTTTTAAGAAAGTTTTTTTAAATTATGGTTAAAAATAAACTTACTGTAGTGGGGAGGGTTTTTAAGAATAAAATGTTTTTATAACTTTATTTTTAAAGGTGTGTGTGTATTTTTAAACATGCGCCTGTAAAACTAGGCTATACGCCTGCTCTTTCAGGCACAAGATATTTGAGGACATTTGCTGGGCATGATATCCGTAAATATCGGAACTCTTGTCCTGCAAATGTCCTCGCTCCCGATTTGCAGTTGATCTGTCCAGCTGGAAACTTGACAGATCGGAAAAGCCGGTTTTCAGCGCAAGCGCATTGCGCGTTGTAAACTGTCTTTTCCGATGCCTTCACGGGTCCGTAGAAACTTCGTACTGACCCGGGACATCGGAATTCCAGCACCAATGTCAAGTATTTAAAAACAGGTTATTCACAGGTAGTGGACTAGACATGTACCAGGTTACCACTGTTAAATACATGAATATCTTTTAATGCAGGGGGAAAAAAATAAACAATTACATCTATTATGCGGCATGATTGTGCTGGTTGATGGAAGATTTTAAGTTTGTGATTACGCAAGTGAGTTTTTGGTGGAAATTTGAATCATAACTTCACTTTGGAAAAACAGCGCTATTTCAAGTGGAAACTCTAGCCTGATATTTTTGCATGAATTAGTTTAGCCTGTTGAAATTTGGCCACGTATGTGATATTTTCTGCTGTCTGATTGACTTAAGCCGTGGGAATTTTCCATAAATTCAACGACAGCATTCACCCCAATTAGGATGAATTGTAAGAGAAGAAAGTAAAAGGTGCAGATTTCAAATCATAAAAGGTGCAGTACATTTATGGAAATTATTAGACTATTTGATTGAGCAAATTGGTTTTGAAAGACTGAACTGGATTGGAGGGGAACCTCAACACTCCTTTGGTTGAAGACTATGTACACAAATAAAATACCTACAGTACACCAAAGACAATTGAGGAATCAGCCTCTTGAATTTTAAAAACTACTTCTGGTCAACCTCATTTCAAGGGATGTTGTCTGATACATACTGTCTCCATAAATGCCTTGAAATACAGGCCAGAATTTTCTGTGGGGGGAGGGGGTCAGCAGGTGGGGTTGGTGGCTTGTTTCGAGCCAGTTAAGAATGACTTTCAGCTTATCATTTGCATTTGGCAGCTCACCCACGGGGTCCACACTGGTTGTGGACCATGTCTGTCAAGTTCAGTGGCCATTGCTCCAGCTGATTCCTTGACAGCTTTAATCATAAAGTAAAAGCTCCCACCTTACAGAGATATCTTCCCACAGCCACAAGCTCTTCCTCACTGCATTTTCACAACAGATTCACCATGCTGCAAGTCTTTACACAAGTCTCCATCCAGTCTGACCTCAATACCTCTCTCACTATTGACAGATCACTTCTGTCATCGCTACTTCACCTACCACCAATTCAAACAGCATGGGTGCCCTTTATACTCTCTCACCTTAGTTCTCAGAATCCCATCATGATCAGCCCCAATACCAGCAGCACCAAGCACACCACAGCAGCACCACAGACTTCTCCGCAATCAAATAATGCCGCACAGGACAAATAATGCTGCACAGGACAGGGGCATCAGCACCAAACCACATTGCTGTTGGGGAGGTCAGGGATGGCCTCACCATGGCCAGATTTACTTAACTTAATGTTGCTACATGATGCACCAGGTTGGCACCACCCACACCAACACCATAATGCATCCCTACAATGCCCAAACCATTCCTTTAACACTCATCACCATTGTGGGGGGTACCGTTATGTCTCACCATTCATTGCAACTCACTAAGCCACTTCCAAAGGTGCACACAAATCTGTCCAAGAATTCAAAGTGTTGAAAATAAAGATTTCAATGTTTGACACTGCATTAACAGAAACTTTACATGAACATTGTCGAAAACACCCAAGTGCCTACTGTTAGAAACTAAAGATACCTGAAAATGTATATGATTATACGACTAAAACTATGATGCGAAGAATGTTGTGTTAAAATGGTTATGCTCGAACTGGAGTCGAAAAATTTCCTCAGACTGGAGAGATACTTCGAAGTGCGAATGTTCTGGTTTCCTGCGGAGGATATAATGTCGTGTACTATATACAATCTCCCTGTTGTTAAGTGATTATCTGTTATTTTTAAGTTAAGACTTGAACTTTGTTTATATATTTTATGTATAATGCTAAGGTAGGAATTGAAGTTAGCTTAACAGACTGCTTGTGAAGATCATGGAAGGAAACTAGGGAAGTTAGCGTAAACACAAAGCAGCATGCTAGGTCATAAAGGAGGTAATGACCAGTTGAAGTGAGAAAGTTCTGCTTTGGACCTCATTGTTGAAAGAGTATGAGCCTAGGACTTGTAATAATGGTACCTGAGAGGATAGGGATGAGAGAGATAAAGCAAATTCCAAAGGAAGAAACCCTGCGTAAGTATAAATAGAAAAGACATGTGAACAAGATCATAAGGCATCTTCAGGGCAGGCTTTGATTCGAGAATCAAGACAAAGAACTCAAAGCTCCATTGGGTATTGAATTTTTGGGGGAACCTCTATAGGTTAAACAATCTTGCCCATATCCCGTTTCAGGCCTACCCCTAAAAATAGAATTAAAATGACCTTCTGTAAGTTTGTCCTCACAGAAGGAGGAGAGAGAAGGAGGCTCTAGATGAAAGGAAGAGAAGCTGCTCAGAGAACTGTTCACGTGTGCCAACCATCTGTTTGATCGGATCGGTATCAGCTACTTGTCATGGTCGTATGTTTTTGCTGTATAACTAATGTGTTATATTCCATCTTAAACTCTAATTAAACACAATATACCCACCATATTGGTTTGCGCTCGAACCTGATTATTTACAGTGACCAGAGATAGCCGTAAACAGGCTATTTCTAACAAATTGGCAAATCAGGCAGGAGTGGAAAAGGGTTATTTTGGTCGAACTGAGTTGAGGACAGTTTTGACTTATAAAGGTACTCGGTGTATTTATCAGGATGGCAGCTGCGTATTTGAGAGAAAAAGTTGCAAACAGTCTCTCGGATAAGTTAGGGGCTCCGGGGGCCTAAGCGGTAATCAAGATAATGCAGGGTGACGAGAAGAGCGAGAAGAGTTACTCTAAAATTTGGGGCAAGATAGTATCCCAGGTAGGTGTGAAGAAATGTAAAGTTAAGGAAGCAGAAATAGGCTGGCTTATGCAGCCCACTTTTGTGCTGTTAGCTTGGGAGGCAAAGTTGTACTCCTGAAAATGAGAAATTCAAATTAAAAGGGAATTACAGGGCTGGCAGGGCCAACACATCACAGCCTGTGCCCTTCTCCGTCAACAGCAAGCCTCAGCAGATGAAGCATGACTTGCTTCAAGACACCACCATCAGGTCTATGTGGATAACAAGGCTTTAGAAATTAAAAATGAATCCCTGATCTCACAATTTGAGGATGCGAGAGGTGCTCAAGAAACCCCCTCTGGCGAGCGTCGACATTACTCAACACGAATTGAAAATAATGGAATTGTAGGGAAAACTCGGGAGACAAACGACGGCTTTTGTAGCCGTCAGTCGACTTATTCCCGGGAATCCCATTATTGATTTGGACATTCTAACAAGAAAAGCCCAGTCATCATTATAGGCAGTCCCTCGGAATTGAGGAGGATTTGCTTCCACTCCCAAAGTGAGTTCTTTGATGGCTGAACAGTCAGATACGGGAGCCACAAACCCGGTTACAGGTGGGACAGACTTTCGTTGAGGGAAGGGGTCGGTGGGGCTGGTTTGCCGCAGACTCCTTCCGCTGCCTGCACTTGGCCTCTTCATGCTATTTGCGTTGAGACTCGAAGAGCTCAACGCCCTCCCGGATGTACTTTCTCCACCTCGGGCGGACTTTGGCCAAGGTCTCCCAGGTGTCAATGGTATTGTCGCACTTTACCAGGGAGGCTTTGAGGGCATCCTTATAACGTTCCCGCTGTCCTCCTTTGGCTCGTTTACCGTGAAGGAGCTCCGCATAAAACATTTGCTGAGGGAGTCTCATATCTGGCATGCGAACTATGTGGCCTGCCCAGCGAAGCTGATTGAGTGTGGTCAATGCTTCAATACGGGGGATGTTAGCCTGGTCGAGGACACTGATGTTGGTGTGCCTGTCCTCCCAGGGGATTTGCAGGATCTTGCGGAGACATCGTTGGTGATATATCTCCAGCGATGTGAGGTGCCTTCAAAACATCGTCCATGCCTCAGATCCACACAGGAGGGCGGGTATTACTACAGCCCTGTAGACCATGAGCTTGGTGGCAGATTTGAGGGCCTCATCTTCAAACACTCTTTTCCGAAGATGGTCGAAGGCTGCACCGGCGCACTGGAGGCGATGCTGAATCTCCGCATCAATATCTGCCTTTGTTGATAAGAGGCTCCCGAGATATGGGAAATGGTCCACGTTGTCCAGAGCCACGCCGTGGATCTTGATGATTGGAGGGCATACTGTGCGGTGAGGACTGGCTGGTGGAGGACCTTTGTCTTATGGATGTTAAGCGTAAGGCCCATGCTTTCATATGCCTCAGTGAATACATTGACTATATACTGGAGTTCAGTCTCAGAATGTGCACAGATGCAGGCATCGTCCGCATACTGCAGCTCAACGAGAGAGGTTGGGGTGATCTTGGACCTGGCCTGGAGGCGGCGTAGGTTAAACAGCTTCCCACTGGTTCTGTAGTTTCGTTCCACTCCAGCGGGGAGCTTGTTGATTGTGAGGTAGAGAATGGCAGCAAGGAAGATTGAGAAGAGGGTTGGAGTGATGACGCAGTCCTGTTTGACCCCAGTCCAGACGTGGATTAGGTCTGTAATGGATCCGTTGTTATGGATCACGGCCTGCATGTCATCGTGAAGCAGGCGAAGGATGTTGACAAACTTTTGGGGGCATCCAAAACGGAGGAGGACGCTCCATAGACCCTCACGGTTGACAATGTCAAAGGCCTTTGTAAGATCGAAAAAGGCCATAAAAAAAGGCTGCCGCTGCTCCCTGCATTTTTCCTGCAACTGTCGCGCTGCAAAGATCATGTCTGTTGTGCCCCGTAGGGGACAAAATCCGCATTGTGATTCCGGGAGGAGCTCCTCGGCCACAGGGAGAAGACGATTGAGGAAAACTCGAGCGACAGCTTTCTCAGTGGCTGATAGCAGGGAAATTCCCCTGTAGTTGCCGCAGTCGGACCTATCCCCCTTTTTAAGAATGGTTACAATCACTGCATCTCTCAGATCTCCCGGCATGCTCTCCTCCCTCCAGATGAGAGAGATGAGGTCATGTATCCGCGCCAACAGTGCCTCTCTGCCATACTTTAGCGCCTCAGCAGGGATTCCATCCGCACCCATAGCCTTGTTATTCTTGAGCTGTTTTATGGCTTTGCCTATCTCATGCAACGTTGGAGTTTTACTGAGCTTGATGGGTTGCATGCTGCAGGATGGAGTCGTGAACACTCGAGTCAAAGGCAGAGTCTTGATTGAGGAGATCTTCAAAGTGCTCTTTCCATCGGGCCCCGACAGCCTCGGTGTCCTTGATGAGTGTTTCCCTATTCTTGGCCAGGAGTGGGGTGGAGCCTTGGGAGTTTGCCTTGACTGCAGCGAAGAATCCTTGCATATCGTGGCTGTCGGCCAGTTGTTGTATCTCCTGTGCTTTCTCCATCCACCACCTGTTCTTTAGGTCCCAGGTTTTTTGTTGGACCGGAGCCTTGAGCCTTCTGTAATGTTGTTTTGCAGCTCCTGAGTTGGGTTGTTGCTTGAGGCTCAGAAATGCTTTGCGCTTGTGATCTATTAGTTCTTCGATCTCCTGATCATTTTCATCAAACTAGTCCTGGTGTTTTCTGGTTGAGTGACCAAGTGGCTCTTCAGAGACACTGGTTATGGAGGTCTGGAGGGCAGACTAAGCGCTATGGGCATTCAGCATCTCAGGGTCATCAAGGCACCCCAGATTGGCTGTAAGGCGCTGGATGTATAGGGCTCTCTTCGCTGGGTCTCTAAGTGCCCCGGCATTAACTTTTTTGCGGAACTGCTTCTGCTGTCCCCTCTGCTTTGGGGAAATGTTAATGTTGATGATGGATTGGATTAGGCGGTGGTCCGTCCAGCAGTCGTCAGCTCCTGTCATGGCGCAGGTGATGCGCACATCCTTGCGATCCCTGGCTCGGATGATGACAGTCAAGCAGGTGCCAGTGTTTGGAGCAAGGGTGTTGTCACGATGCCTTGTATTTGTCCCTCTGGCAGAATAAAGTGTTGGTGATGAGAAGTTCATGTTCTTGACATTTTGTCAGGAGTAGGGTACCGCTGGAGTTGCCTTTCCCTACCCCATCTCTGCAAATCACACCTTCCCAGAGGGCTGTGTCTTTGCTGACCCTGGCATTAACGTCCCCCAGGAGGATCAATTTGTCACCCGTGGGGATGCGGGACAAGGATGTCTCGAGGTTGGAATAAAAACCCTCTTTAGCCTCATCCGTTGCATCGAGTGTAGGGGCGTACGTACTGATGACTGTGGTACATTGGTTCCGGGATAGGGTAATACGAAGCGTCATGAGGCGTTCGTTAACCCCACAGGGGGAGTCTTTGTGGCGGTTGACCAGCTCAATCTTGACGGCAAAGCCGACTCCATGAAGGCGGCGTTCTGCCTCTGGTTTCCCTTTCCAGAAGGTGGTGTAATCTCCACCATGTTCCTTCAACTGGCCTTCCCTTGCCTGCCGGGTCTCGCTTATGGCAGCGATGCCAATGTCAAAGCACCTGAATTCCCGGGCAACTATGGCGGTGCGCCGTTCTGGCCTGTTGCTGTTGGGATTGTCCATGAGGGTCCTGATGTTCCAGGTCACGAACTTCATACTGACGAAGTGGAAGATGCCGGTGCATGAGTTCTTTTAACATGGGGTTGCCAAGACATCTGGAGACCAGGCACAGCTCTATAAGCCTAATTGCCTACGGCTAAGTGTTGGCCGCAAGCTTGGCGCCGAGTAGTGCCATTGATGGTAGATGTCCCGAGGCTCGGTTGGGGGGCAGGCATTAGGAAAGTAACTTCCAAAGTTATTTTAAAAGTTAAAAGTTGATAAAGATTCCCAATTTATTTTGAAAGTTTCTAAGAGTTGTTAAAAAGTCTAAGATGTAAATCAATAATAGGTTATAAAAGTTTCCCCAGTTTAAAAAGTTTCTGAAGATTGTTAAAAAGTCAAGGATGTAGATCAACAATAGATATTTAAAAGTCTAAAATGTAAGTTTTAAAAGTTCTCCCAAATTGTTTAAAAAGTTTAAAAATGAATTAAAAGTTGGTTAGGAGTTTAAGACGTTGGGTTGAACGCCGCTGCCGCGGTCCCTCCGCCGGTTCAGCGCCAGCCTGGAGTCCCTTCGGCCGGTTCGACGTCCCCAGAGTCCCGTCTGCCAGTTCCACGTTCCCCAATCTGTGAGCACAATGAACACCCGGTGTGCGACCACAGGGACAGGCGTGGGCAGGTGTGGAGTCCTTTTGGCCCGGGACCAGTGTGGAGTCCTTTCTGCCGGCGCAGGATCCCTTAGGCAACTGCAAGGTAATGTTTATTTGTTATCCCGCTGGGGCTGCTCCGGGCCCGCTGTGCGTTGTCCCGCTGGGGCTGCTCCGGGCCCGCTGTGCGTTGTCCTGCCGGGGCTGCTCAGATCCTGCCTGCTCTCTTGTTGTCCTGCTGGGGTTGCCCAGGGCCCGCTCTATGTTGTCCCGCTTGGGCTGCTCAGATCCCACCTGCTCTCTGTTGTCCCGCTGGAGCTGTTCAGGGCCCGCCCACGTGTGATGTCCTGCTGGGGCCCGGGACCGGTGTGGAGTCCTTTTGCCCGGGACATAAGCGGCCGGCACAGGGTCCCTTCGGCCCGGGACAGAAGCGGCCAGTGCGGTGCACAGGGAGATTCACTCTGATAGACCAATAACCAGCGCTTCCAGTGCAATAACGGCATCTGTCAAAACAGTCCCTCACTCTCTCCGCATGCACCTCCCTATCCAGGACAAACTGCCCCAGTAGAAAACAAGCAGGTTACTATCATCGGTATATGCGATTAAAAAACCTGAGGACTTCGCCCTTCCAGGCCGAAAGAACCCGTGGTCTCAGGGATGGAAAGCCCCTGACTGCTCCCAATCGAACAGCACATAAGTGGGTAGCATAATTCATAAATTATGAGAGGTTTTTGTTCAGTCCAAACATGATTGTGGTAGAATGTCAGGAGAGGGAGATTAATGACACACCCCCCCGCCTCCCCCTCCACTCTCTTGTTAAGCAGTATTCCATTCCGGCTGAGTGTAAACATTATGTTCGGTCTGTCATGTTTGTAACCCTCACATAACTGTAACCTTTATGTAACAACACTGTACACTGTATACACCTGAGAAATGCACACCTTGACCACAGGGGGTGAACTTGTGGGAAACACTCTTCACCTGGTCATCCAGGTATATAAAGGGAGGTCCTACACAGGGTCATCACTTCTTGGTCCTGTGAATAAAGGTACAGGTCACAGAGTGACCTTGTCTCCAGTATGTGCCTCGTGTTGATTTGCAGTAGTGTGTAAGGACACAACATTTGGCGACGAGAAACAGGAATCAACGACTCAAGAGAATGGCCACCGGGAGCATGGAGGAACGGTAGTGTTGGTGAGGACTGGGATGATTTCGTTGAGAAGCTCCAGCAGAGCTTTGTCACGAAGGACTGGCTGGGAGCGGCAGCGGCTGACAAGCGAAGGGCGCATCTACTGACCAGCTGTGGACCTAAGACGTACGCGCTGATGAAAGACCTGCTCGCATCCGAGAAGCCGGCGAACAAGACCTTCAAGGAGCTCAGCAAACTGATCGGTGAGCACCTCAAACCGGCGAGTAGTATACACATGGCCCGATTCTATACGCACCGACGTCGGGAGGGGCAGAGCATACCGGACTTCGTTGCGGACCTTCGGCGCTTGGCCAGGCTCAAAGTTCAGAGACGCCTGCAGGGGGGAGATGTTACGGGATTTCTTCATTGAGGGCATTGGTCATGCCGGGATTTTTAGGAAGCTAATTGAGACCAAGGACTTGACCTTGGAAGCAGCAGCGTTGATGGCTCAAACCTTCATGGCGGGGGAGGAGGAAACCAAGCTCATATACACGTGCAGCTCTGCTCCCAACGTGGCGATGGAGCAGGGAGTTAACATGGTAAACGCGACTCAGAACCCCGCAGGCAGGCAAGGGCAATTCGACACCAACCAGGCAGTAACAGACTATAGGGTGGGTCCTCAACAGAGACAATGGCAGGTTGAACGGACATTCACACCATCACAAGGGACAATACGTCCCGGGATGGGACCATTGACACCCACAGAGTGCTCAAGAGTAATCAGAGACAATCAGAGAGGAATGCCTGGTAACAGCTCTTTTGTTCACAACAATCTTAGCTCATGCTGGAGGTGTGGGGGCAAACATGCTGCGAAGACCTGCCGGTTTCAACAGTTCATCTGCAGAAATTGTAACTTGAGTGGACATTTAGCCAGGATGTGCAGGAAGCCCGCAACGAGGCTGGTTTACGAAGTGGATGAACCACAAGAGGGGTCTGCAAGGCAGGGGTCTGTCTGGGACACAGCAATGGATGCTGAAGTTCAGCGGGTTCAGGTGGCAAACTTCCACAGCTCCTTCACAAGAACGCCACCTATGATGATGAGAGTACTGTTAAACGGCATCCCGGTACGCATGGAGCTGGACACAGGAGCCAGCCAGTCACTCATGAGTGTCCAACAATTCGAGAAACTGTGGCCACTCAGAGCTAGCAGACCCAAACTTGAACGTATTGACACGCAATTACGGACGTACACAAAGAGATCATCCCAGTGCTAGGCAGTGCAATGTTCGTGGTCACACATAATGGATCTCAGAACCGGCTGTCGCTCTGGATTGTCCCAGGAAATGGTCCCGCGCCTTTGGGGAGGAACTGGCTAGCCGAGGTGAATGGGAATTGGGGGGGATGTGCACGCCATTTCATCTGTGGAGCGAAGTTCATGCTCACAGGTCCGACAAAAGTTCGAGTCATTATTTCAACCTGGCGTCGGGACTTTCAAAGGCATCAAAGTAAAGATACGCATCACCCCGGACGCCACACCAGTGCATCACAAAGCCAGAGCTGTGCCGTATGTGATGCGGGAGAAAATTGAGAGAGAGTTGGACAGGTTGCTAAGAGAGGGCATAATTTCGCCCGTTGAATTCAGCGACTGGGCAAGCTCCATCGTCCCTGTTCTAAAAACGGATAGCTCAGTCAGGATCTGCGGCGACTACAAGGCCACCATCAACCGAATGTCCCTTCAGGACCAATAGCCGCTTCCGAGAGCGGAGGGTCTTTTTGCCACGCTGGCAGGCGGCAAGCTGTTCACCAAGTTGGACCTCACTTCGGCCTACATGACCCAGGAACTGGCCCAAGAATCCAAGCTACTGACCACCATCACCACGCACAAGGAGCTGTTTGTCTACAACAGGTGTCCGTTTGGCATTCGTTCAGCAGCCGCCATCTTTCAGAGGAACATGGAAAGCCTGCTAAAATCCATCCCCGGAACAATCGTATTTCAGGACGACATCCTTATCATGGGTCGAGACACCAAGGAACACCTCCACAACCTGGAGGAGGTGCTATGCCGACTGGACCGGGTAGGCCTGCGACTAAAGAAGTCCAAGTGTGTGTTTTTGGCCCCAGAGGTCGAGTTTTTGGGCAGGAGGGTTGCCGCAGACAGGGTCCGGCCGACCGAATCCAAAACGGAGGCGATCCGTCGCGTGCCCAGGCTCGGCAACACATCGGAGTTGCGTTCATTTCTGGGACTCTTGAACTATTTCAGGAACTTTCTGCCGAATTTAAACACATTGTTGGAGCCGCTACATGTGCTCCTGCATAAGGGTTGCGATTGGTTTTGGGGGGACTGTCAGGAACGGGCTTTCACTCGGGCGCGGAACCTACTTTGTTCCAATAAGTTATTGACCCTGTACGACCCCTGTAAGAAATTGGTTTTGACATGCGATGCATCATCCTATGGGGTTGGATGCGTGTTGCAGCAGAGTAATGATGAGGACCAACTCCAAGCTATGGCTTATGCCTCCAGGTCGCTCTCCTTAGCAGAAAGGGGCCATGGGATGGTTGAAGAGGAGGCACGCGCATGTGTCTACGGGGTGAAAAAGATGCACCAGTACCTTTTTGGCAGAAGGTTCGCGTTAGCCATTAACATCCCTGTTGTCCGACAGCAAAGCGGTCAATGCCAATGCGTCAGCTCGCATACAGCAATGGGCTCTCACGTTGGCTGCGTATGACTACACCATACGGCACTGGCCAGGCACCGAAAATTGCGCTGACGCGCTCAGCAGGCTTCCACTGGCCACCACTGAAGGGGCAGCGGAGCAAAGCATGGAGATGGTCATGGCTGTTGATGCCTTTGACAGTGCAGGCTCCCCCATCACAGCCCACCAGATCAAAACCTGGACAAACAGAGATCCCCTCCGATCTCTGATTAAGAAATGTGTCCTGACTGGGGATTGGGCGCCCGCACACGGAGCATGCCCTGAAGAGGTCAGACCGTTTCACAGACGGATGGATGAACTCTCCATCCAAGCCGTCTGCCTACTATGGGACAGCCGAGTAGTCATGCCCCAGAAGGGAAGGGAAGCATTCATCAGGGAACTGCACAGCGAGCATCCAGGCATTGTGTTAATGAAGGCCATTGCCCGGTCACATGTATGGTGGCCGGGAATTGATGCAGACCTGGAACACTGTGTTCGCAGGTGCGCGACGTGTACTCAGCTGGGCAATGCCCTCAGGGAGGTCTCACTCAGCCCGTACCTGGCCCACCAAGCCATGGTCACGTATTCATGTAGACTACGCGGGCCCGTTCATGGGAAAAATGTTCCTCATTGTTGTTGATGCGTACTCGAAATGGATCGAGTGCATCATATTAAATTCGTGCACGACATCCACCACAGTGGAGAGTCTGCGTGCGGTCTTTGCGACCCACTGCTTGCCAGACATCCTAGTTAGCGACAACAGCCCGTGTTTCACTAGCTATGAATTCCGGGAGTTCATGTCGGGTAATGGCATCAAACATGTTAGGTCAGCGCCGTTCAAGCCGGTTTCCAATGGCCAGGCGGAACGTGCGGTCCAAATCATAAAGCAAGGCATGCTCCGGATTCAAGGACCCTCCCTTCAATTCCCTCTATCGCGCCTCCTGCTGGCCTACAAGTCCCGACCGCACTCGCTCATGGGAGTCCCGCCAGCAGAACTACTCATGAAACGTACACTTAAAACTCGGCTGTCCCTCATTCATCCAGTCTTGTCAGACATTGTTGAGGGCAAGCGCCAGTCCCAAAATGAGTGCCACGACCGTAACTCAAAGGGGAGATGGATAGAAATCGATGACCCTGTATTTGTTCTTAATCACGCTTTGGGACCCAAGTGGCTCGAGGGTACTGTAATTGGTAAAGAGGGGAATAGGGTCATAGTGGTCAGACTCAACAATTGGCAGATATGCTGCAAGCATCTGGACCAAGTAAAAATAAAGGCTCAGCATGGACACTGAGGAACCTGAGGAACAGCATGAGATGCTGCTGCCCACACCACTGCCAGAGAACGAGCAACAAGAACCGTCAGCAGCATGCACAGTCCAGTCGGCCAACCCAGATGAGCCAGAATCACCACAGGTGACAAAGACGCATGCTAAGGCCCAACAACCAGAGCCCAACTGCGGCGCTCCACAAGAGAGCGTCGACCACCTGAAAGACTCAATCTTTGACCCAAAGACGATGGGGGGAGGTGATGTCATGTTTATAACCCTCACATAACTGTAACCTTTATGTAACAACACTGTACACTGTATATGCCTGAGAAATGCACACGTTGACCACAGGGGGTGAACTTGTGGGAGACACTCCTCACCTGGTCATCCAGGTATTTTAAGGGAGGTCCCATGCAGGGTCATCACTTCTTGGTCCTGTGAATAAAGGTACAGGTCACAGAGTGACCTTGTCTCCAGTATGTGCCTCATGTTGATTTGCTGTAGTGTGTAAGGACACAACACGGTCTATTATTAATTTGTTGTTAAAGCCGGGTGTTATCTGCACGGGCACCAATGATTAATTCTCCAAACTGACCAGTTAAGAAACCAGATGATAATTGGAATCTAAATTGATGAATTCAGTAACCCCAGCTTGCGCCCCTGTTGTTTGGGAGGCCCCCACTCTCCTCTCCAACATTCCACCAGGTAGCTGCTACTTCTCCACCTTTGACATTTCACATGGGTTCTGGAGTATTCCTGTTCTGGAGTATTCCTGTTCGGGCAGAGGATCAGTACATGTTTGCCTTCATCTTTGAAGATCAAAGTTACAAATAGACATGTTTGCCTCAAGGTTTTCACAACGCCCAGATAATATTCCACAAACGGAAACCTTTCTCGAGACCTGATTGTCTGCTGCAGTATGTCGACGACCTTTTGCTTGCTACACCTGACAAACAGACGCATAGAATTATAGATGTTTACAGCACGGAAGGAGGCCATTTCGGCCCATCGTGTCCATGCCGGCCAACAAGAGGCTATCCAGTCTAATCCCACTTTCCAGCTCTAGGTCTGTAACCCTGCAGGGTACGACACTTCAGGTGCATATTCCAAGTACTTTTTAAATATGATGAAGGGTTCTGCCTCAACTACCCTTTCAGGCCATGAGTTCCAGACCCCCACAACCCTTTGCGTGAAGAAATCTCCCCTTAAATCCCTTCCAAACCTTCCAGATTACTTTAAATTTATGCTCCTTGGTTGTTGACCCCACTGCTAAGTGAAATGTATTCGCGCCAACAGCGCCTCTCCGCCATACTTTAGTGCCTCAGCAGGGTCTTTGCAGCGCGACAGCTGCAGGTAAAATGCAAGCAACAGCGTCAGCCCTTATACATGGCCTTCTTCGACCTTACAAAGGCATTTGACACTGTCAACCATGAGGGTCTATGGAGCGTCCTCCTCCGTTTCGGATGCCCCCAAAGGTTCGTCACCATCCTCCGCCTGTTCCGTGACGCCATGCAGGCCGTGATCCTTATCAACGGATCCATTATCCAAACCACGTCCGGACCGGGGTCAAACAGGACTGTGTCATCGCCCCAACCTTCTTCTCAATCTTCCTCGCTGCCATGCTCCACCTCACAGTCAACAAGCTCCCCGCTGGAGTGGAACTAAACTACAGAACCAGTGGGAAGCTGTTCAACCTTCGCCGTCTCCAGGCCAGGTCCAAGACCACCCCAACCTCTGTCGTCGAGCAACAGCACGCGGACGACACCTGCGTCTGTGCACATAGAAACATAAAAAATAGGTGCAGGAGTCGGCCATTCAGCCCTTCGAGCCTGCAAAACCATTCAATAAGATCATGGCTGATCATTCACCTCAGTACCCCTTTCCTGCTTTCTCTCCATACCCCTTGATCCCTTTAGATGTAAGGGCCATAACTAACTCCCTCTTGAATATATCCAACGAACTGGCATCAACAACTCTCTGCGGTAATGAATTCCACAGGTTAACAACTCTCCTTATCTCAGTCCTAAATGGGTTACCCCATATCCTTAGACTGTGTCCTCTGGTTCGGGACTTCCCCAACATCGGGAGCCTTCGTCCTGCATCTAACCTGTCCAGTCCTGTCAGAATTTTATATGTTTCTATGAGATCCCCTCTCATCCTTCTAAACGCCAGTGAATAACGGCCCCATTGATCCAGTCTCTCCTCATATGTCAGTCCAGCCATTCCGGGAATCAATCTGGTGAACCTTCGCTGCACTCCCTCAATAGTAAGAACGTCCTTCCGCCGATTAGGAAACCAAAACTGAACACAATATTCCAGGTGAGGCCTCACCGAGGCCCTGTACAACTGCAGTAAGACCTCCTTGCTCCGATACTCAAAACCCCGAGTTATGAAGGCCAACATACCATTTGCCTTCTTCACCGCCTGCTGTACATATATGCCAACTTTCAATGACTGATGTACCATGACACCCAGGCCTTGTTGCACCTCCCCTTTTCCTAATCTGCCGCCATTCAGATAATATTCTGCCTTCGTGTTTTTGCCCCCAAAGTGGATTTATCCACATTATACTGCATCTGTCATGCATTTGCCCACTCACCTAACCTGTCCAAGTCACCCTGCAGCCTCTTAGCGTCCTCCCCACAGCTCACACCGCCAGCCTGCAGTGTCATCTGCAAACTTGGAGATATTACACTCAATTCCTTCACCCAAATCATTAATGTATATTGTAAATAGCTGGGGTCCCAGCACTGAGCCCTGCGGCACCCCACAGTCACTGCCTGCCATTCTGAAAAGGACCCATTTATCCTGCTCTCTGCTTCCTGTCTGCCAAACAGTTCTCTATCCACGTCAGTACATTACCCCCAATACCATGTGCTTTAATTTTGCACACCAATCTCTTGTGTGGGACCTGGTCAAAAGCCTTTTGAAAGTCCAAATACACCACATCCACTGGTTCTCCCTTGTCCACTCTACGAGTTACATGCTCAAAAAATTCCGTAAGATTTGTCAAGCATGATTTCCTTTTCATGTTGACTGAACTGATCCTTTCACTGCTTTCCATATGCACTGTTAATTAATTTTTAATAATTAATTACAACATTTTCCCCACTACTAATGTCAGGCTAACCGATCTATAATTACCCATTTTCTCTCTCCCTCCTTTTTAAAAAAGTGGTGTTACATTAGCTACCCTCCAGTTCATAGGAATTGATTGAGAGTCGATAGACTGTTGGAAAATGATCACCAATGCATCCACTATTTCTAGGGCTACTTAAGTACTCTGGATTGCAGACTATCAGGCCCCGGGGAATTATCGATCTTCAATCCCATCAATTTCCCCAACACAATTTCCCACCTAATAAGGATATCCTTCAGTTCCTCCTTTTCATTAGACCCTCGGTCCCCTAGTACTTCCAGAAGGTTATTTTTATCTTCCTTTGTGATGACAGAACCAAATTATTTGTTCAATTGGTCTGCCATTTCTTTGTTCCCCATTATAAATTCACCTGAATCTGACTGCAAGGGACCGACGTTTGTCTTCACTAATCTTTTTCTCTTCACATATCTATAGAAGCTTTTGCAGTCAGCTTTTATGTTCCCAGCAAGCTTCCTCCCATACTCTATTTACCCCCTCCTAATTAAACCCTTAGTCCTCTTCTGCTGAATTCTAAATTTCTCTCAGTCCTCAGGTTTGCTGTTTTTTCTGGCCAATTTACATGCCTCTTCCTTGGATTTAAAACTATCCTTAATTTCCCTTGCTAGCCACGGTTGAGCCACCTTCCCCATTTTATTTTTACTCCAGATAGGGATGTACAATTGTGGAAGTTCATCCATGTGATCTTTAAAGGTTTGCCATTGCCTATCCACTGTCAACCCTTCAAGTATCATTTGCGAGTCTATTCTAGCCCATTCACGTCTCATACCATCAAAGTTAACTTTCCTTAAGTTCAGGACCCTAGTCTCTGAATTAACTGTGTCACTCTCCATCTTAATAAAGAATTCTACCATATTATGGTCATTCTTCCCCAAGGGGCCTCGCACAACAAGATTGCTAATTAGTCCTTTCTCATTACACATCACTCAATCTAAGATGGCCAGCCCTCTAGTTGGTTCCTCGACATATTGGTCCAGAAAACCATCCCTAATACACTCCAGCAAATCCTTCTCCATCGTCTTGCTACCAGTTTGGTAAGCCCAATCAATATGTAGATTAAAGTCACCCATGATAACTGCTGTACCTTTATTGCACACATCCCGAATTTCTTGTTTGATGCTGTCCCCAACCTCACTACTACTGTTTGGTGGTCTTTTCACAACTTCCACTAGCTTTTTCTGCCCTTTGGTATTCCGCAGCTCCACCCAAACAGATTCCACATCATCCAAGCTAATGTCCTTCTTTACTATTGCATTAATTTCCTCTTGAACCAGCAACGCTACCCCACCTCCTTTTCCTTTCTGTCTATCCTTCCTGAATGTTGAATACCCCTGGATGTTGAGTTCCCAACCTTGAACACCCTCGAGCTATGTCTCCGTGATGCCAATTATATCATATTCTTTAATTGCCGCCTGTGCAGTTAATTTGTCCACCTTATTACGAATACTCCTCGCAGTGAGGCACAGAGCCTTCAGGCTTGTCTTTTTAACACACTTTGCCCTTTTAGAATTTTGCTGCAATGTGGCCCTTTTTGATTCTTGCTTTGGGTTTCTCTGCCCTCCACTTTTACTTTTCTTCTTTCTATCTTTTGCTTCTGCCCCTATTTCACTTCCCTCTGTCTCCCTGCATCGGTTCCCATCCCCCTGTCACATTCGTTTAACCCCTCCCCAACAGCACTAGCAAACACTCCCCCTCGGACAGAGGCTGAACTCGAGAACATAGTTGATGTATTTACTGTGGCATACAAAAGCATGGGCCTTACGCTAAACATTCGTAAAACAAAGGTCCTCCACCAGCCTGTCCTCGCCGCACAGCACTGCCCCCCAGTCATCAAGATCCATGGTGTGGCCCGGGACAACGTGCAACATTTCCCATACCTCGGAAGCTTTTTATCAACAAAAGCAGACATTGGTGGCGATTCAACACCGCCTCCAGTGCGCCAGCACAGCATTCGACCGCCTGAGGAAAAGAGTATTCGAAGACCAGGCCCTCAAATCTACCACGAAGCTCATGGTCTACAGGACTGTAAGTAACACCCGCCCCTCCTATATGGCTCAGACATGGCACATGTATAGTAGACACCTCAAGTTGCTGGAGAAATACCACCAACGATGCCTCCGCAAGATCCTACAAATCTCCTGGGAGGACAGACGCACCAACATCACTGTCCTTGTCCAGGCCAACATCCCCAGCATTGAAGCACTGACCACACTTGATCAGCTCCGCTGGGCAGGCCATATTGTCTGCATGCCAGACACGAGACTCCCAAAACAAGCGCTCTACTCAGAACTCTTTCATGGCAAACGAGTCAAAGGTGGTAAAGGAACCATTACAAAGACACTCTCAAAGTCCCCCTGATAAAGTGCAACATCCCCACCGACACCTGGGAATCCCTGGCCAAAGACTGCCCTAAGTGGAGGAAGTGCATCCGGGAGGGCGCTGAGCGCCTCGAGTCTCATTGCCGACTGCATGCAGAAAACAAGCGCAGACTGCGGAAAGAATGTGCGGCAAACCTGTCCCACCCTCCCTTACCCTCAACGACTGTCTGTCCCACCTGTGGCAGGCACTGTGGCTCTCATATTGGACTGTTGAGTCACCTAAGGACTCATTCTAAGAGTTGAAGCAAGTCTTCCTCAATTCCGAGGGACTGCCTATGATGATGATAATAAAGTGAAATAGGCCCTTGCTATCCACTATATCTAGGCCCCTCATAATTTTATACACTTCACTGAGGTCTCCCCTCAGCCTCCTCTGTTCCAATGAAAACAAAACCAGCCTATCCAATCTGTTCTCATAGCTTAGATTCTCCACTCCTGGCAACATCCACGTAAATATTCTCTGTACCCTCTCCAGTGCAATCACGTCATTCCTGTAATGCGGTGACCAGAACTGCACACAGTGCTCCAGCTGTGGCCTAACCAGTGTTTTATACAGTTCAAGCATAACCTCCCTGCTCTTGTATTCTATGCCTTGGCTAATAAAGACAAGCATTCCATATGCCTTCTTAACCACCTTATCTACCTGACCTGCTACTTTCAGGGATCTGTGGACATGCACTCCAAGGTCCTTCTGTTTCTCTACACTTCTCAGTATCCAACCATTTAATGTGTATTCCCTTTCCTGGTTAGCCCTCGCCAAATGCATTACCTCACATTTTTCCGGATTAAATTCCATTTGCCACTGTTCTGCCCACCTGACCAGTCCGCAGCTTTCTTCTTCATTATTAACCACACAGCCGATTTTAGTATCGTCTGCAAATTTCTTAATTATACCCACTATATTCAAGTCTAGATCATTCATGTATCTCACAAAAAACAAGGGACCTAGTACTGAGCCCTGCGGAACCCCACTGGAAACAGCCTTCCAATCGCAAAAACACCTATCAACCATTATTCTTTGCTTCCTGTCTATGCCAATTTTGGATCCAACTTGCCACTTTGCCCTGGATGCCATGGGCTTTTACTTTTGTGACCAGTCTGAAATGTGGGACCTTATCAAAAGCTTTGCTAAAATCCATATATTCTTCATCATATGCTTCGCCTTCATCAACGCTCCTGGTTACCTCCTCAAAAAATTCAATCAAGTTAGTCAGACACGACCTTCCCTTAACAAATCCGTGGTGAATGTCCTTGATTAATCCATGTCTTTCCAAATGAAGATTTATCCTGTCCTTCAGGATTTTTTCCAATAATTTTTCCACCACTGAGGTTAGGTTGTCTGGAGTGTAGTTACTCAGTCTATCCCTTTCTCCCTTCTTAAACAAAGGTCGTGCTCTGGCACCACACCTGAAGCCAGAGAGGATTGGAAAATGATCATCAAAGCTTCTGCTATTTCCTCTTTTGCTGCACTTCACAGCCTGGGATACATTTCTTCCGGGCCTGGGGATTTATCCACTTTCAAAGCTGCTAAACCCCTTACTACCTCCTCTCTCACTATGTTTATTTCATCTAATACTTCATATTTCTCCTCGATAGTAGTGTCTGCATTGCCCCTCTCTTTTGTGAAAACCGACGCAAAGTATTCATCGAGGACCATACCCACATCTTCCGCCTCCACACACAGATTACCCTCATGGTCTTTAATAGGCTTTATCCTTTCTTTAATTATCCTCTTGCTATTACTATATTTAGAAAACATCTTTGGATTTTCCTTGATTTTACTTGCCAAGAATTTTTCATGCTCTCTCTTTGCTTTCCTAATATCCTTTTTAATTTCACCCCTGGCCATTCTATACACCGAGATTCTGCAGGATTTAGCCCTCGGTATCTGTCATAAGCCTCCCTTTTTTTCCTTTATTCTATCCTGTATGACTCATTTTGAACTAATGGAGGAGTTACTGGACCTTCTTCTGAAGGCTGGACTAAAAATTAATCCAAAGAAGACACGATTATTACAACTAGAAGTAATATTTTTAGGGGTTACTGTGGAAGCGAAGGGGCTTAGTCCGGATCAGCAAATGATTGCTGTGATTCAGCGTTTACCATTGCCTGCATCCAAAATCATACTTCGTTCCTTCTTGGGTCTGGTGGGATACCAGCACTCATTTATTCCCAGATTTGCAGAACTGGCCAAACCCCTGCATTAACTATTAATGGGCGATGAGAATTCTGTGAGTGGCCAGCTGAACATACCACGGCTGTGTCCCTCCTTAAAAATTTGTATGGTATCCCGATTGAGTAACGGATGTTACTCATCGGGTGAATTCTAAAGTACAAAGAGTGTAAAAAAAACAAGCCTGAAGGCTCTGAGTCTCAATGCGAAGAGCATTCATAATAATGTGGATGAATTCATCGCGAAGATAGCTGTTAACAGATATGATGTAATTGGGATCACGAGACATGGCTTCAGGGTGACCAAGGCTGGGAACTCAACATCCAGGAGTATTCAATATTCACGAAGGACAGACAGAAAGGAAAAGGAGGTGGGGTAGCGTTACTGGCTAAAGAGGAGATTATTGCAATAGTAAGGAAGGACATTAGCTTGGATGATGTGGAATCTATATGGGTAGAGCTGCGAACCCCAAAGGGCAGAAAACATTAGTGGGAGCTGTGTACAGACTACCAAACAGTAGTAGTGAGGTTGGGGATGGCATCAAACAGGAAATTATGGATGCATGCAATAAAGATACAGCAGTTATCATGGGTGACTTTAATCTACATATAGATTGAGCTAACCAAACTAGTAACAATACTGGGAGGAGGATTTCCTGGAGTGTATTAGGGATGGTTTTCTAGACCAATATGTTGAGGAACCAACTAGAGAGCTGGCCATCCTAAACTGGGTGATGTGTAATGAGAAGGGACTAATTAACAATCTTGTTGTGCGAGGCCCCTTGGGGAAAAGTGACCATAATATGGTAGAATTCTTCATTAAGATGGAGAGTGACACAGTTAATTCAGAAACTAGGGTCCTGAACTTAAAGAAAGGTAACTTTGATGGTATGAGACGTGAATTGGCTAGGATAGACTGGCGAATGATACTTAAAGGGTTGATGGTAGATAGTCAATGGCAGACATTTAAAGATCACATGAATGAACGACAACAATTGTACATCCCTGTCTGGCATAAAAATAAAACTGGGAAGGTGGCTCAACCGTGGCTAACAAGGGAAATTAGGGATAGTGTTAAATGCAAGGAAGAGGCATATAAATTGGCCAGAAAAAACAGCAAACCTGAGGAAAGATTTAGAATTCAACAGAGGAGGACTCTAGGTTTAATGAGAGGAAAAGAGAGTTTGAGAGTAAGGTGGCAGGGAACATAAAAACTGACTGGGGAACAAGGAAATGGCAGACCAAATGAACAAATACTTCGATTCTGTCTTCACTGAGGAAAACACAAATAACCTCGCGAAAATACTGGGGACGAGGGTCTAGCAAGAAGGAGGAACTGAGGGAAATCCTTATTAGTCAGGAAACGGTGTTAGGGAAATTGATGGGATTGAAGGCCAATGCATCCCAGAGTACTTACAGAAGTGGCCCTAGAAATAGTAGATGCATTGGTGGTCATTTTCCAACATTCCATGGACTCTGGATCAGTTCCTATGGATTGGCGGGTAGCTAATGTAACCCCACTTTTTAAAAAGAGGGAGAGAGAAAACAGGGAATTAGCTGGACATCGATGGTGGGGAAAATGCTGGAATCAATTATTAAAGATGTAATAGCAGCGCATTTGGAAAACAGTGACAGGATCGGTCCAAGTCAGCATGGATTTATGAAAGGGAAATCATCCTTGACAAATCTTCTAGAATTTTTTGAGGATGTAACGAATAGAGTGGATAAGAGAGAACCAGTGGATGTGGTGTATTTGAACTTTCAAAAGGCCTTTGACAAAGTCCCAAACAAAAGATTAGTGTGCAAAATTAAGGCACATGTGATTGGCGTAATGTATCGACATGGACAGAGAACTGGTTGGCAGAAAGAAAGCAAAGAGTGGGAATAAATGGGTCCTTTTCAGAGTGATTAGTGGGGTACTGCAAGATTCAGTGCTGGGACGCCTGCTATTTACAATATACATTAATGATTTAGACGAAGGAATTGAATGTAGTATCTCCACGTTTGCAGATGACACTAAGCTGGGTGGCAGTGTGAGCTGTGAGGAGGATGCTAAGAGGCATGGTGACTTGGACAGTTTAGGTGAGTGGGCAAATGCTTGGCAGATGCAGTATAATGTGGATAAGTGTGAGGTTATTCACTTTTGTGGCAAAAACAGGAAGGCAGATTATTATCTGAATGGTGACAGATTAGGAAAAGGGAAGGTGCAACGAGACCTGGGTGTCATGGTACATCAGTCATTGAAAGTTGGCATGCAGGTACAGCAGGCAGTGAAGAAGGCAAATGGTATGTTGGCCTTCATAACTTGGGGTTTTGAGTATCGGAGCAGGGAGGTCTTGCTGCAGTTGTACAGGGCCTTGATGAGACCACACCTTAAGTAGTGTGTTCAGTTTTGGTCTCCTAATCTGAGGAAGGACATTCTTGCTATTGAGGGAGTGCAGGAGTGCAGTGAAGGTTCACTAGACTGATTCCCGGGATGGCAGGACTGACATATGAAGAAAGACTGGATCGACTAGGCTTATATCACTGCAATTTAGAAGAATGAGAGGGGATCGCATAGAAACATATAAAATTCTGACGGGATTGGACAGATTAGATGCAGCAAGAATGTTCCCGATGTTGGGGAAGTCCAGAACCAAGGGTCACAATCTAAGGATAAGGGGTAAGCCTTTTAGGACCGAGATGAGGAGAAACTTTTTCACCCAGAGAATGTTGATACTATGGAATTCTCTACCACAGAAAGTTGTTGAGTCCAGTTCATTGGATATATTCAAAAGGGAGTTAGATGTGACCCTTATGGCTAAAGGGATCAGGGGGTATGGAGAGAAGGCAGGAGCGGGGTACTGAAGTTGCATGATCAGCCATGATCATATTGAATGGTGGTGCAACTCGAAGGGCCGAATGGCCTGCTCCTGCACCTATTTTCTATGTTGCCTGCCCTGTTTGCAGCTCAATCCAAGTGCCCACACTAATCGAGCACTGTTGTGTTGTTCCCCTCCTCCCAATGGGCCATGGACCCACCTAAAATTGGATTTTATAGGGCGCTTACCTACAGGATCTTCTGGTTTGCATTATTGTCTGGTTATAATTGATAAATTTGCTACATGGTTGAAGGCTTTTCCATGTAAATCAAACGCCGTATTGACAGCTGCTCGACTTTTTTTGGGTGAGGTGATCTGCAGATGGGGAGTGCTGATCCAAGTTGATAGCGATCAAGGATCACACTTTAGCGCCCAACTTTTTAAACTGAAATACAACGGTCAATGGGTATCTTGCATAAACTTCACATCTACCATCACCCACAATCATCTGGAATTGTGGAACGAGGAAACCGAACTCTCAAAAAGATGTTAAACAAATGTTGTGCAGATAACCCCACCAAATGGTCCAGTATGTTGCCAATGTGTCTAATGGCTATTAGATCCACCCAGCATAGCAGTGGATATCTCACCATACCTGGCGACTCATGCAAACGCCAGCCCATCTGTTAACCCCTTCAGCTACACCCTTAATACAGGAATTTCCAACCAAAAATGGCTTGAAATGGTGGTAGAGAACATAGAACAAACTAACATGTTTGTAGTTATATAAACAGGTAAATCAAAAAGCCAGACAAAGAAATACTTCGACAAGAAATTTTGACCATTTGAGTATCAAGTGGGAGATGTTTTAATTGTACTAAACTTTGGGAAGAGGCAGCATTGCTTTGAACCAAAGTGGAATGGTCCCTTTCTAATAATTTTGGTTTATCTGGTGCAATTCCCTGGGAAAAAGGGGATGATCAAGGTGGCTAAATGGTACCATAGCAATCAGTTGAAAACTGTGAAAGAATAAATATTGCAGATTTTACCTTACAAAACCAGTTAAGAATGATAACGAAACATGTAGCATGCTGTAGCAGTTAATGAACCCTTCTGCTGGGGATCATCATATACAAAAGACACTCGAATGACTCTCCAATCTCGACAAGTTAACTAGTGGTATACTACGATCAAACCAACGGCGAGGGCATATCATGTCGCTTTTTGAAGGAAATATGCAAAGTTAAACTCATATACGAAGGATGTGTGGTACATCCACCGATGGTTACTATTTGGAAACACCACCTTTTGGATCCTGAAGGAAATGGAGTTCAGCTACAACTGCACTGCCACACAGAGGGATATAGCCCAGAGATCCCGGAAGGCAAAGCCTTGGTATGTTACCTGAAGGTATCCACAGCATTGGTTAAAACTGGACTAGTTGGAATACCCTAAGTAAAAAGCAAAAAATGGGACAAAAAGAAATATGATTTGAGTTGGCCGTCGTTTTGGTTGAGACACAAGGGTGAATACCAGTGGAAAGCCAAGTGGCAAGAAAATACGAGAAATAATACATGATGCTGCATGGGATGGTGTGTTAGTGGAGGTGTAGATGTAATAACACAAAAGGGAGAGAAGATCATGGTAAATAAAACCAGTAATAGGAAATGAAACTGTCCAGAAATGACAGAAGGTCCTGATAATGGATTATAGTCACTCGCACCCATGAGAGCCTGTATAATGATGTTAGATATGAGATTGTTCAAATGATATTTCATTTTTCAGCAGTCCAAATGCCAAAGAGTCTGTGCAACCATTTGCTGTTATCTGGTGAGGCAAATAATTAAGGATATTGTTGAAAGTAATGTGGAAAAAGACAGTGACGAATCTTGGCCCTCGATTGATGGACAATGGTATGAAAACATGGCAGGGGGATGAAAGTTATGAGGAAGTTGAGATTATTGAAAGTAGTAGTACCTCCCAGAAACACTTGGTTAAAATGCAGCAAGATAATGCCCAAAATTGAGAAAGCAATGAGCAAGTTAGGTGAACACAAGAGGTGGGAAGTAGCCGATAATGCTAATCAGCATCCCTGGGCATAAATGGTATCAGTAGCTCTAATAATTGCTCAATGCCTGGTCTTAATAGTTCTAATTATAATGTAATCTTATTTGAGATGCTTGACATGCCGATTGAACCTTCGTACCAATATTCTAGAGTTGGCAAGCTTGGTCAAGAGTCAAAAATGAGATGTCGAAATAGGATTTTCTCCCTCTCAAGGTGGGGGCCGTTAGAAGCTAAAGATACCTGAAAATGTAAATGGTTATACGACTAAAACTGTGATATGAAGAATGTTGTGTTCGAACTGGAGTTGAAAAGTCTCCTCAGACTAGATAGATGCTTAGAAGTGCTAATGTCCTGGGTTCCTGTGGAGAATATAGTGTTATATACTATATACAAACTCCCTGTTGCTCAGCAATTATCTTGTTTTTAAGTTAAAACTTAAACCTTGTTATGTATTTTTTGTATAATGCTAAAGTAGAAATGGAAGTTAGCTTAACAGCACTGCTTGCGAAGCTAATGGAAGGAAGTTGGGGAAGTTAACGTAAACACAAAGCACTTTGCAAAGTCATAAAAGAGATATCAACTGGTTGAAGTGAGAAAGCTCTGCTTTGGGCCTCATAGTTGAAAGAGTATAGAAATATAGAAAATAGGTTCAGGTGTAGGCCATTCGGCCCTTCAAACCTGCACCACCATTCAAAATGATCACAGCTGATCATGCAACTTTAGTACCCCATTCCTGCTTTCTCTCCATATCTCTTGATCCCTTTAGCTACAAGGGCCACATCTAACGAACTGGACTTAGAATTCCACAGGTTCACAATTCTCTGAGTGAAGAAGCTTCTCCTCATCTCGGTCCTAAATGGCTTGCCCCTAATCCTTAGACTCTGACCCCTGGTTCTGGACTTCCCCAACTTCGGGAACATTCTTCCTGCATCTAACCTGTCCAATCCCGTCAGAATTTTATATGTTCTTCTAAATTCCAGTGAATATAAGCCTAGTAGATCCAATCTTTATTCATATGTTAGTCCTGCCATCCTGGGAATCAGTCTGATGAACCTTTGCTGCACTCCCTCAATAGCAAAAATGTCTTTCCTCAGATTAGGAGGCCAAAACTGTACACAATATTCATGGTATTGCCTCAGCAAGGCCCTGCACAACTGCAATAAGACCTCCCTGCTCCTATACTCAAATCCTCTCACTATGAAGGCCAACATACCATTTGCCTTCTTCACTGCCTGCTGTACCTGCATGCCTACTTTCAACGACTGATGTACCATGACACCCAGGTCTTGTTGCACCTCCCCTTTTCCTAATCTGTCACCATTCAGATAATATTCTGCCTTTGTGTTTTTGCCACCAAAGTGGCTAACCTCACACTGCCTGCCATGGTATTGGGGGTAATGTACTGACGTGAATAGAGAACTGGTTGGCAGGCAGGAAGCAAAGAGTAGAAATAAACGGGTCCTTTTCAGAATAGCAGGCAGTGACTCTTGGGGTACCACAAGGTTCAGTGCTGGGACCCCAGCTATTTACAATATACATTAATGATTTAGATGAAGGAATTGAATGCAATATCTCCAAGTTTGTTGATGACCACTAAGCTGGGTGGCAGTGTGAGCTGTGAGGAAGATGCTAAGAGGCTGCAGGGTGACTTGGACACGTTAGGTGAGTGGACAAATGCATGGCAGATGCAGTATCATGTAGATAAATGTGAGGTTATCCACTTTGGTGGCAAAAACAGGAAGGCAGAATATTATCTGAATGGTGACAGATTAGGAAAAGGGGAGGTGCAATGAGACCTGGGTGTATGAGGCTAGGCCTTGTATTAATGGTACCCAAAAGGATCGGGATGAGAGAAAAAGCAAATTCCAAAGACAGATACCCTGATCAAGTATAAACAGGAAAGACATGTGAACAAGATCAGGAGACATCTTTAGGGTGGGCTTTGTTTCGAGAATCAAGACAAAGGACTCGAAGCCCCATTGGGTATTGAATTTTTGGGGAGCCTTTATAGGTTAAACGGTCTTATCAATATCCTGTTTCAGGCCCACCCGTAACAATAGAATAAAAGTGACGACCTCCTGTGAGTTTGTCCTCACAGATGTAGGAGAGAGAAGGAGGCTCTTGATGAAAGGAAGGGAAGCCATTCAGAGAATTGTTCACATGTATCAACTGTCTGTCTGATCAGATCGGTATCAGCTACTTGCCATGGTCGTCTGTTTTTGCTGTATAACTAACATATTATATTCCATCTTAAACTCTGATTAAACACAAGATACCCACCATAAAGCTTTGCACTTGAACCCGAGTATATAAAGTGACCAAAGATAGCTGTAAAGTTACTTCTAACACTACCCTTGTGAATCGTTAGTTCATATGATTGCACTAGATTGAGGGGGAAGTGTGAGGGGCGGCTAGTGAGATAGGGATGTAATAATATAGATATTAACTTGTTTTTTCTCTCTAACCTAGGAGAGCGGTTTAAACTACGACCGGTAAATTATAATGTAATGTAATAAATTTATAGCTTAACCAGTGAAATTAATTAATATAACTATAAAAAACTCATTGAATAAGGATTTTAATTGATTAAATAAATAAAATAAGGCTAGACTAAGATGTGGCAAGGACGGTTGTGTGTCTTGACTGCAGTATGTGGGAGTTTGTGGACAACGACACTGTCCCAAGCAAACATGTCTGCAGGAGATGTCTCCATCTTCAATCTCTCCGGCTCAGATTCATTGAGCTGGAGTGCAAATTGGAGACACTCTGACACATAAGGGAGGCGGAGGAATATCTGAACAGTTTATCCAGAATACAGTCACACCCCAGAGGAAAGCACAGGTTCAAGAAAGGGAGGGTGTGACAGTTCGAGAGCCGGGTAGTGGGGATTTAGGAGACATTGAGAAGGAGGTCCTGTCGACACTGGTCCTGTAAGGACACGGAGAAGGACTGCAATGAGGACAGCCACAATGCAGAGTAATGCACTGTGGCTCAGAAGGTTGTCCAAGGTGGGGGAAGAGCAGAATGGAAATGTGGTAGTGATAGGGGACCTCTATAACCAGGAGGATAGATAGCATCCTCTGCAGCCAAGAACGACAATCCCATTGCTTACCCAGGGTCAAGGGAAGCAATATCTCATGGCGGCTGGAGAGGAACATGGAAAGGGAGGGGGTAAATCCAGTTGTCTTGATCCATGTTGCAACAACCGATATAGGTAGGAACAGGGAGGAGGTCCTGCTGAGTGTATGAGAAGTTAGGCTCTAAATTAAAAAGCAGAAACTCAATGGTAATAATCCCTGGATTATATCCCGAGCCACATGCAAATTGGCATAGAAGCACTCAGATCAGGAGAATTAGCAACTGGCTAAAGTACTGGTGTGGAAAAGAGGGGTTCCTTTTCATGGGACACTGGCACCAGTGCTAGGACAGGAAGGAGCTGTACCGATGGGACAATAGGGTAAATTGGGAGGTGGCAAAGGCTTTAAACTAATAAGATGGGGGAAGAGATCTACAAGAAACGTAACCAGCCTAAATCAAAACAAAAACAGGAAAAGAGAGCACAGGAAAGAATAAAATAAGGGAGGACATTGATGGCAGGGGAATAAATAAAGTTGCAGAATAGGAGTCTAAAAAGATGGTTAAACATAACGAGAGAGGAAATCCTATGAAAAATTAAACTCTCTGGACAGCAATGCACACAGTGCCCATAATAAAATAGGGGAGCTGGAGGCAATCATGCATTCCCAGGAACCAGAAATAGTAGGTATTATTGAGACATGGCTACAGAAAAATTAGGACTGGGAATTATACATTGCAGGGTATAACATATTTAGAAAAAATAGAGGGGAACAAGGGGAAGTAGAGTAGCTGTACTTATTAGGAATAACATAATGGCAGTAGAAAGAAAGGTGATGTAGGTATTAGCAAGACAAAAACAGAATCCATATGGCTGGAGAAAAAAGATAATAAAGGATCAAGAACAATAATTGACAAAGTCTACAAACCACCTAATAGTGGAGGGGAGGTGGAAGAAGAAGATGCAGAAAAATTAGGGAAATGAGTAAACAACATAGAATAATAATCATGGGGGATTTCAACTACCTTGATATTCATTGGACAGAAGAGGTAGGTAAAGGGGATACAGGAATGGACTCCTTAGTAACTCAATATGTAAAGAGCCCAACAAGGGAGGATACACTATTGGATCAAGTAATGGGGAATGAACCAGAGCAGATAAGAGAAGTAAAAGTAGGGGAAAATCTCGGCAACAGTGACCATAATATACTACGCTTCAAGACGACAATTGAGAAGGACATAAGTATGACGAAAACCAGGTTAATATTGGCAACAACGATGTGGAACAGCAATGGAAAACATTAAAAACAGTGCTCAACAGAGTGCGGGAACAACATATTCTGATAAAAGGACAGAACAAACTAAACACTAATGAGACTCCATGGATGAATAAAGCCATTGGAGAACAATTGAGGATAAGGAAAGAGGAATACATTAAGTACCGTAGACAGCAGGGGAGTGCACAAGAAGGGAGAATATGAAGAGGTTTGGGGAGGGGGTGGGGTAAATTGAAGATTGGAGGTAGTAACATTTCGGGGCCAGGGCGTTTATTGTGCGCCGGGAAGTTCCATCCTGGCGTGGAATTTGGCCAGTTCGTCCCACAATAGAAGCGGAGCACTATCGGAGGCACTCCGCATCCATTGAGGGGAACTCCCAGGGTGGTTGTCCAGCACTGCGCTCCAGAGATCAGCACTCCACCGGCACCCAGCCCTACGTGGATCATCTTCAATCAAAGGGGAGGGCCGCTGCGTGTTCTGCAGTCTCTTTGGCGGCCAGCCTCGTGGCCCGTGGAGCAATTTCCTCGACGGGGCGCAAAGGGGTCGGCGTGGTGCGGTTAGCGTTCACCGTGCATGGTGATGACATCATCGCCATGCATGCGCTGGCCCAGGGCGCAAATTACGGGGCGCACTGCTAACAACACAATGCCGCCCCCAAACCTCTGGGGCAATGTGCCTGGAAGCTCTATCGACCACTTCCCCCAGATGATAACTTCACTGCACCCCATTAGTGCCCCCCTGGAGGTGCTAATGGGGATGGCATCGAACAGGAAATTCGGGATACGTGCAATAAAGGTAAAGCAGTTATCATGGGTGACTTTAATCTACATATAGATTGGGCTAACCAAACTAGTAGCAATACTGTGGAGGAGGATTTCCTGGAGTGTATAAGGGATGGTTTTCTAGACCAATATGTCGAGGAACCAAATAGAGAGCAGGCCATCCTCGACTGGGTCTTATGTAATAAGAGTGGATTAATTAGCAATCTTGTCATGTGAGGCCTCTTGGGGAAGAGTGACCATAATATGGTCGAATTCTTCATTAAGATGGAGAGTGACACAGTTAATTCAGAGACTAGGGTCCTGAACTAAAATAAAAGGTAACTTCGATGGTATGAGACGTGAATTGGCTAGGATAGACTGACGAATGATACTTCAAGGGTTGACGGTCGATAGGCAATGGCAGACATTTAAAGATCACATGAATGACCTACAACAATTGTACATTCCTGTCTGGCGTAAAAATAAAATGGGAAAGGTAGCTCATCCGTGCCTAACAAGGGAAATTAGGGATAGTGTTAAATCCAAGGAAGAAGCATATAAATTGGCCAGAAAAAGCAAACCTTAGGACTGGGAGAAATTTAGAATACAGCAGAGAAGGACTAAGGGTTGAATTAGGAGGGGGAAAATAGAGTATGAGAGTAAGCTTGCAGGGAACATAAAAACTGACTGCAAAAGCTTCCATAGATATGTGAAAAGAAAATGATTAGTGAAGAATAATGTAGGGCCCTTGCAGTCAGAATCAGATGAAATCATAATGGGGAACAAGGAAATGGCAGACCAATTGAACAAATACTTTGGTTCTGTCTTCGCTAAGGAAGGCACGAATAACCTCCCGAAAATATTAGGGGACCGAGGGTCTCGCGAGAATGAGGAACTGAGGGATCTGAAGGAAATCCTTATTAGTCAGAAAATGGTGTTAGAGAAATTGATGGGATTGAAGGATAGTCTGCATCCCAGAGTACTTAAGGAAGTGGCCCTAGAAATAGTAGATGCATTGGTGGTCATTTTCCAATATTCCATGGACTCAGGACTAGTTCCTATCAATTGGAGGGTAGCTAATGTAACCCCATTTTTTAAAAAAGGAGGGAGAGAAAAGACGGAATTATAGACCGGTTAGCCTGACATCGGTAGTGGGGAACACATTTGGAAAGCTGTGACAGGATCGGTCCAAGTCAGCATGGATTTATGAAAGGGAAATCATGCTTGACAAATCTTCTAGAATTTTTTGAGGATGTAACTAGTAGAGTGGATAAGGGAGAACCAGTGGATGTGGTGTATTTGTACTTTCAAAAGGCTTTTGACAAGGTCCCACACAAGAGATTAGTGTGCAAAATTAAGGCACATGGGATTGGGGGTAATGTATTGACATGGATAGAGAACTGGTTGGCAGACAGGAAGCAAAGAGTGGGAATAAACGGGTCCTTTTCAGAATGGCAGGCAGTGACTAGTGGGGTACTGAAAGCTTCAGTGCTGGGACCCCAGCTATTTACAATATACATTAATGATTTAGTCAAAGGAATTGAATGTAATATCTCCAAGTGTGCAGATGACACTCAGCTGGGTGGCAGTGTGAGCTGTGAGGAGGATGCTAAGAGGCTGCAGGGTGACTTGTACGGGTTAGGTGAGTGGGCAAATGCATGGCAGATGCAGTATGATGTGGATAAGTGTGAGATTATCCACTTTGGTGGCAAAAACAGGAAAGCAGATTATCTGAATGGTGACAGATTAGGAAAAGGGGAGGTGCAACGAGACCTGGGTGTCATGGTACATCAGACATTGAAAATAGGCATGCTACAGCAGGCAGTAAAGAAAGCAAATGGCATGTTGGCCTTCATAGCGAGAGGGTTTGAGTATAGGAGCAGGGAGGTCTTGCTGCAGTTGTACAAGGCCTTGGTGAGACCACACCTTAAGTATTGTGTGCAGTTTTGGTCTCCTAATCTGAGGAAGGATGTTCTTCTATTGAGGGAGAACAGCGGAGGTTCAGCAGACAGATTCCCGGGATGGCAGGACTGACATGTGAAGAAAGACTGGATCGACTAGGCTTTAGTAGAATGAGAGGGGATCTCATAGAAGCATATAAAATTCTGACAGGATTGGACAGGTTCGATGCAGGAAGAATGTTCCTGATGTTTGGGAAGTCCAGAACCAGGGGCCACAGTCTAAGGATAAGGGGTAAGCCTTTTCGGACCAAGATGAGGAGAAACTTTTTCACCCAGATAATTTTGAACCTATGGAATTCTCTGCCACAGAAAGATGTTGAATTCAGTTCGATGGATATATTCAAAAGGGATGTGGCCCTTACGGCTAAATGGATCATGGGGTATGGAGAGAAGGCAGGAGTGGGGTACTGAAGTTGCATGATCAGCCATGATCATATTGAATGGTGGTGCAGGCTCGAAGGGCCGAATGGCCTGCTCTTGCTTCTATTTTCTATGTTTCTATGTTTCTATATAAAAGGGCAATTTTACCTCCAAGGGGATAAGTCAAAAAGAAAAATTTGGAAGGCAAAGAAGAACTATGAAATTAAATTATCAAGGAACAACAAAGAAAATAGTAACATATTTTAATGGGCACATCAATAAAAAAAAGGAAGATTAGGATGGGAAAATAGCCATTAAGGGATAGACAGGATAACACCACAGGTAATGAAAGAGAGATGGCAGAAATATTAAATAATTATTTTGATTCAGTATGTACCAGGGAGATAGAACACGTGGACATGACATTGGATGATGAGATTAGCAATGAAATAAGTGCACTTAAAATAAAGAGAGGGAATATATTAAATAAACTCATCAAACTCAGACGATAAAACTCCTGGTCCGGATGAATTGCATCCACAAATTTTAAAAGAATCTAAGACAGAGATAGCAGAAACCTTACTACACATATTTAATACGTCATTAGAAAAACACATTGTGCCAGAGAACTGGTGGATAGCTAAAGGAAGACCTATATTTAAGAACGGGAATAGAACATAGAAACATAGAAAATAGGTGCAGGAGTAGGCCTTTCAGCCCTTCGAGCCTGCACCATCATTCAATATGATCATGGCTGATCATGATCCAGGAATTTATAGACCAGTCAGCTGAACATCGGTTGTTGAAAAAATAATGGAATCCCTACCAAAGGAGAAAATAGAAGAACATCTAGAAACCAAATATATTATAATAAATGGTCAGCATGGGTTTCAAAAAGGAAAGTCTTGCTTGACTAACTTCATTGAATTTTTGAAGAGGTAACACAGAGAGTAGACAATGTTAATGCAGTCGATGTAATTTATCTAAATTTCCCAAAGGCCTTCGATAAGATACCCATAATAGACTGATGAACAGGTACAGAGAATGCAATCTCATGGGATGTAGCAGAATGGATAGCTAGCTGCCTTCATGACAGAAAACAGAGAGAAGGGGTAAAAGGTAACTGTTCATAGTGGCAAAGGTGGGTTGTTCCACAAGGATCAGTGCTGGAATCACTGTTCTTCATAATTTATATAAACAATTTAGACTTTGGAATCAAAAACACAACTAAGTTTGGGGATGACACCAAAATGGCAGGGGCGGGGGTGGGGGGAGTGGCGAGGATAGTCAACACTGAAGAGGATTGCAACAAATTACGGTAGGACATTAATAAACTTGCAGAATGGGCATATAATTCAGCAAATGAAGTTCACATCGATAAATGTGAGGTATTACATTTTGGTAGAAAGAATAGGGATGTCACTTGTAACTTGGAGGGTGAGAGTCTAGGTGGAGGTAGAGGAACAAAGGGATCCCGGAGTATAAATACATAAATCACAAAGTCGCAACACAGTTTAGCGAGGCCATAAAAAAAAATCCAAGTACTCGGGTTTATTTATAGAGGTAAGGAATGGAAAAGTAGGGACGTTACGCAAAACCTGTATTGAACCTTGGTTGGACCACACTTGGAGTACTGCGTCCACTTCTGGTCACCATATTATAAAAAGGCACTGGAGAGGGTGCAGAGAAGATTTTCAAGGATGATACCAGAAATGTGAAGGTATACATATCAGGAATGTATGAACAGGCTGGGTCTCTTTTCTCTTGAAAAAAGAAGCCTGAAGGGTGACCTAATAGAGGTCTTTAAAATTATGAAAAGTTTTGATAGAGCAGATAGAATGTTTCCACTTGTGGGGAAGAGCATAATTAGAGACCATCAATATAAGATAGTCACCAAGAAATCCCATTGGGAATTCAGAAGAGTGGTGATGACGTGGAACTCATGATCACAGGGACTGGTTGAAGAAGTAAATAGAATACTTGCAGTTACGGGGAGGCTAGATTAGCATATGAGGGAGAAGGGAATAGAGGGTTATGCTGATAGATTTAGATGAGGAAAAACAGAAGGAGGCTTGAGTGGAGCATAAACGGCAGCATAGACTGGTTGGGCTTAATGGCCTCTTTCTGTGCCGTATTCCTATGTAACTATATGTAATAACAAGGGATGGGTGGAAGTCAAAGATAAGTTGGTCTGAGTAAAGATGTGCAGGAGGGTTGGGAAGGCAGAGTGAAGGGATG
Source organism: Pristiophorus japonicus (assembly GCF_044704955.1). Lineage (NCBI taxonomy): Eukaryota > Metazoa > Chordata > Chondrichthyes > Pristiophoridae > Pristiophorus > Pristiophorus japonicus. Next base: position 45,114,386 of record NC_091990.1, read on the forward strand.
TGATGAGAGGCACAGCATAATGAGGCTGAGTGTGGCTTTGTACGAACATTTTGTGATCTACTGAGACCATTGAAACATTTGCGGCACTGCACCTAGGTCCTCCTGACCTCATCTCTGCTTGTGCCCTCCTCTGCAATGTGCAACCAGGCTGTGTTGATCACCTGGGAAGGTCTCTTCTGCCCATAGGAAGCGATGAGAACCTCCCTGCGTGCTGTGCTGGGAGAGCCTGGGTGCAGCCCTGTGCCTTTGTGCAATCTTTGTCAGTATTTGCAGCACCTCAATGTTGTGGAACACTGACAGCACAAATGTCAAAATAAATTTGGACATGGTCCCTTTAAGGAAACCGGCTTATGACACATAAATGATGTCAGCAGACCTGCTTCCCCCAAGTGGCCGGGAAATGCACTGGGCAGGCTTAACAAGCGCCATCAAGGGAAATTAATTTCACAGAGTGGGATGGAGCCAGCAGCAGGTCGGGACCCTCCACCGACGTCACACGCCACGGACCCTCCGAGGTTCGTAAAATCTCAGCCAGAGATATTCTTTGACGCTGAGAAAGGGTTGATAGATGTCTGGAAGTACTGCATAATGGCACCAGACCTGACCACTTTGAAACAGGATATGGGAAACATTAAAAATGTCCTCATTTATTTCAACCCACTCTCCACTACGACACAATAGGAACCCCAGAGAAATATTCAGCAAGAATGGAATCGGAACCTGACATGTGAAGGGCATCCTCAAAATAGACAAACTCCTCCACAACAAACAGATCCTGACCTTGCAACTGCTGGCTGATAAATTTCACCTTGCATAGTCCCAATAATTCAATTTTTTGCAAACGTAGCACTAAGATCTGGCAATATATTCACTTTCAAGTTCATATTGAACCCTAAACAGTACCTTGTGACAGTTTTAAAGGAAAATCCTGTAGGATGATAAGGACATCCACCTTATTTTGATGAGTCTTCTGGCAATAATCCTCAAAGTTCTCACCAAACAGGACAGCAGTTATAAATTTGGGACAAATATGTGCTACCAACACTCTTTCATCTTTCGATATTTATAGTAATGTTCAAAGTTGTCTAGAGCCTGGTTAGTATTGTTAACTGATGCAAGAACAGTCCATATGGACAATTCCATGCACTGCTATGTTTGAAATAAATCAAGCGATTGATGAGAAGCAGCCAAATGAAAACTTCGTGTTAAATTTGAAACAAGTTTTGTAAAAAAAAAAGTGCATGACAAGCTGTTATTTCATGGCTGGGGAGGCACACAGGCGTCACCACAAACATCTTCCAACTTCCAGCAACAGGAGAGAGCGGCATTAAAAACCAACGTGGGTGAATATTCACATCAAAACAATTTTATTACAAAGGCGTTGTTCTTTACTCCCACTTAATGAATTCAATAATGCATTTATCATTTTTCTTTACCTCCCTCCTTGCCACACAATATTCCTCAACCAAGGTGGTGACCAAATAATAAGCTTCTAAACTCCAGTTAATCTCTTTTGGTGACAAATTGAATGCTAAAGCCATCAGTCGAAATACCCTCCAAATGAAGTGAAGTAAATTTGAAAAGAATCTCGAAGAGTCATTTTTTAAACTGTATTTCACCCAATGAACTTGTTGATATAATTGGTCTTTTCCAGTCATTAAGCATGGTACTAAAGTCTTCTTGGCAGCATCACCAATACAATTAGCAGCCATATGCTCATGTTTATTTATTGGATAAAATAATTTTCCCAGTCCCATCGCTAAGCACCTCACACAATCCTCAATAGCAGAAGCAATTTTACATTGGTCTCCAGCTAAAGGCAAAGCCGACCCAACCCCAGAATCTTTTTCTTAAATTCATTCACGGGATATGGGCGTCACTGGCAAGACCAGAATTTATTGCCATCCCTAATTACTCTAGAGAAGGTGGTGGTGGTGAGCTGCCTTCTTGAACCGCTGCAGTCTGTGGGATGAAAGTACTCCGAAAGTGCTGTTACGTAGACAGTTCCAGGATTTTGACCCAGCGACGATGAAGGAACGGCAATATATTTCCAAGCCAGGATGGTGTGTGACTGGAGGGGAATGTGGAGATGGCGGAGATCCCATACGACTGCTGCCCTTGTCCTTCTCGGTGGTAGAGGTTGTGGGTTTGGGAGGTGCTGTCAAAGAAGCCTTGGCAAGTTGCTGCAGTGCATCTTGTAGATAAAACATACTGCAGCCACGGTGCGCCTGTGATGGAGGGAGTGAATGTTTAAGGTGGTGGATGGGGTGCCAATCAAGCGGGTTGCTGTGTCATGGATGGTGTCGAGCTTCTGGAGTGTTGTTAAAGCTGCACTCATCCAGGCAAGGAGAGAGAATTCCATCACACTCCTGACTTGTGCTTTGTAGATGGTGGAAAGGCTTTGGGGAGTCAGGTGGTGAATCACTTGCCACAGAATACACAGCCTTTGACCTGCTCTTGTAGCCACAGTATTTATGTGGCTGGTCCAGTTTCTGGTCAATAGTGACTCCCAGGATGTTGATGGTGGGGTATTCGACCATTGTAATGTAATTGGGGAGGTAGTTAGACATTCTCTTGTTGGAGATAGTCATTGCCTGCCACTTGTGTGGCACGAATATCACTTGTCACTTAACAGCCAGGCTTGAATATACCTACTTCTGACCTTATGATGGAGGAAAGGTCATGATGAAGCACAAAGGAAGATGGTTGGGCTTCAGACAATGAATCCTGTCGTGGGGTTGAGATGATTGGTCCCCAATAAACAGAACCATCTTCCTTTGTGCTAGGTATGGCCCCAGCCAGTTAAGAGTTTCCCCCCTGATCCCCATGGACTTCAATTTTAGTAAGGCTCCTTAGTGCCACACTAGGTCAAGGGCAGTTATTCTCACATCAGCTCTGGAATTCAGCACTTTAGTCCATGTTTGGACCAAAGCTATAATGAGGTCTGGAGCCGAGTGGTCCTGGCGGAACCCAAACTGAGCAGGTTATTGGTGAGTAAATGCCATTTGATGGCACTGTCCACAACACATTCAATCACTTTGCTGATGATTGAGAGTCGACTGATGGGGTGATTGACCAGATTGAGTTTGTCTGCGTTTTTGTGGACAGGACATACCTGGGCAATTTTTCACATTGTCGGGTAGATGCCAGTGTTGTAGCTGTACTGGAACAACATGGCTAGAAGTGTGGCTAGTTTTGGAGCACAAGTCCTGAGCACTGCAGCTAGGATATTGTCGGGGCACATAGCCTTTGCTATATCCAGTGCACTGAGCCATTTCTTGATAACATGTGGAGTGAATCGAATTGGCTGAAGACTGACTTCTGTGATGGAGGGGACATCGGGAGGAGGCCGAGGTGGATCATCAGTCCTCTGGTTGAAGATGGTTGAAAATGCTTCAGCCTTGTCCTGTGCACTCACGTGCTGGGCTCTGCTATCATTTAGGTTGGGGATGTTCATTTAGACTCCTCCTCTTGTTAGCTATTTAATTGTACACCACCATTCACAATGATGTGACAGGACTGCAGAGCTTTGATCTGATCCGTTGTTTGTGGAATTGCTCAGTTCAGTCCACAGCATGCTGCTTCTGCTGTTTGGCATACACGTAGTCCTGTTTTGTTTAGCTTCACCAGGTTGGCACCTCAATTTTTATATATGGTGCTGCTCCTGGCATGCTTCTACATCTAGGCTTGGTCCCCTGCCTTGATACTAATGATAGAGTGAGAGATGTGCCAGGCCATGAGGTTACAGATTGTGATGCAATACAATTTGACTGCTGCTGATGGCCCACAGCACTTCATAGATGCCCAGTTTTGTTCTGAATCTATCCCATTTAGCATAGTGGTAGTGCCACACAACACGATGGGGGGTGTCCTCAGTGTGAAGACGGGACTTCATCTCCACAAGGTCTATGTGGTGATCACTCCCATCAACACGGTCATGGACAGATGCACCTTCAACAGGCAGATTGGTGAAGACGAGGTCAAGCAGGTTTTTCCTCTTGTGTTGGTTCTCTCACCACCTGCCACAGTCTGGCAGCTGTGCCCTTCAAGTCTCAGCCAGCAGAGGTGCTACCGAGTCACTCTTGGTGATGGATGTTGAAGTCCCCCATCCACAGTATATTCTGTACCCTTTGCTGTCCTCAGTGCTTCTTCCAAGTGGTATTCAACATGTAGCTGAGAGAGGATGGTAGGTGGTAATCATCAGGAGGTTTCCTTGCCCATGCTTGATCTGATGCTATGAAACTTCATGAGGTCTGGAGTCAATGTTGAGCACTCTCAGGGCCACTCCCACTTGACTGTATACCACTGTGCCACCATCTCTGGTGGGTCTGTGCTGCCAATGGGACAGGACATACCAAGGGGTAGTGATGGAGGAGTCTGGGACATTGGTTCAAAGGTATGTTTCTGTGAGTATGACTAGGTCAGGCTTTTGCTTGATTAGTCTGTGGTACAGTTCCCCCAATTTTGGCACAAGTCCCCAGATCTTAGCGAGGAGGACTTTGCAGGGTGGACTGGGATGGATGTGTCTTTGTATACTCCAAATCTGGTGCCTCGTTCGTTGCTGGTCCGTCCGGTTTTAATCTTATTATTGTTTTTCGTAGCAGTTTGATACAACTGAGTGGCGTATGGGCCATTTCAGAGGGCAGTTAAGAGTCAACCTACATGGCCATGCAACCCAAATTCCACTTCCTGTTTCCTGTTATCCCTTCAGATTTCCTGATACGAACATTACAAGATGTTCCCTAAATGCCTTTTTAAATGATCAACATATTAAAATAACCAATTCATAGCAGGTTTCACTTCAGTGACAGTAGGATAATTTAAAACTCTCAATTTGATAAGGGATGTTGTAAAGTGGTTTCTAGAATTGTATCAAGGCTGTTATTTTTGAATTCATAATTCAATATATTGTGCACTGTATTTTTATCTGCACTTTACAGAAATCATGCATCATCCACAAACTATTTTCACAAGTTAGGCAAACACATTTTTGTCAGCTGTTCAGATTTGGTCGACAGCGTTTTAAGCTTGAGATCAGAGTGGTCAATATTGAGTCAGCTGCACGAAGCTTTGCAGAGGGGAGATAGCCTCAGTGCCATCATTGTCCTACACTGGAAAGTGCAAGGGAGCAACACAGATTTCACTGGAAAGGAAAATCGGCTGGGATGTGTAGTGGGCCACTGATCTTCTATCACTCGTTCGGCAACTCTGCCGAAGTTCACCTTCACCCTGAAAGGGTTTAACTTGTGTTTTCAATCATATTCAGGCCACACCTCGTCATCATCATATTCAGGCCACATCTCGTCATCAACACTCAAACAACGCAAAGGCTGATCTTCACACACACACACACACGAGCAGAGATGCAATTGTGGTATCTAAAGCATATGGGGCATAAATTATGGGCCAAAAATCAGTCTCTACCGGCGTGTACAATGTGCGCACATACCTGTAGCGACCCCACAAGTGCCAGCTCTCCGTGCAGGATGTGCATCCGAAATCCAGCACTTGCGAACTGTCAACATTTATTTTGACAGGTCCATGACAGTTCCAATACGTCCCCGGTAGAAGGGCCTTCATGGGCGGTGATTTGGGCTGTTTGCCCAACTCTTGCCCAGCGAATGTCCTTCAAACTCTTACGCCTGGTACCAGTGTAAGAGTTTTAAAAGAGAGATAAATAAAATGTTATCAATTTTTACATTAAAAACCCTGTTCATTAGGGCAAGTTTATTTTTAACCCTATTAAAATATATTAAAACATTTTTTTGTCTAAAACACAATTAAATTCAATTTAAATTAATTTTAAATATGTGAAGTGTTTTTCTTATTTATTTTAAATGTTTGTGTTTTTGGGGGTATCCCGATTCGTAGAAATGTGATCTCCGTACAGATGCAACTCACTAGGACTGTGAATGGGGATACACTATTTCCATTGATTGTTCCAACCCACGTGATCCCTGGCTGCACATACGCTCCTGGGATACGCGGGCCCCTACACTGGACTGCGCAGCTAGGCCTCGGAGCGCATGTCTATTTTCTTCTGGGACCACCAGGTACTATCGTTAAAAGAATTTTGGTGGGAGGCATCCACCCACAGGAAGCCTCCGACCACAATTTTTAGCCCTATTTAGTGGAAGAAGGGAAAACGTTGTCTCCAAACTCTCCTCCCCTGCAAAGCAGATGTGTTCGAAATGGTGAGCAGCAGCGTAAACTAGGTCACGTGAGATCAAAGTGTCCATGTGGAGCCAAGTGTGTCGCAGCATTGTATGAGACACAAATTAAAATTTGTACTGGAAACATTCATTCATTTTCCTCCCTGGTCTTCGTTTGACACTTGCCAATAACATGGCAGCTGGGATTGGGAATGCTTCGGGCTCAGGGATTGAACCTGCATTCTGCCAAACATTAGTGTTCTTGTGTTGCAGAGTGGAAAACAATTAATGGATCAATGTTTTTTTTTTCAAACCAGCTTACCTACTGAAAGACAGGTACCAATAAATGTAATTCAAAATTCCAAATGAATAACTGTAGCATCAGGCTGCCACTATTATTGGAACTAAAGGCATATGGCTAAGGACGAGGTCTGGCATTAAAGAGAATATGGATTATATGGTGATGTAACCTAAATCTTAAACTGCCAAAATTACAAATGCTATCCTGAATTCTCGAATCATTGCCTTCGCAACTAGAACAGGAAAAAGTCAAAGATCATCAACAACAACTGATATTTATATTGCGCCTTTAATGTAGTAAAATGTTCAAGGCACTTCACAGAAGCGATATATAACAAAATTTGACACCGAGCCATGCAAGGAGATATTGGCCCTGAAATTCCGGTCGGAGGCATCTTTCAAACGCATGCCTCCATCTGGAGAATTTTTACGAAGTTACCTGGTGGTCACAGAGGTGCCCTGGATTCTGTTGGGGAGGCCTTTTCTTCCCGCACTGTGAAGCGCGCTCCCATCCTCCAGGTTCGAACGCAGTCGGTGCAATCAGGTACAGTATTCCACAGCATTCTCATTAATAGCAATGAGAACGCTGTATCTATGAGTTCTCATTGCTATTAATGTGGAAAAGACCTCACTAAACACCACAATAATAAAAAAAAACACACCTCACACAATTAAAATTAATTGAAATGAAAGTTAATAAATGTCTTAGAAAAAAAACACATTTTTACGATTTTTAAAAAAGTTTTGTATTCAGGGTTGAAAATCAACTTTACCTTAGTGGGCAAGGTTTTAACATTATAAATTTTTATTTCTATATGTTTTTGTAGGTTTTAACACTCTTACGCTTATAAAAAGTAGGCTATGCACTTGCTTTTACCAGGCGCAAGAGTTTTCAGGACATTTGCTGGGCAAGAGATGGGTAAATACCACAATCTTGCCTGTGTGAATGTCCAGAGCTGGACAGATTGGAAAACTGGCTTTTGCGATGCCTTCTTGGGTCTGTACACACTCCGTGCAGACCCAGGGAAACAGAGATTTCTGCCCCATTTGGGTAGAGAAAAAATAGCTTGGCCAAAGAGGTCGGTTTTAACGAGCATTTTAAAAGGAGGAAAGTGATGCAGAGAGGTAGAGATGTGGAGGTGTTTAGGGAGGGAATTCCAGAGCTTGGGGCCTCGGCAGCTAAAGGCACGGCTGCCAATGCTAGAATGATTAAAATCGGGGATGCTCAAGAGGCCAGAATCACTGGATAGAAATTTTCAAAATATAAGTAACCAAAGTAGCAATTGCAATGGTAACTAGTATAATTCTCAGCATTAAAAATACAATAGAATTATCCAACAGTGCAGCAGCAACAATTTGCATTTATATAGTGCCTTGAAGCAGAAAACCTCCTAAAGATTTAAGATTTTTTTTAAAAAGAGCAACATATGGTGAACAATAGTTGATGATTAAAAGCTGGATCAAAAAAAAGGCTGGATTGGGATAGGTTGGCATGGATCCAAGGGCAGTCCCACAACATTGGCCAAGGGAGGAAAGGCAACAGGAGTCGAATGCCAGACAGAGAGGCTGAGGGAGGCCAAGTATAATGCACTGCCGTTGCAGTCACAGAGGGTCATTTTAAGTACACTGAGGGCAGAGTTTAGCTCCTCTCCTCCACAGTTGTTTTATTCCCTTTCAACTTCAACTCCACTGCGGCCAACACCAGAACGGTATTTAGCATACAGGTGCGCCATTTTCTTCCGGGCCTCTGCCACTTCCGCTCTCTAAACAGCTAAAAGATATGTAGGAACATACTGCAACAATCCTCCCCTTCTCATTCTTGCTGGAAAAAAATCCTCCTTCTATTTCTATTCATCACCTTTTTGCACCAGATCAGGTTTGGCAAGTTCAATCTGACACTTTAAGGTGCAACATCATCATGTTCAGGGACTGCAACATAAATGGGATATTCATCCCTGCATTGCTTCAAATTCCATTTATCATAAGATAAATGCTGAAAACGACTTTTCCACTGGTTATAAACATGGCTGGGATATGACATTTAGCATGTAAAATAATCAAACTGTCAAAATTGAAGTACAACACATCAGTATTGTAAAGCAATAGAAAAACATCAAATGGCATTTGTTTTTGCATTTAACTATTTGTCTCCAAGCTGCAGTGGACTGTCAGTCGGGTTGTCACTGCATTGCTACCCTTCCTGGGCATCACTCCAGCTAGACAATAGTACAATGTTTACAGTGCAAAAAAGTGAGATTCGCCTTGAAACTCAACTTATGCTTGATGTTGCCTGTTGTGTACGTAAATACACAGACTAACTGAAACAGGAGAAAGGTAACTAACTGTGTCCTTTATAGCAATTGCCCAAAATGGTGTCCCAAAACCAGCACGAACCATCATGTTTATAGCAATGTGTGAATAGCTCCCACAGGATCCTCATGCCCGTCTAGTGAGAGTTTGTGCAACAAACAAAGAGTATGAACACAACAGTGTCAGTGCAAACACTGGGTCTCATTCATATGAACATACAAACATGACGGACAGAAAAAGGCCAGCTGGTCACTGGAGTCTGTCCCATTCAGCCATGCTGCAACTAGGCAATATGTCATCCAATGCTCCTCACCCACTGATGGCTACATAATGTCCTGGGATCGGCAAAAAAAGATAAAAAGAAATGCTTGGCCAATTCAATGAAAAAAAGAATTGTAGGAAATTTCTCTCTGAGCTCTCCAACATTACTCAACATCCCACCTACCATTTATATGCAAATTCACAGGCACATTTATTGTATATTAAAATCTCAGTTGGAGGATTTTATTGAAAGTATATTTGTAGGTGGTACTATGAGGTCACAGAGTCTGACAGGTTAGCTGCAATAGAGTGTAAGTAATACTGAGAGACAGACTACCCTGTAATTGAGAGTGTGCAATGTGGGTTACTATAACAGCCAATAAAAGGATAAAAATGGTAATTGGTAGATCAAGACTAAAAATATCAGAAGTTTTGGGCCCAAGTTTCCACAAGAAAAAAAACGGCGCCCCTCCGAGCTGAGCGCCCGTTTTTCGCGCCTAAAACGGCGCCTAAAAAAATCCTCGGTATTCTCCACCGACTTACAGGTCCTGTGGCCCTCGGCGCAGCCGGCACGAGCTGTGGGGGGGGGGCGGAGCCAGGTCCCTGCGCTGAAAACAGTGCCGGGACCTCTGCACATGCGCGCTACAGTCGGCACGCAAGTGCAGTAGCACCAGGCGCCGAACTGTGTGGGAGGGGCCCGAAGCACGCAGCCCCTAGCCCTGGCCCAATGGCCTCATTGGGGCTGCGTGAATGAGGCTCCTCCCACGGCCAGCTCCTGCTCCCCGCCCGACCAGACACTCGCTCCCCGCCGCTGACCAGACCCGACCCGACACCCGCTCACCCCCCTCCCCCGACACCCGAGACCCGCTCCCCCCCGCCCCGACCCGACACCTGCTCTCCCCCCCCCCCGCCCCGACCCGACACCCGCTCTCCCCCCCCGCCCCGACCGAGACCCGCTCTCCCCCCCCCCCCCGGACACCCGCTCCCCCCCCGCCCCGACCCGACACCCGCTCCCTCCCCCGACCCGACACCCGCTCCCCCCCCCGACCCGACACCCGCTCCTCCCCCAACCCGACACCCGCTCCCCCCCCCACCCCCGACCTGACACCCGCTCCCCCCCCCACCCCCGACCCGACACCCGCTCCCCCCCGCCCCCGACACCCGCTCCCCCACCCGATACCCGCTCCTGTTCCCCGACACCCCCCCATCTTCCCTCCCCTCCCCCCTCCCTCCCCCCCCCTCTCTCCCTCCCTCTCTCTCCCTCCCTCTCTCTCCCTCCCTCTCTCTCTCCCGCTCAGCGGCACGAACAGCTGCAGAATTCTCCCTGGCTGAAGCACTTTCACACAGGTAGGAAGATGGTTTATTTAATCTTTTCTTGGCTTATAAATGTTTATTCAGGTTGGATTTATTTGTATAATATTTGTAGAAGTATAAATAAGGATTTATTGTCGAATTTAATGAGTTCCCTTCCCCCCCACCTCGTTCTGGACACCTAATTTGTAACCTGCGCCTGATTTTTTTAATGTGTAGAACAGGTTTTTTCAGTTCTACAAAAATCTTCACTGGCGCCATTCTACTTTAGTTTGGAGTACATTTTCACTGTGAAAACTTTCAAATCAGGCGTCAGTGGCCGGACACGCCCCCTTTTGAAGAAAAAATTCTGTTCTAAACTAGAACTGTTCTACCTGACTAGAACTGCAGAAAAAAAAATGTGGAGAATTGCGATTTCTAAAATAGTCTGTTCTCCACCAGTTGCTCCTAAAAATCAGGCGCGAATCATGTGGAAACTTGGGCCCATTATTAGGGCCTGTAAACCTTTTTAAATACCAGGACCTGGTAGTTTGATTAAACTCTCAACCATATTGCATTGGAAGGCAAATGGCAGAGAGCAAAAACAAAATCAGCTGAAATGCCCTCAACAAACTCTTGCATGCTTCTTGGCAGCAATGGTCCGAGAAACAAGTTGCTGGCTGCCACCTTGCCCTGCTTCCTCCACTTTGGGAAGCACAGGAATCAAAAAGGACCTGCAAGGGGCAAAAATGAGTTCAATAAATGTGTAGACTTAATTGAAAAAGCTCTTGTATAGGCTTATCATTGGAGGAAAAGCAGGAAAAATGCAGGATTTTCACAGAAGCCAATTAAGAGTAGCAAGGAGCAGTAGAGACAGGACACAAAGATTGTGATGTCTCATAGAAGAGAGGGCAAAGGCAAAACCCAAAACAAATGTGAATACTTTCAGGAGAAGAGGAGGAGCTATATAAGTAGTGCTTAAAAAGCCAATTTTAAAGAGCACATTTACCTTATGCTGACATTTGAAGGATTCAAATAATCGGCCATATTGCGATAGAAATAGAGGTGAGGTTATTGGGGTTCACCGTTATTGAAGAGTAAATCAGACAGCAACTTCAGGTGACTGCACAGGCGCAGTTAAACACAGAAATTAGGACCTGTTTGAGCGAGTTGCCCTACTCCTCCAATAGCTTCACGAGAACAGTATCTCTTCGAAAGGCTCAGCACTGAAATACATGGAACTGCGTGAAGTTGAGGTATTTACGAGATAGATACCCACTAAACACGGCAGAAAATTTTCGGGTGGGTCCATTCTTGCGTAAGTGGATTTTTAACGAGTGGTAAGTCTTAATTACTGCCAAACAACCTCTGTGGCACTGAAAATGAACTTTTACAAGTGTGGAGTCTCACTCCTTCAGATTTTAATTATTGTTGGGAGTTTTTGTTTAATTAAAAAATGTTAATAAAAAATATTTTTTACTTTTTTCCTTTCTGTCTCATCTCTCTCTCTCTTAATCCCATCTTTCTTTCCTTTTCTTTATTTTGCTATCTGTACATGATTTGGCAGTTAATTAAATATTCCAACTTACACTTCCTCGTGTATGTCTCAGTAAGGATTCTTCAATGTGACTGGTTAAGGACAGACACAGTTGCTCACCCTGTTCACACAGGTCTCAGATCCCTTGTCAAGGATCTGGGGCCTATTTTGTATTTCTAATTACCCCACCTCCCAGTGCAAAAGCCCACAGAAAGTATGTGGGCAAGTGTAAGTGTAATAAATGGCTCATGCTGCTCCTTCGCTGCTGACTGCAAAATCCGGGCCAATGTAACCAATCATATAAGCTTTGTCAAAAAGGTGCTATTAGCCAGAGATCAGTATCAAGACTAGTTGAATGAACTGACCAAAATGCACTTCGAAATGAGAAAACCAAATGACTTTCACTTTGTAAGTATTTGACACTCTAAATTACATGGATCTTCGTGGATTGCTTCAGAGGTCAAGTAGAGAACATTGATTTTTTTTTTCTTTAGAAAAAAAGACAAAGTGCATTTGAAATGGTACATTTGAATAGAGTATTTTTGCAGAGCATAAACTCCAGTGCTTTTTTAAAAAAAAGATTAGTAGCATTCTATTCGTCCTTGATGAAGTTACAGCTCAGGACAGAAGGAGCCCATCTTTTTAACCTTTTGCAGAATTATTTTCTTCTGCACAATTATTTCTATGTTATTTAATGACAAAGTGAAACCCTCCAGATTTTCCCTGGTCACCTAACAACTGCAGCCTTTATTTAATTTTCCTGCTGCTCTTTCAGTGTTTGAGAACAAGTTTAATCCTCCGAGATGACTTGTACTTCTTAATGCTGTCAATCACTATCATTTTCTTCCAATTTATTTGTACTTCTTGGGGTATTGGACTGAAATTGAAACATGAAGCTGGTAGTTGCTATGCACTGAGTAATGCTTCTTTATCAGCGTATTTTGCATATCATCATTTTGTTCGCTCATCCGAAAGAATATTTTTATTTGCCATATGAAGTACGGGTACGAGTAAACCAGAAGTATTAAAATCAGTTAGTATCATTTTGACAATATCTCAGTAAGTATCTTTTTTATGAATGTCATCACCTATCAAGGTCTACCAGTCAGTGGTGACACAAGAGAGGACAATTTGGAATACTGAAATCCAAATAAAGTAACTTGATACATTTTTTAAAAAGGATATGGATTTCTGCTGTGTACTCAATTGGATTTCTCGCTTTACAGCAAGATAAAGGATACAAGTTGCCAAGGAGTCAGTTCAAGGTTCTAATCTAATCTTGCAATCTAGATTACCATTATAAACGGTTTTAGTTTATCATTCACAATTTATGACATTTCTCAAACTTTGTACTTGGGATGCACCCTTATAAACGTGCTCCCAGATATCCACAACTCGAGATACGGATTGCTTCCCATTTGACTTTCTTATCCCATTGTCAGAATTAGCAACTGCAACAAAGATGTGTCTGATTCTCACACCTCAAGATACTGGGCTCAATTTTCACCAATGCTGTTTTTTGGCATACTGTGAGAGTTACGCCTGTTTTTTTTTGGTCCCAACACCAAAAAAATAACTAGCAAGTATCTCTTTTCTATTTTTTGAAATTAGCGCTGCGCAGCCTGTTTTGGAGAGTGGAGCCTAATGTTTGCGCCGAAAAAATGATGCCCTCCCTTCTGCGCACGCACAAAAAAAAGGACGTTTTTGACGTGATTGCTATCGGCGCGCATGCCCAGTACACCTCCCGGTCCGCATTCGGCCATTTTTAAAGAGCCAGTTGTGTGTGAGAACTTTAATTCAATAGGAAAAATCGAAGCTGCAATACAAGATGCCACACGGCTCAAGGACCAAGAATTTCTTACAGGATGAAGTGGAGGCACTGGTTACTGTAATTGAGGCCAGATGGCATGAGCTGGACACCAGCAGAGGTCACATAAAAGTTTCACTAACAGAAATGAAGAAATGCTGGAACCAAATTGCAGAAGATTATTGTGCAATGGTGACCACCCCGAGGTCTGGAGGCCAGTGCAAAAAAGTGGCAGGACCTTGGTCAAGTAGTTAGTGTAAGTAATATTTTCATTTATTCACTGGAATTGCAAATGTAAATGTGACCATCTGCATGTCCCATCCAGCAGAAAGAAACCCTCTCTAAAAAGTTATATTTTCATCTTTGCAGAGGAAGGTGGCACACAACAAAAGGGAAAGAACTCGAACAGGAGGAGGCCCGGCAAATCTGCAGCCACTGCCACCCTTGAAAGAGAGGGTCGCTGCTTTGATGGGTCCTGCCTGGAGGAAAGCAACCACCACTGCACAAGCTGGGCCCACACTCGAGGGAGAGGGTAAGTCCTGCAAATTCCACAGCCTGGCTTTGCTAAATGTTAAGTACTGCGCAGGCTAGCCATGCTTCGGTTCATGGGGATATCTCCGTCAGCTACGCTTCGGTGGATGCAATGTGCTATCATTCATCGTGGTTCTTCAAATCAGCCTGCTGCCTGCGCTGTGTGAGCCTACTTATGCCACCCACCCTGCCCCCTCCTGCTAACCATTTGTCTATTCTGTTAAATTTTGCAGAACTTGAGGGCAACACGGACGAGGCTGAAGCCGATGCAGATGATGATTCAGACGTGGACGAGCCTGAAGAGGAGAACATCTCCCAATCCACCTTCCAGACCAAGAGCATGGGATGAGGGGGAGGGGAAGGGGGAGGTGATGGATGAAGCCCCCACTGTTGTACTCACTCTGGAGATGGAGTAGGTGCCCCCATTGAGGTGCCAGCCCTTTTCCGGAGTGGTACGAGTGTTGGGACATTCCATGGTTTCCCACAATCCGAGGCTGGGGATTCCAGTGGGGTGCAGCGAGGCACACCCAGGGTGAGGAGGGGAAGGAGAGCTCGACAGTGCTCTCCTGAGGTGCAGGATCTAACAGATGTGGTTCAGATGATGGCAATGAGTGCAGAGAGCATTGACCGTACGCGATCACTCCTGTACACCATCAGCGGGGTGGGTGATGAGGTATCGGGACTGTTGGGAGAAGTAACAACATTTTCACGAGAAATGGGAACACTGGAACACTGTCCGGGAACATGAGGGAGGGAATGTCTCAGGCTGCTGATACAATGTTGGTGGCACATGAGGGAGGGAATGTCGTATGTAGCTGATGCGCAGTGATCATGAGGGAGGGAATGTCGCAGGTAGTTGAGATGCTGTTGGGCACGAGGGAGCGAATGTCAGAGTTAGCTGCTGCAATAAGGGAACACGCCCAGACCCCACATCCATTGACAGAATCAACTGCCACTCCCACTCCCACCTCAAGACCAGCCTCTGAAGAGGCCCAAGCGAGGCCTTCCACATTATCGCCTGCCAACCATCACCCTCCGCCGCACCCACCCCCCCCCACACCAAGAAGTGCGCATTACCAGAGATGTTTGAAAGAATAAGCTTGGTACCAACCCGAGAAACACTGCCACCACCACCGCCTGCGGACAGGGTTGGAGTCAACAAGACCAAGCGCAGTGGGCGGTCTTAGAATAAGATGAAGGAGAGATGGGTGCAGCCTTTCTTTGCTGCTGCTGTTGTTATTATTATTGTTGTTGCTGTTGTAACTGTTCTCAAATTAAACGTTTTTTTGTAAGTTATGTAAACTTAAAAGTTTGTAAGTGATCTTAATTGAAAACTTTAAAGTTTGATCCAAGAATATTTTTATTAAAGTTAAGTTAAGTACAAACAAGTGTTTGCTAAACTTTTGAATAAAATATATTTTAAATTATAACTGAATCATTTCCATTATTTGTTCCATTAACACATCACAACATTACGGATCAGATCCAAACAGTAAACATGGTCCATTTGGAATAGTTGTCACTGAGCCTTCAGGCAGCAAAGCGTTCATGGATGAGCTGCTGGTGCAAGGCTCGAGCAATCGTTAGAGGGGCACAATGGCCCACTCTCCTCCGCCGTCGTGCTCCGGGTTCAGGTAGTTGCATGGCTTCCTTTTCCTCCACATCTTCCTCCTCATCATCAGCCACTCTCAGCTCAGTTGGATCCTCTGCTCCCAGCTGCTGCTGCCTCAGGATATCCAAGTTATGCAGCATGCAGCACACAACAGTGAACTGATCGACAATCTCGGGAGAGTATTGCAAGTAGCCTCCAGAATGGTCCAGGCATCGGAAACGCTGTTTCAAGATGCAAATGGTCTTCTCTATTATGCTGCGCGTCGCAATGTGCTACATGTTGTATTCCCAATCGGCTTCCATCCGGATTACGCGGAGGGGCGTCATGAGCCAGGTGGCGAGGCCGTACCCTTTGTCTCCCAGTAGCCAGCTCTGCCCTTCTGGCTGCTGCTGAAAGATGGCAGATGAAGCACTCTCACGCAGGATAAACACATCATGGGTGCTCCCAGGTATCTCATATCGACTGACATGATGCAATGCATGTCGTCATACACGAGCTGCACATTAATGGAGTGGAAGCCTTTTTTGTTCCTGTACATTTCGGAATCCTCCAAAGGTGCTCACAATGCGATGTGGGTACAATCAATGCAGCCCTGTACCTTTGGGAACCCAGCAATCCTGGAGAAGCCCACAGCTCTTTCACACATTGATGGGCGGTCATGGAGAACTTTATGTAGTCATTCCTCTGGGCATATAGTGTAGCATTCGTCTGCCAAATGCAGACATGTGTTGCATGTTGAGAAATGGCGCACACATCCCCAGTTGTGGCCTGGAACGATCCAGATGCATAGAATGAAAGTGCAGCTCTAACCTTCACTTCAACTGACAAAGCAATCCTCCTGATGCTTCTAGGTTGCAGGTCTGCTTTTACTAACTCTCAGATCTCGGTTACAACTTCTTTGCGGAAATGCAGCCTTCTCACACAGTTTGCATCACTCAGGTGCAGGTATGAATGCCTTTCTCGATATATCCGACATGGGTAAGGCCTCCTGCCCATCATCTTACATGCTCTGAGGTCCTCATGCGATGATGTTGAATCAATCGTCTCCTCCGCAGCACCATCATGCAGAAAGCTTGCCCGAGGTATGGCATTGTCAGTATTGCCCCCATGATTAAATTGTACCTTTCCAAGAAGCTCAAAACAGCAGGACAAGCTTCTTTGTTGTCTCTCCCCAAGGTCGACGCCCTAGTATGGACCACACCCAGGTCTGAGCATGCGCAATAGGCTTGCTTATGTCAGGAAACACCCACCCACCCCGCCCCTCCCCCCTCCGTCGGGTTTCTTTTGATGCTGCTGCGTAGTTTAAGGGTTCTGATCCCTTCAGTTCTGCATCCACAACATCCAACCCCCCTCCCCCGTGTCTGGGCGAGGGACCGATTCTGCCAGCCAACGCTCCGACCCTCGAGGCCGGTTTGGAGTCGTTTGGTGGTGGCGTGGCACATTTTTAAAAATCCAAAATTAACAAATTACATGAAACTTTCATTTTCTGCGTTTTCAGTTTAAAAAAAATTAAGCTTCATGATGCATATTTAACGTGTTCGTGACTGCCTCCAAAACCGCATAAAAACAATGGCGTTTTTATGCACCGATTTTTTGATGTGCGTTGGTTTTTATAAGTGCCCAGAAGGATTCTTGGAGTGGTCACATATGCCGCCCTCGGAGAAATGTAAGTTGGCCAAATTTGCATAAATGTGAAAAATTGGCACAGACATCAGGTTACGCACCCCATGATGCCAAAAAAAACAAACCTAAAAAAAAATCATGACAAACTGAGTTATGCTGGCGCAGAAATTTGGATTTTTAAATTTAGGCCAAAAAAAAACAGCGCACGCCAAAAAAAGGCGCAAATCACTCGGGAAAATTGAGCCCAATATTCAAGATATATGCATTTGGTTCAGTTGCTGCAGCAACATATTTTGTTCAATGAGTTGCTGCCGTCTATAGACCCAAGACCGATTATGAATCTGACCTTCAATTTCATTAACTGATCAAGCCAATATACTTATCCTGGTTATAACAGAGATATATATAGTTGTCACCACATACTTAGTTAATGGAGTCATAAGATCTCAATGATTACTTATTTACAACAATGTCAAATTGAAATTAGTTTCCGTATACTAAACATCGATGCAACATATTTAACTGGTATTGCAAATGATAATTCCAACTACCACCATGAATCGAATGAAATTATATTTTCATGGTTTGTAGCTGTGAATACTACAATTACATTCTAATCAAATATGCATTTGTAACCTATGAATTGATTAACTGAAACACTTCTTTTTACTGCCATTACCTTTCCGATAGCGATTATTTCAATTGAAGCTCCACTTAATTGGTCAATTTGTTTTGCACTGAAATTGAAATTTTAAGAAAAGAAAGATTTGCATTTATATAGCGCCTGTCGTGACCACCTGATGTCTCAAAGCACTTTACAGCTCATTAATTACTTTTGGAGTATAGTCACTGTGTAATGTGGGAAACACAGCAGCCAATTTGCGCACAGCAAGCTCTCACAACCAGCAATGTGATAATGATCAGATAATCTGTTTTTGTTATGTTGATTGAGGAATAAATATTAGCCAGGACATCAGGGATAACTCCCCTGCTCATCTTCGAAATAGTGCCATGGGATCTTTTACGTCCACCGAAGAGAGTAGATGGGACCTCGGTTTTACGTCTTATCCGAAAGTCGGCACTTCTGAAAGTGCAGCATTCCCTCAGCACTGCACTGGCGTGTTAACCTAGATTTATGTGCTCAAGTCCCTGGGACTTGAACTCACAACCTTCTGACTCAGAGGCGAATGTGCTACCACTGAGCCACAGCTGACACTTAATATACATGTTGACATTATGATGATAAAATAGAATTTAAAAATTAGACATTGCAACCAGAGTATTTTTAGAACCTTACCAAAGAATGTTCTGAATTGCTTAGTAATTGTATGAAGCATTAATTGTTGTATATACTGTCTGCACTGATGAAGCACTAGTTAGCTCCCATCAGGGGTTGTTGAGACCTTGGTGCACCAACTTCATTCTTAAACTAACGACAAATGATGCACTGATTAACATAAAACATCTCATAATTGTTCAAATGGACCTAATTGAAAATGCAAAACACAAGGAAGAAAAGCCAATTGGCTCATCAAATGTCTGCTCCAACAATTATATGCTAGTTATGCTGTCATTGACTCCAACTTACTTAAACCTCCTGAGGAAGTTAACTATTTCCAGATAAATCTTCTAAGAAGGAGGAAAGACTAAAATTGAGGAAAAATCCAGGATGTCATCGAAACATAGAAAATAGGTGCAGGAGTAGCCATTCGTCCCGTCGAACCTGCACCACCATTCAATAAGATCATGCACCTCAGTACCCCTTTCCTGCTTTCTCTCCATACCCCTTGATCCCTTTAGCCGTAAAGGCCATATGTAACTCCCTCTTGAATATATCTAACAAACTGGCATCAACAACTCTCTGCGGTAGAGAATTCCACAAGTTAACAACTCTCTGAGTGAAGAAGTTTCTCCTCATCTCAGTCCTAAATGGCTTACGCCTTGTCCTTAGACTGTGACCCCTGGTTATTGACTTCCACAACATCAGAAACATTCTTCCTGCATCTAACCTGTCCAGTCCCGTCAGAATTTTATATGTTTCTATGAGATCCCCTCTCATCCTTCTAAACTCCAGTGAATACAGGCCTAGTCGATCCAGTCTCTCCTCATATGTCAGTCCTGCCATCCCGGGAATCAGTCTGGTGAAACTTCACTGCACTCCCTCAATAGTAAGAACATCCTTCCTCAGATTAGGAGACCAAAACTGTGCACAATATTCCAGGTGCAGCCTCACCAAGGCCCTGTACAACTGCAGTAAGACCTTCCTGCTCCTATACTCAAATCCCCTAGCTATGAAGGCCAACATACCATTTGCCTTCTTCACCACCTGCTGTACCTGCATGCCAACTTACAATGACTGATGTACCATGACACCCAAGTCTCAATGCACCTTCCCTTTTCCTAATCTGCCGCCATTCAGATAATATTCTTCCTTTGTATTTTTGCCACCAAAGTGGATTACCGCACATTTATCCACATTATACTGCATCTGTCATGCATTTGCCCACCCACCTAACCTGTCCAAGTCACCTTGCAGCCTCTTAGCATCTTCCTCACAGCTCACACCATCACCCAGCTTAGTGTCATCTGCAATCTTGGAGATATTGCACTCAATTCCTTCGTCTAAATCATTGATGTATATTGTAAACAGCTGGGATCCCAGCACTGAGCCCTGCGGCACCCCACTTGTCACTGCCTGCCATTCTGAAAAGGACCCGTTTTTCCCGACTCTCTGCTTCCTGTCTGCCAACCAGTTCTCTATCCACATCAATGCATTACCCCCAATACCATGTGCTTTAATTATGCACACCAATCTCTTGTGTGGGACCTTATCAAAAGTTTTGAAAGTCCAAATACACCACATCCACTGGTTCTCCCTTGTCCATTCTACTAGTTACATCCTCAAAAAATTCGATAAGATTTGTCAAGCATGATTTCCCTTTCATAAATCCATGCTAACTTGGACCGATCCTGTCACTGCTTTCCAAATGCGTTGCTATTTCATCTTTAATAATTGATTGCAACATTTTCCCCACTACTGTTGTCAGGCTAACCAGTCTATAATTCCCTGTTTTCTCTCTCCCTCCTTTTTTAAAAAGTGGTGTTACATAGCTACCCTCCAGTCCATAGGAACTGATCCAGAGTCGATAGACTGTTGGAAAATGATCACCAATGCATCCACTATTTCTCGGGCCACTTCCTTAAGTACTCTGGGATGCAGACTCTCAGGCCCCGTGGATTTATCGGCCTTCAATCCCATCAATTTCCCAACACAATTTCCTGACTAATAAGGATTTCCTTCAGTTCCTCCTTCTTGCTAGACCCTCGATCCCCTACTATTTCCAGAAGGTTATTTGTGTCTTCCTTCGTGAAGACAGAACCAAAGTATTTGTTCAATAGGTCTGCCATTTCTTTTTTCCCCATGATAAATTCACCTGATTCTGACTGCAAGGGACCTACGTTTGTCTTCACTAATCTTTTTCTCTTCACATATCGATGGAAGCTTAATCTAAATTAACAATTTACAACAATTCAGCATTCGCAATGTTCCCCACGCTATTTCATAAGGTTTGTCTAGTCTTATCTTGATAATATCCTATTATTCGCAATACATTCAGAAGTAGCAATATATAGGAGCTAGCTTACAAGGTTATAACTAAAATTGAGGGTTCTCATAACATCTTGTCAGGTTTGTAGTTTTCAGGTTAATCTGAAATACTTCAAGCTTGCTCCCCCATGTGGTACAATGTATAACTAATAGTTTTCAGCTTCACCTTTTTTGGTTCAGATTTTGGTTCAATGATAACATTGACAAAATACCAAATCTGGTGCACATAAAAACATTGCAAAGAATACTGAAGCCAATGAAAAAAATCAACACAGTAAATTGAACAATCACCAACCACAAGAGTTATGAAACATCAAGAGAGATGAAATGGAATCTTAAATTCTCCAGAACTGGATATATTATAAAAATATATAGGTCATGGCCGTATGTAATGTATGTACCTGTATGCATGCTCACAGGCTTATGTGGTTTTGTTGCCCCTTTTCCAATATTCGAAGGGGCTGCTCCTCAAATTCTGGTTGCACTTCAGTCCCCCATATCTGATCTTTGGGCACCCTGTGCGGAGGGGAGCGGGCAGGTCAGAAGGCCTCCTCATAGGACTGCTCCTGGGCATGGCCATGAATAATAGGAAAGAAATAGGGAATGCTAATTTAACCATGATGGCTGATTCAAATAAAATATTCCTCAACAGGGACAACGGAAGAACCTTCAAGATCCAGGTCAAGAATTGACGTCTTGCGAGATTGATGAATATGCGCTACCTAGTCTGGACTGGTGTAAGGCCCTTTGTTATCAAAGACCTAAAACTAGGGAGTAAACAAGTGACCTGGCATGTCTAGGTGTAAGGCTTCATTGATTTGGAGGTCATCAAGATACCAACAGGGTAATGGCACAAGAAGGGCTAAAATCTTCAACATACGCATCACATAGACTCGTCAATACAATTGGGAAGGCTTATTTGGAAATTAAGGAAATATAAAAGATAATGTTTTTGATACTAAAATACAGTTCTCAGTTCTTTGCATCGTGCTTTGTCTAGTAGACAATTTCTGGTTCCCCCCAAAATCATATTCAATATTCTAATCCTCATGTTTAAATCCCTTCATGACCTTGTCTCTCCCCATATCTGAAAACATCTACAGCCCTAAAACTTTCCACCTTTCTACCCTGTGGATTCCCCATTCCCTTTGCCCCACCCCAGCCATTTCCAGAGCCATCAAGGCCCCAAGATATGCAATTCCCTCTCTGCCTCTCCACATTCCTCATTTCCTTTCAGACTCTCATTATAACTTGCCATTTTCACCAAGATTTTAATCACATCTCCTAATATCTTCATTGGCTCAGCCTAATTATGCAAATATGAAGTGCCTCAGGATGTTATTGAACATTAAATGTGTATTATTGAAATGCAGCAAAAACCTATGGAGATCTCTGAAGATGAAATTCTACCAAGATCATTATCATTGCAAGACTAACTAGAATTCCAGTTCATCTGCATATCCCAAATCCTTCCTAAATATCCAGGACCACCCTGAACAAAATAACTGGGGCTAGACTATCCACTCAGATCGCTGGGGCCCAAAAAATGGGCGATGTTCCAGCCTCGGCGATGTGTCAGCTTTCATCATCACTGGAACATCACCCATTTTTGGGATCGCGATTTCCGGCTCAGTGATAGCCCACAATGTGAAATGGGCCCAGCGATGTGGAAGGCAAAGCTTCCCGAGCAACAGCCTTCTGCGCATGAGTTTTTTTTGGTAAACAGTGTTGGGCTAGAAGGCAGTCTTCTCTTCCTTGAGGTGAACTCCCTGACAAAAGGAGTGTTGTGTATCTGTAAAGCATGCACTCCCATGATCAGCCACCAGGGAGTGCATCCCCTGAGCACTGTATATAAGCCGGCCCCCAAGGCCTGTTCCTAACTCTGGAGAGTCTGAATAAAGACTGAGGTCACTGTTACTTTAACCTCCCTATGTGCAGTCTCATCTGTGTTAGGAACACAATAACTGGCGTCGAGTATACGAAGCCAACGCAAAGATGCAGCAAACTGTGGGCATCCTGGAGAAGTTCTCGGAGGGTGAGGACTGGGAAGCCTATGTCGAATGGCTCGACCAGTATTTGTAGCCAACAAGACGGAGAAGGAAGCGCTGCAAAAATGAGAGCGGTCCTCCTCACAGTCTGCGGGGCACTGACCTACAGCCTCATAAAGAATCTTCTGGCTCCGGTGAAGTCCACAGATAAGTCATATGAGGAACTGGGTCGGGAGCATCTTAACCTGAGGGAGAATGTGCTGATGGCGAGGTATCGGTTCTACACGTGCCAGCGATCTGAAGGTCAGGAAGTGAAGAGCTATGTCGCCGAGCTAAGGCGACTTGCAGGACAAAGTGAGTTTGATGGCAACGTAGACCAAATGCTCAGAGACTTCTTTGAACTGGGCACTGGCCATGAGACCATCCTACGAAAAATTTTCACTGCAGAGACATCGACCCTCAGTAAGGCTTTTGCGATAGCACAGGTGTTTATGTCCACCAGTGATAACACCACACAAATTTCTCAGCACACAAGCGCTAGCAATGTTCAGAAATTAACTGGAACTGTGTTTGCGAGCAGAAATGTACAGGGCAGAAACCACGAGTCTGCCACTGCCAGCAGGCCTGAGGTGACCCAGATGACTCAGTCCACAACAATGGATGAATGCAAGGCAATTCACACCTTGTTGGCGTTGTGGAGGCTTCCATTCAGCCTATTCATGCCGCTTCAAAGACGAGCTGCAAGCTCTGCAAAACCTGCTAACTACCACGTGGCAGAGGAAGATCGCTCCATGGTGGATCAAAGCAATTTTGAGCCTCAGAGAGAGGAGGCAGATGCTGAAGTACATGAGGTGCACACATTTTCAACGAAATGTCCACCGATAATGCAAAATGTAAAATTGAATGGCTAACCCACAGCCATGGAACTGGACACTGGCGCGAGCCAATCCATCATGAGTAAAAAGATGTTTGAGAGACTGTGGTGCAACAAGGCACTCAGACCAGCCACACGAAACTGAGAACGTACACCAAGGAGCTTATCACTGTCCTGGGCAGCGCCATGGTCAAGGTCACCTACGAGGGCACGTGCACGAACTGCCACTCTGGATTGTCCCGGGCAATGGCCCCACATTGCTTGGAAGGAGCTGGCTGGGCAAAATCCACTGGAACTGGGATGACATCCGAGCGCTATTACATGTCGATGAGGCCTCATGTACCTAGCTTCTGAACAAATTTCCTTCCCTTTTTGAGCCAGGCATTGGAAACTTTTCTGGGGCGAAGGTGCGGATCCACTTGGTCCCAGAGGCACGACCCATTCACCACAAGGCACGAGCGGTACCTTACGTGATGAGGGAGAGTGGAAATCAAGCTGGTCAGGCTGCAACGCGAGGGCATCATCTCCCCAGTCGATTCAGCGAGTGGGCAAGACCGATTATTCCAGTACTCAAAAGTGATGGCAGGGTCATGATTTGCGGCGATTATAAAGTAACTATTAATCGTTTCTCGCTACAGGACCAATACCCGCTACCTAAGGCAGGCGACCTATTTGCGACGCTGGCAGGAGGCAAGACGTTCACCAAGCTCGACCTGACTTCGGCCTACATGACGCAGGAGCTGGAGGCATCTTCGAAGGGCCTCACCTGCATCAACACGCACAAGGGACTGTTCATCGACAACAGATGCCCGTTTGGAATTTGGTCGGCTGCAGCGATCTTCCAGAAAAACATGGAGAGCCTACTCAAGTCAGTACCACGCACGGTGGTTTTTCAGGACGACATATTGGTCACGGGTCAGGACACAGTCGAGCACTACAAAACCTGGAGGAGGTCCTCCAGCGACTGGACCGTGCAGGGCTGCGGCTGAAGAGGTCGAAATGCGTCTTCATTGCAACAGAAGTGGAGTTTTTGGGGAGAAAGATCGCGGCGGATGGCATTCGTCCCACAGACGCCAAGACAGAGTCTATCAGGAACGCGCCCAAGCCACAGAACATCACGGAGCTGCGGTCGTTCCTGGGACTCCTCAACTATTTTGGTACCTTCCTTCCGGGGTTAAGCACCCTCTTAGAGCCCCTACATGTGTTATTGCGTAAAGGTGAGAACTGGGTATGGGGGAAAAAAACAAGTAATTGCTTTTGAGAAAGGCAGAAACATTTTATGCTCCAACAAGCTGCTTGTATTGTATAACTCGTGTAAAAGACTTATGCTCGCACGTGATGCATCGTCGTATGGAGTCGGGTGTGTATTACAACAAGCTAACGTTGTGGGGAAGTTGGAACCCGTCGCCTATGCCTCCAGGAGGCTGTCTAAGGCGAGAGGGCCTACAGCATGATTGAGAAAGAGGTATTAGCGTGAGTGTTCGGGGTAAAGAAAATGCATCAATACTTGTTTGGCCTCAAATTTGAGCTGGAAACCGATCACAAGCTCCTCACATCCCTGTTCGCTGAAAGCAAGGGGATAATTACTAATGCCTCAGCCCACATACAAAGGTGGGCACTCGCATTATCAGCATTTAACTATCCCATCCGCCACAGGCCAGGCACCGAGAACTGTGCGGATGCTCTCCGTCGGCTACCATTGCTCACCACGGGGGTGGAAATGGAGCAACCTGAAAATTTGTTGATGGTGGCACAGCCCGCAGACTTGTTGATGGTCATGGAAGCGTTTAAAACTGATAAATCGCCTGTCACGGCCTGCCAGATTAGGACTTGGACCAGCCAAGATGCTCTGCTGTCCCGAGTAAAAAACTGTGTAATGCATGGGAGCTGGGCCAGCATCCCCGTTGAAATGCAATAGCTAATCAAGCAGTTCCAGCGGCGACAGGATGAACTGTTCTTTCAGGCAGAGTGCCTGTTGTGGGGTAACCGCGTAGTGCTACCCAAAAAGGGCAGACGTTCATCTCGGATCTCCACAGCACACATCCAGGTACAGTAATGATGAAAGCGATAGCCAGATCCCACGTGTGGTGGCCCAGTATCGACTCTGACTTAGTGTTCTGTGTACGGCAATGCAGTGTGTGTGCTCAGTTGAGCAACGTGCCCAGAGAGGCACCACTAAGTTTGTGGTCCTGGCCCTCCAGACCATGGCCGAGGATCCATGTCAACTATGCGGGCCCATTTCTTGGTAAAATGTTCCTGGTGGCGGTGGATACTTTTTGAAAATGGATTGAATGTGAAATAATGTCGGGAAGCACCACCACCGCCACCATTGAAAGCGTGAGGACCATGTTTGCCACCCACGGCCTGCCTGACATACAGGTCAGTGACAATGGGCCATGTTTCACCAGTGCCGAATTTAAAGAATTCATGACCCGCAATGGGATCAAACATGTCACCTCAGCCCCGTTTGAACCTGCCTCCAATGGGCAGGCAGAACGGGCAGTACAAACAATCAAACAGAGCCTTAAACGTGTCACAGAAGGCTCACTCCAAACCTGCCTGTCCTCAGTACTGCTCAGCTACCGCACGAGATCCCACTCGCTCACAGGGGTGCCCCCGGCTGAGCTACTCATGAAAAGGACACGTAAAACCAGACTCTCGCTGGTTCCCCTTGATCAGGTAGAGAGCAGGCGGCAGCAACAAAATGTAAACGATGGTCGCGCCACTGTGTCACGGAAAATTGATTTGAACGACCCTGTGTATGTGCGAAACTTTGGACATGGTCCCAAGTGGATCGCGGGCACGGTGATAGCTAAAGAAGGGAGTAGGGTGTTTGTAGTCAAACTAGACAATGGACAAATTTACAGAAAGCACCTGGACCAAACGAGGCTGCGGTTCACAGACTGCCCTGAACAACGCACAGCAGACACCATCTTTTTCGAGCCCACAACACACACCCAAAGGATCAACGACACCACACCGGACCAGGAAATCGAACCCATCACGCCCAACAAGGCCAGGCTCACTCAGCAGCCCTGCAGGGCCAACAACATGCCAGCCCAGCGAGGGCACAGCCAACACACCAGAACAGACATTTGTACTGAGGCGGTCCAGCAGGGAAAGAAAGGCCCCCTCACCTTGTAAATAGTTTTCACTTTGACTTTGGGGGGGAGGATTGATGTTGTGTGTCTGTAAAGCATGCACTCCCATGTTCCGCCACCAGGGAGCGCATCCCCTGAAGTCCCAAGGGATCCCAGCATCCCTTAGGAGCACTGTATATAAGCCTGCCCCTAAGGCCTGTTCCTAACTCTGGAGTGTCTGAATAAAGACTGAGGTCACTGTTACTTTAACCTCCCTGTGTGCAGTCTCATCTGTGTTAGGAACACAATAAGGAGTCCACACCCACGTACCATTGGGGTAAAAGGAAGATTTCTCTTCCTCGAGGTGGACTCCCTGATATAAGGAGTCGATACCTGCGCTCTTAATAGTGACCACGGAATCAACCGGGTTTTATTCGAGCATGCAAGGGAAATGTACTGAGGATCACTTCCCAGAACAACAGTTTGTCATGACATTTATACATATTCTGAGGGGTGCAACCTCCTACAAAACCATCGATTGGTCTACTGCTATCAGCGAAGTTACATTGATTTGTTGACTCTTATCAGACTCGCTCGGAGTCATTCTTCCCCACCTGTCAATCTCCCATCACATGTCACCATTCTGGAATGTGTTATTCAATGGTGTCACTTTGCCTCAGTTTCTCATGATGTGTGAAGTAACCTTGCTTCCCAGGGTTTGATGTCGTTCCCAAAACATCTGCTTTCTTATCCTGTTCCCAAGAGAACTTCAGTCATAATGTCCTAGTTTCTCATGAGACACAGATGCTTTTTACAATCTGTGTTCCCAAACAGATTACTCTCCACTTTCCTTGGCAAGTGTTGTTCTGTACTGAATGTGTTGTTTCCATCTTCTATTATGACGGTTCATTAACCATCAGGCTTTGCAACATAGCAAGCTTTGCTGCTTCCCCTTCTTAAAACCCATTCCAGCAAGTGTATGAGCATGCTTCACATACATAAGCGAGTTTTACATACAATTACAATCGCTATAGCGACAGAGTAACTCCCGATTCTCAGAACCTCCTAATACCAATAAGGCCACCAATTCAGTTCAGGTAGCGTTTTTACGCCCCTTACAAACAGGTTTTCCCGCATTTCAGGTCAGGCGTCATCCACGCATGTGCAGACGGTAGGGGAGTGTGGGGGGGGGGGGAGGGAAAGAAAGAGAGAGAGAGAGAGAGAGCTAGAGAAGAGATAGAGAATAAGAGATAGAGAGGAAAAAAAAACTGAGCAGAATTAATCTATCAAATATTAAAATATGTCCGACCAGGAGTCCGCTGAGAGTGGCCAGGAGGTGGAGGGAAGGAGGAGGGCCAAGCCCTTTTCCGACGACGCAAATGAGGCCCTCGTTCTCTCGGTGCACTCTCGGTTGGGCCCAATTAAGCCAGGGTGGGCGTGGGAAATCTCCACCCCGAGCCTACAGCAAACTGTGGAGCGAGATCGCCGATGTGGTCTCCGCAGCATCCAACGAGGCGAGGGGCTCGGACCAGTGCCGTAAGCGTTAGAACAGCCTGGTTTCTTCAAGAGTAAGTATAGATTTTATATTGTAAAGATGCAAATTGTAATTATAATTATAAATATCCAGGATTGAAATTAAGCTTGTTATTATATATATATTACATATATTCCCTGCTAAGATCTGGGAGGGCTATGAACCTGTGCCCTTTTTAAGTCTCTCTGGCTGCTGTCACTTACAGTGTCACCCAGTATGGACTGGCGGGAGAGCTGCCCTTGCTCACTGTCTGCCCTGGGATACTTAGGGGCATTAGCTCCTGTCATTGCCGAGTTAAATGGAGACTGTCGTTGAGAGAGATGTTTTTGTCAAGCATTAGCTCCTAAACACGATCTTTGTTATAACCGTGCATCGATTGTGGATAAAAACCCTATTAGCATATCATGTTGACGACTGCTGTCTTTCTGTTATATTACCTAGTCAATGAGCTTATGCTATGCTCTTTTCACGTTTGCAGAAGTAGTAAGCGAAGAATCGTTCCGAGCGAAGGCGCACCGGAGGAGGCCCTGCCCAGCTAATAAAGCTCACCAAGTTAGAGGAACGAGCTGCGGCATTGGTGGGGGGGGCGACACTCGGTCGGCCACGTGTGGTGAGACAGATCCCTTGCGTCACGTGAGTAATGTATCAAGCAGTGTTATATTATAATGAAATGACGTTACATTACTTTAAGAATGTCATGTGATGTTATGCATGCAGCTATCTTGATTCCTATGCAGCCTCTGTGCTACTCTCAGGTTGACAAGAGATAAGAGCAGGAGCAGGCGATCTGGCCATCTGTCACCTTCTCTGTCCGCTCCCCATAAATATTCACTCCCTTATCATTCTGTCTTTCTCCAACTGATCCCCCCTCCATAGCTCTCTGGGTCAATGAATTTCAACTCGGATTTACCACCATATGTACGACCGTGTGATGCGTTATTATGTAACATCTCTGGTCTCATTTATTGTAGTACTGCTGCTCCTCCTTTGTATGCCAGCGCAACGAATGTGTACTCTTCCGTTCTGATAAGCTCAATTGTGTTTTGCAGGTCCACCAACACCCATGCACAGCGAGGCGCGACCGGAACCACTCCCCCTCCAGCTACAGGTGACCCTCACCACGGGAGGGGAGGAGGAACAGAGCAGTGACCATGAGGAGGAGCATGACCATAGAATGAACTAAAATAATTTATACAGTAATGAATGTATGGAACACTGAAACAAATCGTTGGAGTTCAGAAGGATGAGAGGTGATCTTATAGAAATATTTAAAATAATGAAAGGGATAGACAGGATTGAGGCAGAGAGGTTGTTTCCACTGGTCGGGGAGACTAGAACTAGGGGGCACAGCCTCAAAATACGGGGGAGCCAATTTAAAATCGAGTTGAGAAGGAATTTCTTCTCCCAGAGGGTTGTAAATCTGTGGAATTCTCTGCCCAAGGAAGCAGTTGAGGCTAGCTCATTGAATATATTCAGATCACAGATAGATAGATTTTTAACCAGTAAGGGAATTAAGGGTTATGGGGAGCGGGCGGGTAAGTGGAGCGGAGTCCACGGCCAGATCAGCCATGATCTTGTTGAATGGCGGAGCAGGCTCGAGGGGCTAGATGGCCGACTCCTGTTCCTAATTCTTATGTTCTTATTAGTGTTGGGAAGTCCAGAACCAGGGGTCACAATCTAAGGATAAGGGGTAAGCCAGATGAGGAGAGACTTCTTTACCCAGAGAGTGGTGAACCTGTGGAATTCTCTGCTACAGAAAGTTGTTGAGGCCAATTCACTAAATATATTCAAAAAGAAGTTAGATGTAGTTCTTACTACTAGGGGGATCAAGGGGTATGGCGAGAAAGCAGGAATGGGGTACTGAAGTTGCATGTTCAGCCATGAACTCATTGAATGGCGGTGCAGGCTCGAAGGGCCGAATGGCCTACTCCTGCACCTATTTTCTATGTTTCTATGTTTTTCTATGACCATGACTGATGTGGATTCGACTTTGTTGGTTTCGACTGAAGAGGTACTGGGACCAAGAGGCGTGCAGCCAACGATGCCAAGGCATTTTACAGTGCACACGCCGATCCCATGGAGGTCGGGTCAGTGAGGTCAGCACTCGTGTCCTCTGGCCAATCAGATAGAGGGCTTGACCAGACTGTGTGAGGAGCATGTCGTGATCAGTTGCGAGCATCTCCAGGCATTCGTGGTGCTCATGAGAGACATGTTCCAGGTGTATGCTGGGAGGTTTCGCATCAGATGCTTTTGCAGATGCGTGTGCAGACCGCCTCCATCGATGCCTTGCGGCATGTGATGTTGATGGGACACGGCCCTGAACTCCAAGGTGTCGCTGTCACACATACCACGAGCACCAGCACACAAGCGAGTCAAGAGGAAGCACTTCCTTCTGACTCGGCAGGCGATGCCCCAGCTTTGTGTTCCCCTCCAACACCCTCCTCCCCCCACCCAACAGGTGTTCACACCACCATCACCCCTACCACAGCAGGAAGTCTTGCCGTTGCCAGCTACATGCCAGCTTTATCTCAGTACCCGGGGACTAAAACGTGGTGTGGTTAAGAATCGGGATCGGGGGGGGGAAGACGGGTACAGGATCTGGAGGGAAAGATGGCCACAGGTAAAATGTATTGAATTTTACAATTGTTGTGCAGTGTCTTCTAATAACATAAGTTAAAATAAAACATTAATGCAACTGTTGTACAACAATGGCCAGGCCAGACCAGGCAAGAATGAAACATAACTCAGCGCAGATGCAACTGTTGTCTAACCATAACTGTAACTGTCCCCAATCTAAGTTCATGCAAAGCTTTCATTTATGAGCTGTTGGCACAACAGCTTTGCAGCCGCATAACTCCCACGGGGTTTCTCCAGATTTCCGGGGGGGGCGGGTAGGTGGGACCATGTATTAATCGCCAGGCTGATTGTCATCCTTGAGGTCCTCACCAGCCTCCTCCTCCTGCTCCTGCTCCTGGTCATCTGTCTCTGCCGTCTCCACTCCTTCCTAAGGTGGACCGGCAGCCCCATCTGGTAATTGTTGGCCTCTCCTTACAGCTAGGTTATGCAACATGCAGCACACTACAATAAACTCATCGACCTGGTCAGGATGGTACTGTCGGCTGCCTCCAGAGTGGTCCAGGCATCTGAAGCGCTGCTTGAGCACTCCAATTATCTTTTCGATGATACAATGAAAGCCACAGAGCTACATGCAGTAACGCTTCTCAGCTTCCATCAGGGGATTACGCAGGGGGTTCATGAGCCCACTGGCAAGGCTAGATCCTTTATTCCCCAGCATCCAACCATGACCTTCTGGCTGACTGTCAAATCGGTCTGAGATAGCGCTCTCATGCAGGATGTGCACATCATGGATGCAGCCATGAAATGTAGCAATAACTACCATGATTATTTGGTTGTGGTTGACAACGAGCCGCACATTCACGGAGTGGAATCCCTTTCGGTTACGAAACACCTCCACTTTCTGTAAAGGTGCTTTCAGGGCAATGTGCGAGCAGTCTATTGCTCCCTGCACCTTGGGGAAGTTTGCTATTCGCGGGAAACCCAAAGTCCTCCCGGTCTGTATCTCCCTGGTCATAGGGAAGTTTATAAAGTCCATCATGCGAGTGTAAAGGGCTTCAGTCACCTGTCGAATGGAGCAGTGTGTGGTGTGCTGAGAGATAACACAGATGTCACCAGCTGAAGCTTGAAAGGAACCAGAGGCATAGAAGGATAGTGCCGCAGTAACCTTTACCTCAATGGGCAGTGCGGTCTTAATGGAACTGTTAGGCTACAGATCCCCCTTGATGAGCTGGCATATCTCATCGATGATCTCCTTCCAGAAGTGCAGCCTTCTAAGGCACACGTTATCGGACAAGTTGAGGTAAGATTGCATTTCCCTGCAAGTTCGTCGGCTGTACGTTCTCCTCCTCCGCATCAGTCTGCCATCTCTTTGGCTGGCCCCTTCACTTAACTCAACTTCAGATGCCAGCATGTGAGCATTTACAAGTAATGGTAGAGAAGCTGCAGGCCCCATCACTATTATCACTATCACTGCTGTAATAAATGCCCTTTGTACTAAGAAAAATATAAAATACAAAATATTTATATTTATTTGTATATTTATAAAAGTATAAATGTGAGTGGATCTATCAGTAAAAGACCCTTAAATAACTCTCAAATTATAACCAACTTGTTCAAGCAGTTCCTCATTTCCTTCGACATTCAAAATGGCGTCTGTAGTGCCAAGTTCTGTGAGGAAGGCCAGGTAAAAGCAGCTTTTCTCCAACGATCAGCCCGGCGATGTGCCGAAAGTTGCGTTGGCCGATATGCGGGCGATCACGTCGGCGGTGTGACACGAAAGTTGGACCGGCAATTTTCCGGCCCAACTTTCCACTTTTTAAATCAAAATGGGCAATAGCTTGCATTTTTGGGCGATGTTTGGGCACTAGCCCAGCGATCTGAAGTGGAAAGTCTAGTCCCTTAGTCCTTGTTCAACTAAGTGCACTTATCCAAACAGACTCCATGGGCTAAATTTTCCGAGATGGTAGCGCGCGCGATCAGTCGCGGGTCGGATGGAAAAGTTGTTATTTTTGACAGCAGGTCAGGACCCAGCTATCATCTCACTCGCACGCGTCTTTCCCACAGGCGCATCTGTTATTGTGGAGCTGACCCGACCGACAGTGGCAGGGGATCTAATTGAAATCATTATATGGTCGTTTACAGGCACTCAAGAGCCTTTATCCTCTTATTTTTTAAATTTCCCATGCATAGCCACAGGATTCATGCAACTCGAGAACCACGTTTGTCAACCTGAGGCGTGAGTTTCATGGCCATTGCTCCAGCTGATTACTTGACAGCATGGAAACAAATCAAAATAAAAACATGTTGATTAAGTCTGCGAATAGATTGATGGAGATTCTGTTCTACTTGAAAACCTACTGGTAAATGTTAATTCAGAACATCCTGAATAGGTATAAGTGCTACCCTGTATGGTGAGCGAATTACATTTTTCACTGGACAATTGTAGCTGTTGCTTTCCAACTGAACAGTAATTGCAGTGAATTGATCTGCACTATCAAAAATGACATATACCATTTAAATAAATCTCTGTGTTGTTTCTGGTCAGGATTTTCTCAGTGTACTGTGATTGTCTAGTTACAGATTTAATCAAGTCATCAACCGTAAGAATTTCATTCTCATCACTCATTCCACTGGTTCAATTGGCTTTCAGTCCCTGAATATAACAAATTTAATTTCTCAGTCTGATACATTAGGATGAATTTCAGCCGAGGTTCTCTCACTTGTTCATTGTTAATTTCAATGGAAGAGCTGCAGAAACCCCAGAAACACATTGTAAACATCACTTGCACCATTTGTCAGGGATTCCACAGCTCTTCCACTGAACATGCATACGATTGTAAACCCACTGCTTTATAATTACATTTAAACTTGGCTTAATTTTATGTATTGCCTATACACACACATCTTTTATTTGTACCAGTTGCTGATACAAAAGTCTATAGATTAGTGACTAATGCAACAATAACTTCCCAATTAATGTACTTTTGTAATTATGTTCTTGATCGTATTTATAGTGTCATATTACATAACATTAAATATTTGTCATTCATATATAACTTTTAATATATTATTATACAGTAAACTATGTTTGATTAAACTTAAAATTTAATGTGGCCAGGGTTCCTATAAAATGCCTAGTCATCAATGTCTGCCATTGTTAACAGGCTCTCGAGCATTGAAGCACTGACCACACTTGATCAGCTCCACTGGGCAGGTCACATCGTTCATATGCCAGACACGAGACTCTCAAAGCAAGCGCTCTACTCGGAACCCTTCCATGCCAAACGAACCAAAGGTTGACAGAGGAAATGTTACAGGGATACCCTGAAAGCCTCCCTCAAAAAGTGCAACATCCCCACTGACACCTGGGAGTCCCTGGCCAAAGACCGCCAAAAGTGGAGGAAGTGCATCCGTGAGGGCGCTGAGCATCTCGAGTCTCATCACCGAGAGCATGCAGAAATCAAATGCAGGCAGCGGAAAGAGCATGCAGCAAACCTGTCCCACCCACCCTTTCCCTCAGCGACTATCTGTCCCACCTGTGATAGGGACTTTGGTTCTCGTTTTGGACTGTTCAGCCACCCAAGGACTCATTCTAAGAGCGGAAGCAAGTCTTCCTCGATTCCGAGGGACTGCCTATGAGGATGATGATGATGATGAAAATGCCTCAAGAATGATGTCACCGCTCCATCTCATTGGGCCGGGTAATGCGCTGGGTGGGCTTAATATGCCTCATTAAGCTAAGTTCATCCTCCACAGCAGGATGGAGCCAGCAGCCGGTCACGACCTGCCACGGACACTGGCTGCACCGGACCTGCTAAGGTAAGGAAAATTCCAAGCCTTGTATTAATGCAAGCTTCATTTTTCAATCATTTTTTTGGGGAAACTAGTGCATTAACAGTGAGAACTGAAAATAGCTCATCAGTGGGAGGAAAGATAATGGAATCCTTACTCAAAGATGTAATAGAAACACTTCTAGTCAACTCAGATTTCAAAAAGGAAGGTCAAATGCTTGATCAACCTTACTGAATTATTTGAAGTGGGAACAGAAAAGGTAGACAATGATAATGCAGCAGACGTAATGGCCCTCAATTCACGGTCGGCAGCGTAGTTAAGGAGTATGCTGGCGATATCTGAATGAAATCTGCACTTGCATTGTGCGAACCCCACTTCGAAAGGTTGCTTTCAAACGCTGCAGAGTTGGGTGCAGCACAGTGGCCCACGGATCCCAGGGGCACACCATTGTGCATCTGCGAATCTGAGATCACGTGCAAACAGAGGAGATTGCTCATTTGCCCAGGAGAATTTTGTTGTCACCGAGTTGTTGGGATCTGGAACACTCTCCATGAAAAGATGGTGTAAACGGATTACGTAAATCATTTTAAAAGGGATTTGGACAGATAGTTGAGGATGAGGAATTAAAGGGTTATGACAAAAAGCGAGGGTGTGGGACCAAGTTCTTTCTAGGCCAGCATGAACACAAAGGGGCCAAATGGCCTCCTTCTGTGCTGTAAGTTACTATGATTCTCTTTTCTATGATTCTATGAGAGGATGCAAGTACTTTAGTTGAACAGGTCATAAACAAAGACAAGAGAGCTATAATTTTTTGCAATAACATTTTAAGATGTAGATTGAGGATTCTGAACTGTTCAGCACTAGATTTTAATATTGGCCACTCAAAGAAAATCTGTGAATTACTCTTAAGGATTTATGGACTAAAACGATGGACACGTTAATGAAAAAAGTACAACTACACTGATTCCAAAGAATTAGTCTGAGGAAACGCGCTCAACTCCAAGGTTTTGTGTTTGGTGAACCGTTCCGTAACACCTTTGTTTCTTCCCCATAGATTTTTGTATACCTGACTAGTTGCTAATTAGCTGTTTTAACAGACCATAAAGTCTTGCATTGTTCCTGTATTAAATCTGTTTACTAAACATATTTTCTGGCATGGAGTGCTGCAGTAATCATAAAAACTTAGCATTTTATTCTCAGATCTGCCTTTGCCCTATGATATTTGTGATTTGCATATTCATTTACTGTATGTTTATCAGAATATATATTCAGTATGTATTTCAAATTATCTGTAGCAGAATGTTTCATACAATGGTGACTGAAAACATTCAAATAAGCAACACAAAATTCTCATACAGCACTTACTATTCTCTTCAGATTGACAGAAAACATCTTTTCTTTGAATTCTCTGCCCTAATTTCCACCCTTGAAATTAGCCTCCACATAAACTACTTGAAACACATGCATTGTCGTCCCCTCAACCTTGGGATCGCACAAGGCACCTTCAACTCCAAGGTCATGATCACTTCTTTGTCGCCACATTTGTGCATCTTCCCACCTCAAACTCCTCCATCCTTGCAGTCCATGTCTGGAATAAACATCTTCACCTTAATATCCAACTCCTCTTCTGGCCAACCTCTCATACTGACTGTCACCTCAATTTACTTGCTCAATAATTGCTTTGCCTCCTCTTTCAATATCAATCCTGCTGTTCCCCTGGTGCAACATTCACTTCCATGGACTCGGGTCCACCAGCTACAGTGCAGACCACATGTTATCTGTCTCACCTAAGTGTACACCACCAGATTTAGATCAAGTAGTACGTTCCTCCCACTCTAAACTGAAATCCTTTTATTACTCCAAAATCACGCTGGATATCTTGGAAGGCAAGGAAGAAGCCAATGTTTTCTCCATTACTAACCATCTCTTCTGATGTCTTCTCTACCTCCCTCCAGTCCTCATGAAATTCATTATCTCTATGAAGCTCAGCACACATCTCCTTGACCTTTTTCCCCAATTTCAGACTACCCAACTTCCTGTTTTCAGGTTCATACTATAAATCTCTCCTTATCCTCAATGCTCTGCCTCCAAGTTGGGTGGTCTTGAGCCAGGGATTCCCAGGTGCCGGTGGGGATGTTGCACTTTATCAAGGAAGCTTTGAGGGTGTCCTTGAAACATTTCCTCTGCCCACCTGGAGCTTGCTTGCCATGTCGAAGCTCCGAGAAGAACGCTTTGCTTTGGGAGTCTCGTGTCCGGTACAGGGTTAATGAGACCCGCACAGCGGAGCTGATCGAGCATGGTCAGTGCTTTGATGCTGGGGATGTTGGCCTGAGTGAAAACCCTGATGTTGGTGCATCTGTCCTCCCAATGGATTTGCAGGATCTTGTGGAGGCAGCACTGGTGGTACTTCTCCAGTGCTTTGAGGTGTCTGCTGGAAATAGTCCACGTCTCTGAGCCATATATGAGGACGGGTATCATTACTGCCCTGTAGACCATAAGTTTGGTGCCAGATTTGAGGTCCTAGTCTTCAAACACACTCTTCCTCAGGCGACAAGAGGCTTACTGGCACACTGGAGGCATTGTTGGATGTCGTCATCGATGTCTGCCCTTGCTGACAGTAGGCTCCCGAGCAATGGAAAATGGTCCACCTTGTCCAAGGCCTCACCGTGGATTTTGATAACCGGGGGGCAGTGCTGTGTGGCGGGGTCAGTTTGGTGGCGGACCCTTGTCTTACGGATGTTTAGTGTTGGGCCCATGCTTTCGTACGCCTCGGTGAAGGTGTTGACGCTGGCTTGGAGTTTGGCCTCCGAGTGTGCGCAGACGCATGCGTCGTCTGCGTACTGTAGTTCGATGACAGAGGATGGGATGACCTTGGATCTAGCCTGGAGGCGGCGGAGGTGGAACAGATTCCCATTTGTTACCGCTCGGAATGCTGAGTGGTGTGACGTTTCCAGTCTGAGCCCCTGGATTGAGATTTCAGTTTTCTCTCTGTGAATCTCGGGATCTCTATTGCGCGCTCTCTCTCTCGTTTCTTTTTCCCCCTTTTCTCTTTCTCTTTTCCTATTTCTCTCTCTCCCAATCATATTTTCTCATTCCCTTTTCTCACTTCCATCTTTCTCCTTTCTCTTTTGCTCCCTTCCCTCTCTCTCTCTCACCCTCTTTCCCTTTCCCTCTCCCGCTCGCTCGCTCTCTCTCTTCCTCCCTCTCACCTTCTCCCTTTCTTCCCTTGAGTGCGGATTCTGTGCTGAACATCCTCAGGTTTGGATCTTACCTTCTTGTCTCTCTCCACTCCGAGACCTCTGCCATTCTACACCGGCCCGAAAAGCTGGCGGGGACACCATCACCTAAAGAGCCATCCTTTTCACGCTGAAAATGGGTCTGGAGGCAGAGCGGCAACGGTGCACACTTTTACCGCGTCACTACTACCGCAAGCCCCACATTGCCACGAGAGTCGGCGGTGGCCCACTCCGCTACAAGACCTCCCGGGACGAATCTATGTTGGGGCGGCCAGTTGAGCCCAAAGCTGTGGCCATTTGATTTTGATGAATGGCCGCCGCAAACGGGCAGTAACAGGACCATTTTCAGGCTCTGTCTGACTAAAATGGTTACTGAAAGCCTCAACTATTCCTTCAATGTTTTGGGGATCTGTTTCTTAAAAAGATCTCTCTGCCAGCTTTCCCGCATCTTTCCTACAAACTTCAGTTATTCCAGAAGCTTGGGACACGAGATCCCAATCATACAAAGCCACACATCTCCATTCTCACCAAGCTACACTGCCTTCCTGAATCCCAATTTCAAGATCCTCTCCCTCATCTTCAAATACTTCTGTGGCTTCACTATCTGTGAAGGTTTCTCGAGTATCAAATTGTAGCAAACAACCCCTGTTCCTCCAATGTTGGATTACCACTTGTTCTTTGGAAGATCTATCAACCACTATATGCCAACCTCTGGAATTCTCTTAAAAAATGACTTAACTTTGTTCTCTCACATTCTGCCTGCGAAAATCTTTGAACACAACTTCGGACTCCCAACAAGATTACTTTACTTCCTGCTTGATTTCCACCTCCCCCCTTGCAAAGCATTCTATAACTTACCTGCGTGAGGAGTTCAACCTATGTGCTATGTAAGCACTGTTGCAGTAATTTAGCATGAGGTTTTTATTTTGTACTTCAATAGGACAGCTTGTTGTGTCGAGAAATATTGAACACGTTCTCTAAAAAACGAAGGCTGTTCAAATTGTCCCCTTCAGTTTAGCAAGTGTCTCATACCATGGTCACTGCAGCACAATTATTTTAATTGACTAGAGCATGGAATCATTTATTTTCCAAATGCAGAGCATCAGTGACAAGATGCCAATATCAAACAGCTTTTCAGATACCCAGACAGCTGGTTCCATCCACTGCTTATGACAGAATGGTTAATTATGTTTTTAGCCTGAAGTACAGGATCTGCATCCATCAATAACATCATGGAGTATTTTACTGTGAGCTATAGGCCTTATGGGCCGTGTAGAAAATGCTTTCTCAAGTTTCTTTGGCTGATAAAGCATATGTCCGTTGAATGCTGATTCAAGGAGTTTTCTCTGTAAAAGGTTAGCATACAACAAATTAGTATTCTCTCCTCTGTGTACTTAAAATCCACAAAGAGTTTGTGACTTTGAAAGCCTCTGTTCATTTATATACATGATAGTCTCGTATCAAAATTATTACCCTGGTCACAGGAGTAATTTCTTGTAACACTGGGCAAGGGACTGTGAATACAAGATGTGTTCATATAGCCCTACACCTGAATAAGCCCTGCAAATATTTTCAGCAGGGGAAATCATTTAGTACACAATGGATTATCATTTTGCTTTTGGAAATGTGCTTATTGTCTTCTTGTAAAGAATTTCCAAAGAATAGGATATATACTTATATTTTAGATATACAAAACTTTGTAAGGGATTTCAATACAGATACTGTAGATTTGCTAAGTCAGAACATCTTCCCTGTAAATCATCAGAAAACATAATAAATGTAACCAGCTTTCTCATTTGATAATATATAGAGTTATTCATTCGGATATCATCTCCCACCTCATCCAAAGGATCCTTACCCAAAATGCACATATTTTGCTGTCATCTTTACAGTACATAAAAAGACACCTTGAACTTATTAAATCAGCACGTCTTTGAATTTTTGTCATAACTATTCATAGCTATGCAGTTTTAGAGGTTTATCCAAATTCATTTTCAGTAAAATTATTGGGATGAAGAAAGTCACCCCATCAATCATATTGCAGCAAATGTAATGCAAGATATGCTTGATACAAACGCCAGTGGCCGGCTTTTGCCGTCAGTAGTAAAGTGATGACGCTTGCTGCTGACCTCGACGAAACCTGCCCACAAAGATCTCGCAATCTCTGTGGCGTCGATTTCACCTCTCTTGCCACCAAGTCTCGGGGATCTTCAGCATCCAGAAACAGTGATGTCATCAAGCTGGCTAAGCAGCCAATGACACTGGAGAATTCTCAGACAGCAAACCAGGAAGTAAAATCCACTGATTATCCTTCACTTTTTAATCATTTTACTGAGTGAAATGAAGATTGGGACATACACAGGGGATTAAAGTA
This sequence comes from Pristiophorus japonicus, assembly GCF_044704955.1. Taxonomy (NCBI): domain Eukaryota; kingdom Metazoa; phylum Chordata; class Chondrichthyes; family Pristiophoridae; genus Pristiophorus; species Pristiophorus japonicus. The sequence continues at coordinate 45,154,871 of NC_091990.1, forward strand.
GAATCTGAAATATTAAACAAACTTAAAAAATATATATATTTAAAACCATGGGGTATTTACAATGGAAAAATTTGACATTTCACAAATATAAAATTAATTTTTCTGGGTCAGAATGGCTGTTCAGCAGTAGTTATGACTCAGTACGCCATTAAAAACCCAGCTACACCTCATTGGCGTATGCCCCAATACTCGACACAACAGATGAGACCAAAGAGGATTTCTACTCCAGCCTTGAACAATCCCTGTCCCGAGTCCCTATGGATGACAAGCTGATCCTCCTTGACGACTTCAATGCCAGGGTCGGGAAGGACACAGACCTCTGGGGAGGCGTGATTGGCAGACAAGGAGTAGGGAAAACCAACTCCAGTGATACTCTGCTCCCGACAAAATGCCGAGAACATGATCATGTCATCACCAACACCTTGTTCCGTCAGAGGGACAAGTACAAGGCATGATGGAAACATCCTCGCTCCAAGCACTGGCATCTGCTCGACTATGTCACCGTCCAAGTGAGGGACCGCAAGGATGTGCGCATGACCCGCGCCATGACAGGAGCTGACGACTGCTGGACGGACCACCACCTAATCCGCTCCATCATTATCAAGATAGCCCCAAAACAACGACGGCAACAGAAACAATGCCGCAGAAAAATCAACACCGGGCACTCAAAGACCCAGTTAAGAAAGCCCTATACAGCCAACGCTTCACTGCAACCTGGCGACCCTTTGATGACCCTGAGACGCAGAGTGCCCACAACACCTGGACTGCCCTCAAGGTCTCCATAACCAGCGCCTGCGAAGAGACGCTCGGTCACTCGACCAGGAAACACCAAGACTGGTTTAACGAGAATGACCAGGAGATCCAGGAGCTAATAAACTGCAAGTACAGTGCATTTCTGAACTTAAAGCAACCCATTCGGGAGCAGCAAAGCATCTTTGCAGGTGGCTGAAGGCCGAGGTCCAACATAAAACCTGCGACCTAAAGAATAGTTGGTGGGTGGAGAACGCATAGGAGATCCAGCAGTTGGCCGACAACCATGACGTGTAAGGTTTCTTCAGTGCAGTCAAGTTCACCTATGGCCCAAGGCCCCACTCCAATGCTGGCCAAGAATGGAGAGGCAATCATTAAGGACATCGAGACAGTCAGGGCCCGCAGGAAGGAGCACTTCGAAGATCCCCTTAACCGAGACTCTGCCTTCGTTGCGAGTGTTTTTGACTCTATCCCGCAGCATGCTACCGACCACCATCTCGGCAAAACCCCAGCTCTGCACGAGGTAGAAAAGGCCATCCATCAGCTGAAGAACAACAAGGCATCCCCGCTGAGACACTAATATGGCAGAGAAGCACTATTGGCACGAATGCATGACCTCATCTCCCGTAACTGGAAGGAGGAGAGCATGGCAAATCATCTCAGAGATGCTGTAATCGTGACCATTTTCAAAAGAGGGGACAAGTCCGACTGCGGTAACTACAGAGGAATCTCCCTGCTGTCGACCACTGGGAAAGTCATTGCAAGAATATTCCTCAACCGTCTTCTCCCCGTGGCTGAAGAGCTCCTCTGATTCCGTCCACTAAGGGGTACAACAGACATGATCTTCACTGCGCGACAATTAAAAGAGAAATGCAGGGAATAGCATCAACCCTTGTACATGGCCTTCTTTAACCTCACAAAGACCTTTGACACTGTCAACCACGAGGGACTATGAAGTGTCCTTCTCTGTTCCAGCTGCCTCCAAAGGTTTGTCATCATCTTCCGCCTGCTCCCTGATGACATGCAAGCCGTGATTCCTGATCAATGGATCCATCACAGACCAAATCCACACCCGGACTCGGGTCAAGCAGCGCTGTCTCATCATACCAACGCTTTTCTCGATCTTCCTTGCTGCAATGCTCCTTCTCACTCAACAAGCTCCCCGCTGGAGTGGAACTAAACTAAAGAACCAATGGGAACCTGTTCAACCGCCACCTCCAGGCTAGATCCAAAGTCGTCCCATCCTCTGTCATTGAACTACAGTACGCGGATGGCACTCGAGTCTGCGCACACCAGAGGCCGAACTTCAAGCCATCAGGAACACCTTCACTGAGGCATACGAAAGCATGGGCCTTACACAAAGCATTCATAAGATAAAGGTCCTCCACCAAGTTGACCCCGCCACACAGCACTGCCCCCCAGTCATCAAAATCCACGGGGAGGCCTTGGTCAACCATTTTCCATACCTCGGGAGCCTACTATCAACAAGAGCAGACTTCGATGACAAGGTCCAACACCGCCTCCAGTGTGTCAGCGCAGTCTTCGCTCGCCTGAGGAAGAGAGTGTTTGAAGACCAGGACCTCAAATCTGGCACCAAGCTTATGGTCTACAAGGCAGTAATGATACCTGCCCTCCTATAAGAGACGTGGACCATATTCAGCAGACATCTCAAATCGCTGGAGAAGTACCACCAACGCTGTTTCCACACGGTACTGCAAATCCACTGGGAGGATAGATGCACCAACATCAGTGTTCTCGCTCAGGCCAACATTCCCAGCATCGAAGCACTGACCACACTCGAAAAGCTCCGAGACTCCCTAAGCAAGCACTCTACTCAGAACTCCTACACGGTAAGTGAGCCCCAGGTGGGCAGAGGAAACATTTCAAGGACACCCTCAAAGCCTCCTTCAAAAAGTGCAACATCCCCACTGGCACCTGGGAAGCCCTGGCCCTAACTGCCCAAAATGGAGGAAGAGCATTCGAGAGGGCGCTGAGCACCTCGAGTCTCGTCGCTGAGAGCATGTAGAAACCAAGCGCAGACAGTGTGCGGCAAAGCAGGCTCCCCACCCACCCTTTCCTGCAACCATTGTCTACCCCACCTGTGACAGAACTGTAGGTCCTGCATTGGGCTGTACAGCCACCTGAGAACTCATTTTTAAGAGTGGAAGCAAGTCTTCCTCGATTTCGCAGGACTGCCTATGATGATGAAGAAAAACCCAGCTACACCTCATTGAACAAGATGTAACTTTTTGGGGGATGGGCTAAAAGGGGAAGTTCTCCTCAGTTCAGTGATTTCAACTGATTGCCATCTGTAGGGTCTTCAACAGCGCGCCCTGTGTAGGAGCAGGGAATGACTGACAGCAACTTCTGATCTTCGCGTTGAACTGTGCACGTGCGGCGCCAAAAGTTGCAATGACGACAAACGGCAACAGTTTAGCCATCACTGGAACTGCAAACACCGGGCCAATATCTCAGACCGAAATATCAGAATAGAGTACATGTTCAATGCAGGAATGAGGCTCTATCCCGAAATGGAAAAAAAAAATAATGCAAACCTCTTCTGATAGAAATAAAATGCTGTTTTTCATCACTTTGCATGCTGGTCTAGGTTCCTTTCATCCAAATAAACTGGTTATCAATTCAATTTCCCCCACCAAGAATAATAAATCTGGGCCTTGGAGCTACACTGTACTCCCAATAGAATGAACTTGCATTTATATAGCACCTATTATGATGCTCCAAAGTACTTTTGAAATGTAGTCACTCTTGTAATATTGGAAACGCGGCAGCCATTTTGCGCATAGCAAAATCCCACAAACAGCAATGTGATAGTGGCTCAGGGATACATATTGTCTCCAGGACACCGGGGAGAACTCCGCTGCTATTCTTCAAAATAGTGCCAAGGGATCTTTCAAGTCCACCTGAGAGAGCAGACGGGGCCTTGATTTAATATCTCATCCGAAAGACAACAATCAATCTGCTGCGAAATTTGAATGTTAGTTTACGTCATCTCCAACCTTCATCCTGCAAATGAAATATTGAATTGTTGCCACATATAGAGATATATATATATATATATTTTTTTTAAACTCAATTTGGGCCAGAGGGGATTTGTGATGAATTTAAATAGAGTCAGAGGAGTGTTGCCACCCTGATACGAATTGCCCTGGACTTACGAGGGACACTCCTCGGAGCAGACCCAGGAGAAACATCGTAGCGGCATTAAAAAACATGTTTTTTTTTCATTTTTCTTTGAGAATTTTGTTAGTTAGTTATAAAAATATTGGAGTTGGATTAAATAAAATGCTCCTTGACCGTGTTCTCACAGTCAGCAATGTTTTGGTATCCATGGCATTCCTGTGTCTCTTGGTGATTTTATTAAGTATCTAGAATGTACACTGTTTTTCCATAATCAATCATAAAAATGTTGATGGGTAGACTGTTTTCATCATTTGGATTATATTTGTTACTGTCCCATGAATCAATATTGCAACATAATTCAGATTGGTTCGTGAATGATAATCAATTTCTGTAGTTATATAAATCATTCCATTTCATATCTGGTAAAGGACATGGAAGATTTATGGCTGATCATTAGTCAAATAGAAGAGGAGATATTAAACTCTGCTTCAAATGTGTCTTACAGCACACACATCGACTGCATGAAAAATGTGAAAAATGGCAGTTTAACTTATTTTAGTCAGGTGCACCCATTCATTTGTTGTTTGATTGACATTTTAGTTATTTTGTACTAAATCCTTATGGCCGTGTTCAATTCAATACATGAATATGACAACACCAACTTGTGGAAATTATTCTAAAAGTACCACATATTTCGGGATTCAAAATCCGTCAATTTTAAAGGCAAGTTTTCCCACGTCTCTCAGGGGAACAGTTCATGCCTTTGGGTCTAATTTTACAAGGCAGAAAATCCCACTCATCCTGGTTAATGTCTAACAGTATGCATAAAAAAAGAGCTTTATTACTGGGGCTAACATGAAAAAGTGTGTTCGGCATGCCTACATTAAACCAAAGCTAGTGGACTCAATATTTCAGATACTTCATATGGATGATTAATTGACTCTTGTGAGCTACCCAAGGCATAGGTCAGTGGTGTCCAACTTCAACTGGTTCATTACAAGAAGTTTTTATTATATTAATTTGACCATTCCTCTGCTGCGCCCAACCGCCAAGTTGCTTTGAGGCAATAATGGATGTTTTGTAAACTTATTCAGGCAATTTTTCTTTTAGTCGGACATCTGAATGGTTACTCACTGACGTGCAGGAGTTATTAAAGTTTGCCGGGTGATGGATACATGGTAGTTGGACTGCAAAAGCTGGAACCCCTTCAGTATGACCAGTAGCAACCATAGGTGAATAATCTTACATTGTCTGCCTTCCAATCGCAGTACACAAATTGCATCCTTGGATTCTGTGACACTGTTATATCAGAATTACCAACAATCAGCGAGCACACCATTAGACCACAGTCGTCTCCATAACCAATTGTTTCATTTTAAAAACTTTTAGTTTTTCCAAGAGTCATCAAGTGAAAGCTTTGATTCCTGATATACATTGCAGCCTCCAGTCAGTGTTTCTGTGGTAATTAGTGATTCTGGTGTTTTGATTAAATGTTTCTGCCTCCAGTCTGTGTAACTAATCAGCAAATTTGCCGTTTATTGCCTTATGCTCATCTGTAAAACAGAAGCTATTGGTTAATAGATATAATTTACATAAGTAAATTAAGTTAATTTGAAATTATGGTTTATAGTTTGAGATATGGGGACAGTTTATTACTGGCATCACAGTACATTATATTACAGATAAAATACCACTAAAGTATGCGATGCAACCCAAACAATATGTACAAATATTGTTAGTTTGCAAATACTTTGCCTTTTAACTCAACTCCATCAAAACGTGAATAAAATCCAGTTAATTCTGGTTACACAATAAACATTTAAAGATGTGTCTGTAAACAAGTTACTTAGAATCTGGTAAAGAGAAATTGGTGAGTGTTTGTGATATGGTTGGTCCTCAACCTATTTCTGAAAAGGGCATATTATAGAGTGAAAACTCCTCAAGTCTTAGTTACTCCAAGCTCTTAAAATATCTTTTGTGGAGTTAGTTGACTGGATGCAAATTAGAATAAAGAGATCTGCATTTCACACGTCTTAAGTGGATCATCCTTATGCTCGAAAGCTGCCAGTTAACAATAGTTAATAAGAAATGACCCTCATTCCTATATTACAACAGTGACTGCACTTCAAAAAGTACTTCATTGGCTGTAAAGCATATTTGAGATGTCTGATGATCGTGAAAGGTGCTATATAAATGCAAGTCTTTCTTTTTTCCCATCTCCTGTTGGTTCAGATGCCAACCAACAACTTGCATTCATAAGAACATAATAAGAACATAAGAACACAAGAATTAAGAACAGGAGTAGGCCATCTAGCCCCTTGAGCCTGCTCCGCCATTCAACAAGATCATGGCTGATCTGGCTGTGGACTCAACTCCACTTACCCACCTGCTCCCCATAACCCTTAATTCCCTTATTGGTTAAAAATCTATCCATCTGTGATTTGAATACATTCAATGAGCTAGCCTCAACTGCTTCCTTCGGCAGAGAATTCCACAGATTCACAACCCTCTGGGAGAAGAAATTCCTTCTCAACTCGGTTTTAAATTGGCTCCCCCGTATTTTGAGGCTGTGCCCCGTAGTTCTAGTCTCCCCGACCAGTGGAAACAACCTCTCTGCCTCTATCCTGTCTATCCCCTTTATTATTTTAAATGTTTCTATAAGATCACTCCTCATCCTTCTGAACTCCAACGAGTAAAGACCCAGTCTACTCAATCTATCATCATAAGGTAACCCCCTCATCTCCAAAATCAGCCCAGTGAATCGTCTCTGTACCCCTTCCAAAGCTAGTATATCCTTCCTTAAGTAAGGTGACCAAAACTGCACGCAGTACTCCAGGTGCAGCCTCTCCAATACCCTTATGCAGTTGCAGAAGGACCTCCCTGCTTTTGTACTCCATCCCTCTCGCAATGAAGGCTAACATTCCATTCGTCTTTCTGATTACCTGCTGCACCTGCAAACTAACTTTTTGGGATTCATGCACAAGGACCCCCAGGTCCCTCTGCACCACAGCATGTTGTAATTTCTCCCCATTCAAATAATATTCCCTTTTACTGTTTTCTTTTCCAAGGTGGATGACCTCACATTTTCAGACATTGTATTCCATCTGCCAAACCTTAGCCCATTCGCTTAACCTATCTAAATCTCTTTGCAGCCTCTCTGTGTCCTCTACACAACCCGCTTTCCCACTCATCTTTGTGTCATCTGCAAACTTTGTTACACTACACTCTGTCCCCTCTTCCAGGTCATCTATGTATATTGTAAACAGTTATGGTCCCAGCACCGATCCCTGTGGCACATCTCTAACCAACTATTTCCAACCCGAAAAAGGACCCATTTATCCCGACTCTCTGCTTTCTGTTAGCCAGCCAATTCTCTATCCATGCTAATACATTTCCTCTGACTCCGCGTACCTTTATCTTCTGCAGTAACCTTTTGCGTGGCACCTTATCGAATGCCTTTTGGAAATCTAAATATACCACATCCATCTATCCACCATGCTCGTTATATCCTCAAAGAATTTCAGTAAATTCGTTACACATGATTTCCCCTTCATGAATCCATGTTGCATCTGCTTGATTGCACTATTCCTATCTAGATGTCCTGCTATTTCTATCTAGATGTCCCGCTATTTCTTCCCTAATGATAGCTTCAAGCATTTTCCCCACTACAGATGTTAAACTAACCGGCCTATAGTTACCTGCCTTTTGTCTACCCCCTTTTTTTAAACAGAGGCGTTACATTAGCTGCTTTCCAATCCGATGGCACCTCCCCAGAGTCCAGAGAATTTTGGTAGAATATAACTAATGCATCTGCTATAACTTCCGCCATCTCTTTTAATACCCTGGGATGCATTTCATCAGGACCAGGGGACTTGTCTACCTTGAGTCTCATTAGCCTGTCCAGCACTACCCCACTAGTGATAGTGATTGTCTCAATGTCCTCCCTTCCCACATTCCCATGACCAGCAATTTTTGGCATGGTTTTTGTGTCTTCCACTGTGAAGACCGAAGCAAAATAATTGTTTAAGATCTCAGCCATTTCCACATTTCCCATTATTAAATCCCCCTTCTCATCTTCTAAGGGACCAACATTTACTTTAGTCACTCTTTTCCGTTTTATACATCGGTAAAAGCTTTTACTATCTGTTTTTATGTTTTGCGCAAGTTTACTTTCGTAATCCAGCTTCCCTTTCTTTATTGCTTTCTTATTCATTCTTTGCTGTCGTTTAAAATTTTCCCAATCTTCTAGTTTCCCACTAACCTTGGCCACCTTATATGCATTGGTTTTTAATTTGATACTCTCCTTTATTTCCTTGGTTATCCACAGCTGGTTATCCCTTCTCTTTCACTGGAATATATTTTTGTTGAGCACTATGAAAGAGCTCCTTAAAAGTCCTCCACTGTTCCTCAATTGTGCCACCGTTTCGTCTGTGTTTCCAGTCTACTTTAGCCAACTCTGCCCTCATCCCACTGTAGTCCCCTTTGTTTAAGCATAGTACGCTCGTTTGAGACACTACTTCCTCACCCTCAATCTGTATTACAAATTCAACCATACTGTGAACACTCATTCTGGGAGGATCTTTTACCAGGAGATCGTTTATTATTCCTGTCTCATTACACAGGACCAGATCTAAGATAGCTTGCTCCCTTGTAGGTTCTGTAACATACTGTTCTAAGAAACAATCCCGTATGCATTCTATGAATTCCTCCTCAAGGCTACCCCGTGCGATTTGATTTGACCAATCGATATGTAGGTTAAAATCCCCCATGATTACTGCCGTTCCTTTTTCACATGCCTCTATTATTCCCCTGATTATTGTCCGCCCCACCGTGAAGTTATTATTTGGGGGCATATAAACTATGCCCACCAGTGACTTTTTCCCCTTACTATCTCTAATCTCTACCCACAATAATTCAACATTTTGTTCATTAGAGCCAATATCGTCTCTCACAACTGCCCTGATATCATCCTTTATTCACAGAGCTACCCCACCTCCTTTCCCTTCTTGTCTATCTTTCCGAATTGTCAGATACCTCTGTATGTTTAATTCCCAGTCTTGGCCACCCTGCAACCACGTTTCAGTAATGGCCACCAAATCATACCCATTTGTAATGATTTGTGCCATCAACTCATTTACTTTGTTTCGAATGCTGCGTGCGTTTAGGTAAAGTGTTTTAATACTAGTTTTTAAACCATGATTTTTAGTTTTGACCCCTCCTGCAGCCCCTTTATATTCATACATATTGTCCCTTCCTATCACCTTGTGGTTTACACTTAACCCAGTGCTACTCTGCTCTGTTGCCTCCTGCCTTTTGCATTCTTTCTTGGGGTTCTGTTCATCTGAGCTCTCACCCACTCTAACTAGCTCAAAGCCCTCTCCTTGGTTCCCATCCCCCTGCCAAGCTAGTTTAAAGCCCTTCATACCACAAAGCCATTTTTAACTTCAGGTATGAGTCAATGAGGCCGAACTGAAATGACCCACCTGGAAAACCTTCGACAGGATCTCTATTTTAATATGCCCAAATTGGGAAAGCATCACAGTGGCAATGGCGATTCATTCTATTATATATACAGAGCCTTTATGTAGAAAAACTTTCTAAAATGCTTCACAGAAGCACAAGGTGTTCGAAACTGAAGATACCCAAAAATGTATATCGTTAGGTGACTGAAACTGTGACACAAAGAATGCTGTGTTTAAATGTTTATTTTCAAACTAGAGACAAAAAGTCTCCTCAGACTAGATAGGTGCTTAGAAGTGCTAATGTTTTGGTTTCCTGTTGCTGGTGTAGCATTCTCTACTAAATACTAAGCGATTATCTGTTGCTTTTAAGTTAAGACTTGAACCTTGTTTATGTACTTTATGTATAATGCTAAGGTATGGATTGAAGTTAGCTTAACAGAACTGCTTGTGAAGATAATGGAAGGAAGTTGGGGAAGTTAGCGTAAACAATATCTCAGAATGGAATAGTTTGCTACATCGTAAAAGAGGTAATGACTGGTTGAAGTGAGAAAGCTCTGCTTTGGGCCTCATAGTTGAAAGAGTACTCGGCTAGGCCTTGTGTTAATGGTACCAGGGAGGATAAAGACGAGAGAGACAAGACAAATTCCAAAGAAAAGAACCCTGATAAAATCTAAATCTAAAAACAAAATCATGAGACATTTTTAGGGAGGGCTTTTGATTCAACATTTGAGACAAGAACTCAAAGCCCCATAGGGTATTGAGTTTTTGAGGGAACCTCTATTGGTTAAAAGGTCTCGTTAATATCCCGTTTCAGGCCCAACCATTAAAAATAGAATAAAAGTAACCTCCTGAAAGCTTGTCCTTACAGAGGAAAAGACTGCGATCGGCCCTAGATGAAAGGAAGAGAAGCCGCTCAGAGAATTGCTCATGTGTGTCAACCGTCTGTCCGATTGGATCCGTATCAGCTACTTGTCGCAGTCATATGTTTTTGCTGTATAACTAATGTGTTATATTTCATCTTAAACTCTGATTAAACACAATATACCCACCATATTGGTTTGCACTCGAATCTGATTATTTAAAGTGACCAGAGATAGCCGTAAAGAGGTTATTTCTAACAAAGGGGAAATAAATGGAACCAAGGCAAAGAAGCAGAAAATCAAAAGTTTTGCACAGGGAAGACACAAATGGAATGGTGGAGGGGTTTATGTTATGCATGCAGAGACAATAACCCACGACTGTGGATTACTGCTCTTTCAAAATGTTCAGACTTAACTAATCCCCAATACTTACTCAGCTTTCTGTCAAGGTTCCCTGCACTACCCATTTCATCTCCATGTTCATTAGAATGACAATTGATTTAATGCTGGGGAAAATAATGATTTTCACATTACAGCTTTTGTAATGTAGCACAGGAGCTCAAATTTCCAAACCACAAAGCCATTTTTAACTTCAGGTACGACTCAATGAAGGCTGAACTGAAATGGCCAACCTGGAGAACCATCAACAGGGTCTCTATTTTTAATATGCCCTTATTGGGAAAAGCATCACAGTGGCAACAGAAATTCATTCTGCGGTGATTATCCAATAAATAAAGCAAACTACGTAGCTATGAGGGGTGAGTTGACTAAGGTAGATTGGGAAACTAATCTAATTAAAGCAGTGGCAACGGTGAGAGGATAAAGAGCGTCCCGAGAGCAGACCTGAATGAAAGCAATGGCGAGGCTCCTATTCAAAAACAAAAAAAAGTCAAAGGCTGACATCACAGAAGAGCAGGTATCTAAGTTTTACAACTTTTTTCCCCCCTCTAAGTTAGAGAAGAGTGTTAAATGAAGAGCTGAGAAACTGTAACTTGCTAGTACTTAGTCAATTAATAACTTAAACTAGGTAAAATAATCAAATAAAACTAAAATATCGATAGAATAAAAGCTTTCACTAATTAATTAATAAATAAAACAAGGTTAGAGATGGCAGGACAGGTGGTGTGTCATAACTGCAGCATGCGGGAGTTTGTGGAGAGCATCGTGATCCCGAGCAACCATATCTGCAGTAAGTGTTTGCAACTCGAGGAACTTCGGCTCAGATTTGTTGAGCTGGAGTAGGAGCTGCAGACATTGCGATGCATCAGGGAAGGGGAGAGTTACCTGGACATTTTGTTCCAGGAGGCACACACCCTCCTGTCATGGAGGGTGTGACTGCGATTCAGGCAGGTATGGGGATCCAGGATGTAGTGATGGAGGAGCCTCAGCCATTGATCTTGTCCAACAGATACAAATTATTTGCTACTTGAGAAAAGGAACTGCAGGGAGGAGTGTGCAAGCTGACCATGGGCACCGTGGTACAGGGGATCATCCAGATGGGGGGAGAAAGGAGGAATGTGGTAATAGTCAGGGACAGTATAGTCAGCGGGATAGATTCCCGAAGGCTGTGTTGCCTGCCCGGTGCCAAGGTTAGCGACATCTCCTTGCGGCTGGAGAAGAACTTGGAGTGGGAGGGGGAGGATCCAGCTGTCGTGGTCCATGTATGAACCAATGACATAGGAAGAACTAAGGACGAGGGAGTTTGAGGAGTTAGGGTCTAAATTAATAAGCAGAACCTCAAAAAGGTAATAATCTCCTGACTGCTACCTGAGCCATGCAAAAATTGGCAAAGGACCAAGCATATCAGAGAGTTAACTGTGTGGCTCAAAGTGTAGCGTGGGAAGAAGGGGTTTTAATTCATTTGGCACTGGCACCAGAAGTGGGGAAAAAGGGAGCTGTTCCGTCGGGACAGGCTCCACGTAAACCAGGCTGGGACTAGCGTGCTGGCGAACTAAATAACTTAGTTTAAAGCCCAATCTATAACCCAAGACAAAGTGAGGGTGGGGGGGGGGGGGCGGGTGTGGGAAGGGGTCAGGTAAGGGGAAATTTAGAAATCTAAAGGTCAAGGCAATAGAGAAGTGTAGCGATTTGGGTAAAAATAAGCAGACTGTGACAGGAAGGGACAGAACGTTTAATAGTAGCGGTGCAGCAGAGAATAAGGTCAAAGGACAGAATAATGATTAACAATTTAAAATAAAGGCTCTTTATTTGAATGCACGAAACATTCCGAATGAGATAGACAAACTAATGGCACAAATAGAGATAAATGGGTTTGATCTAATAGCCATTACAGAGACATACTGTAAGGTGACCAAGGATGGGATCTAAATGTTCTGGAGTGCTTGATGTTTCGAAAAGACAGGCAGAATGTTAAAGTGGGGAGGCAGTGGGGGGCTGGTAGCCCTGACAATGAAGGATAACATAAGGACAGTAGAGAGAAAGGATCGCAATTCAGAAGATCAGGAAGTAGAATCACTACGGGTGGAGATAAGGAATAATAAGGGGCAGAAAATACTGGTAGGATTAGTATATAGGCCCCCTAACAGTAGCTATACCACTGGACAGAATATTAATTAAGAAATAGTAGGAGCTTGTAACAAAGATAATTCAATAATCATGAGGGACTTTAATCTTCATATAGACCGGACAAATCAAATTGGCAAAGGTAGTGTGGAGGAAGAGTTGATGGAATGCATTTGGGACAGTTTCTTCGAATAAGTCATGGAATCAACCAGGGAACAGGCTATTTTAGATCTTGTTTTGTGTAATGAGACAGAGTTAATTAGCAGTCTCATAGTAAAGGATCCTCTGGGGCAGTGATCATAATGTGATGAATTTCACTTTAAATTTGAGAGTGACTTGCCTAAGTCTGAAACTAGAGTCTTAAAGTTACATAAAGCCAATTACATGAAGGGCTAGTTGGCTAAGGTAGATTGGAAAAATAGATTAAAACATATGGCAGTAGATGAGCAGTGCCTAGCATTTAAAGAAATCTTTCATAATTCTCAACAAAAATACATTCCATTGAGAAACAAAAACTCCACAGGAATAGTGCTCCATCCGTGGCTAACTAAAGAAGTTAAGGATGGCATTAGATTGAAAGAAGAAGCTTATAAGGTTGCAAAGAATTGTAGTGAGCCTGAGGATTGGGAGAGTTTCAGAAACCAGCAAAGGATGACCAAGGAATAGATTAAAAAGGGAGAAAACTAGCAAGAATTATAAAAAAATTTTTTAAGAGTTTCTGCAAGTATGTAAAAAGGAAGAGAGTAGCAGAACTAGATATTGGTCTTTTAGAGGCCGAGATAGAAGTTGTTATTATGGGGAATAAAGAAGTGGCAGAAATGTTCAACAAATATTTTGTATCTGTCTTCACAGAAGAAGACACAAAAAGCATATCAAAAATGATGGGGAACAAAGGGTCTAATGAGGGTGAGGAACTTAATGTACTTAATATAAGTAGAGAAAAAGTACTAGGGAAACAAATGGGACTAAAAGTCTACAAATCTCCTAGACCTGACAGCCTCGAGTTCTAAAACATGTGGCTGCAGAGATAGTGGATGCATTGGTTTTGATTTTCCAAAAGTCCCTCGACTCTAGAATGGTCCCAACGGATTGGAAGGTTGCAAATTTACCACCACTATTCAAGAAAGGAAGGAAAGAGAATTCAGGAAACTACAAGCCAGGTAGCCTGACTTCAATCATCAGGAAAATACTGTAATCCATTGTTAAGGAAGTGGTATCAGGGCACTTAGAAAATCTTAACATGATTAGGCAGAATCAATGTGGTTTTATGAATGGGAAATCATGTTTAATAATTTTATTCGAGTTTTTTGAGGATGTAACTAGCAGGGTAGATAAATGGGAACCCGTGCATGTAGTATATTTGGATTTCCAAAAGTCATTCAATAAGGTGCCACATAAAAGGTTATTATACAAGATAATGGGCCCAACATTGTCCAGGAGTTGCTCGCTTTTTTTTTGGAGCAACCTGATTTTACTGGAGTATCTTAAAAATCCCCATTTTGCACATTCAATTTGCACCAGTGTAAGTGAGTTAGCTAGGATTTTTTTTTTTTTTAAAAGGGCGTTACCAGCCACATACACCAGTTTTGACCATTTAAGTCACTTTGGACAGCTAACAGTTGCTCCAAACGAACTTAGGCCAGCGTATGTGGCCACTTGTGACCACACAGAAAACCCTTGCGGAGAGTTAAGAAATCAACGCAGGTAACCAGAGATAGAGGCGGGAAGGGAAGCGGAGAGGACCTTACAAAGCACTAAACATAGCACAACAATATTCAAGAAACATAAAAACCATCAAGAAGAAATAAAAAGTAAAACTCAAGTCCTACCTTCATAACTCGGGCCAGGGAAGTCAGCGGGCCAGCCGGTGCGAGAGGCCACTCGGCCAGGGATAGGTACGGGCTGGACGACTGGGCGGGAGAGTACAGGGAACTGGCCACAGACTTGCGGAACACATAGGCAGGCTGGGCTGTGCCCCCAGAAGACACAGGCTGCTAGCTGCAGGAATCAACGGACAGCGGGCCAGCCAGCCGGTGCGAGAAGCCACTCGGCCGGGAATAGGTGCGGGCGGGAGAGCACAGGGAACTGGCAGATTGCAAATGTTATTCACTACTGCGTGTGCGCGAACGGGGACAGAATCCGGGGACATCTTTTTGGCGCCATTTTGAGCCTAGGAAGTCATCGCATCTTACGTGAGTGCGCCGACAAAACTGGTGGGCCAAATTTGGGCCCCATGTCTCATGGGATTGGAAGTAATGTAATAACATGGATAGAGGATTGGTTAACAAACAAAGCAGAGAGTAGGGATAAATGAGTCTTTTTCAGGATGGCAGGCTGTTACTAGTGGGGTGCTACAAGTATCAGTGCTAGGGTCTCAGCTATTTATAATCTATATTAATTACCTAGATGAAGGGACCGAGTGTAATGTATTCAAGTTTGCTGACAATACAAAGCTAGGTGGGACAGTCAGCTGTGAGGAGAACACAACGAGTCTGCAAAGGGATATAGATAGACTAAGTGAGTGGGCAGTAAGGTGGCAGATGAAATTTAATGTGGGGAAATGTGAGGTTATTCACTTTGGTAGGAAGAACAGAAAAACAGAATATTTTTAAATGGTGAGAAACTTTTAAATGTTGGTGTTCAGAGAGATTTGGGTGTGCTTGAGCAAGAAACACAGAAAGCTAGCATGCAGGTACAGCAAGCAATAAGGAAGGCAAATGGCATGTTGGCCTTTGTTGCAAGGGGATTGGAATATAATAGTGAGGAAGTCTTGCTACAATTGTACAGGGCCTTGGTGAGACCACACCTGGAGTACTGTGCATAGTTTTGGTCTCCTTATCTAAGGAAGGATATACTTGTCTTGGAGGCGGTGCAACAAAGGTTCACTGGATTGATTCCTGGGATGAGAGGGCTGTCCTATGATGAGAGATTGCATAGAATGGGCCTATACTCTCTGGAAGTGAGAAGAATGAGAGGTGATCTCATTGAAACGTACAGGCTTCAGAAGGGGATTGATAGGATAGAAGCCGAGAGGTTGTTTCCCCTGGCTGGAGTGTCTAGAACTAGGGAGCATAGTCTTAGGACAATTAAGACTGAGATGAGGAGGAACATCTTCACTCAGAGGGTTGTGAATCTTTGTAATTCTCTGCCCTAGAGGGCTGTGGATGCTGACTTTTTGAGTATATTCAAGGCTGAGGTCGATAGATTTTTGTACTCCAGGGGAATCAAGGGATTAGAGATCGGGCGGGAAAATGGACTTGTGGTCAATGATCAGCCATGACCTTATTGAATGGCAAAGCAGGCTTGAGGACCCTACTCCTGCTTCTATTTCTCATATCGGATTACGTAGGATATACGGCACAGAAACAGGCCATTCGGACCAAACAGTATATGCCGTCGTTTATGGTCCACTCGAGCCTCCTCCCATCTTTCCTCACCTAAATCTATCCACATAACATTGTTCCCTTCTCCCTCATATGCTTGTCTAGCCTCCCTTTAAATGTAATTATACTGTTCGCTTCAACCACTCCCTGTGGTAGCGAGTTTCACATTCTCACCACTCTCTGGGTAAAAAGCTTTCTTCTGAATTCCCTATTGGATTTCTTGATGACCTCTAGTTATGCCCTTCCCCACAAGTGGAAACATTCTCTCTGTATCCACTCCATCAAAAGCTTTCATAATTTTAAAGACCTCTATTAGAACACCCCTCAGTCTTCTTTTTTCAAGAGAAAAAAAGAGATCCAGCCCGTTCATCCTTCCCTGATATGTATGCGATCGCATTTCTGGTATCATCCTTGTAAATCTTCTCTGCACTTTCTCTAGTGCCTCTTTTTCATTTTCACAATATGGCAACCAGAACTGTACGTACTACTCTAAGTCCGAATCCAAGGATTTGAGCACATGAATCTAGGCTGACACTCCAGTGCAGCGCTGAGGGAGTGCTGCACCTTCAGATGTGCCGACTTTCAGATGAGACGTTTAACTGAGGCCCCTTCTGCTCTCAGGTGGGCGTAAAAGAGCGCATGGCATTATTTCGAAGAAGAGCAGGGGAGTTATCCCCGCTGTCCTGGTCAATATTTATACCTCAATGAACATAACAAAAATAATTTATCTGGACATTATCATAATGCTGTTTGTGCCAGTTGCAGTGCGCAAATTGGCTGCCGTATTTCTCACATTACAAGAGTATTTAATTGGCTGTGAAGTGCTTCGAGATGTCCGGTGGTCATGAAAGGCACGACATAAATGTAAGTCTTTCTTTCTTTAAGTGTGGTCTAACCAATCTTCGATACAGGTTGAGCATAACTTCCTTATTTTTCAATTCTATACCTCTAGAATTAAACCCTCGTGCTTGCTTTTTTTTTCATGGCCTTGCTAAGCTGTGTTACAACTTTTAGCAATTTGTGTATTTGTACTCTGAAATCTTTGTTCCTTTACCCCACCTCGATTCTCACCCACCAAGTAGTAAGTATCCTCCCGACCAAAATATAATACCACATATTTATCTGTGTTGAACTTCATTTGCCAATTATATGCTCATTCTGCAAGTTTATTAATGTCCTCCTATAATTTGTTGCAATCCTCAGTGTTGATAACCACGCGCGCCCCCCCCACCTCCCCCCACCCCCAATTTGGCGTCATCCACAAATTTAGAAATTGTGTTTTTGATTCCAAAGTCTACATTGTTAATATAAATTGTGAACCACAATGGTCCCAGCACAGTTCCTTGTGGAACACCACTACTCACCTTCAGCCATTGTGAATAGCTATCTTTTACCCCTACATTCTGTCTTGAAGCCAGCTAGCTATCTATTCTGCTACTTGTCCACTGACTCCACATTCTCTAACCTTGTTCATTAGTCGATTATGGGATAACTTATCGAAGGCCTTTTGAAAATCTAGATAAATGACATCTACGGCATTACCATTGTCTACTCTCTCTGCTACCTCTTTAAAAAATTCGATGAGGTTAGTCAAGCAAGACTTTCCCTTTTCAAATCCTTACTGACTATTAGTTATTATATTTTTGGTTTCTAGATGTTCTTCTATTTTCTCCTTTCGTCGGGATTCCATTATTTTTCCTACCACCGATGTTAAGCGGACTGGTCTATAATTTCCTGGACATGTTCTAATCCCTTCTTAAATATAGGTATTACGTTCACTCTCCGCCAGTCCTCTGACACTACACCTTTTTCTAACGAATTATTAAATATGTGCAGAAAGGCCACTGCTATCTCTTCCCTCGATTCTTTTAAAATGCTTGGATGCAATCCTTCCGGACCTAGGGTTTTATCCTCTTTGAGTTTGATTAGTTTATTTAATGTATTCCCTCTTTTTATTTTAAATGTATTTATCTTATTACTAATCTCATCATCCAATGTTATGTCCACCTGTTCTATCTCCCTGGTAAATACTGAAGCAAAATAATTAATTAGTTAATATTTTTGCCGTCTCTCTATCATGATCTGCGTCGAACCCTTAATGGCCCTATTCCTATTTCAACCTTTCTATTTTTTTTATTGATATGCCTGTAAAATATTTTACTGTTTAGTTTTATGTTCCTTGATAATAGCATGAATTGAGGATTGGTTGATGGACAGAAAACAGAGAGTAGGAATAAAAAGGTCATTTTCAGGTTGGCAGACTGTAAATAGTGGGGTACCGCAAGGATCAGAGCTTGGGCCTCAGCTATTAATAATCCATATGAATGATTTAGATGAGGGGACCAAATGTAATATATCCACTCCTTCCAACGATTTACTTGTACTTCTTTCAATTTAGTTTACTGTATTCGCTGCTCACGATGTGGTCTCCTCTACACTGGGGAGACCAAATGCAGATTGGGTGATCGCTTTGCAGAACATCTCCATTCAGTCCATAAGCATGACCCCGAGCTTCCAGTCGCCTGTCACTTTAATTCTCCGCTCCACTCCCACTCTGATCTTTCCGTCCTCAGCCTCCTACGCTGTTCCAATGAAGCTCAACGCAAGCTCGAGGAGCAGCACCTTATCTTTTGTTTAGGCACTTTAGAGCTTTCTGGAGTCAACAGCAACAATTTCATAATCTCTGCCCATATTTTTTTCCCTTTTTTATTTAAAACACACCCCTCCCCTTTTGTTTTCCTCTTTCCCATGGCGGCTGATGATTCCGCCATTCACACCCTATCTAGACTCATCTTTTGTTTCTTAACTTGTTCCAGTACCATCTCATTTTTGCCCATCATCCCTTTTGTCTCTTAAATCTCTTCCGCCTTCCACCCTATCACAGACCTCCCCTTTTGTATTTTCCTCCCCTCCTCCTTTCACTGCCCCTGCACTTCCTTAAGAATCTTGTTACATCTCAAAATGTTCCAGTTCTGACAAAGGGTAACCGATCCGATACATTAACTCTGTTTCTCTCCACAGATGCTGCTTGACCTGCTGAAATTTCCAGCATTTTCTGTTTTTATTTCAGATTCCAGCATCTTCAGTATTTTGCTTTTGTAATTATATGCACGTTTGCTGATGATACACAGCAAGGTAGGAATGTAATTTGTGAGGAGGATGCAAAGAGACTTCATGGGGAAATAGACAGGCTAAGTGAGTGGGCAAGAACAAGGCAAATGGAATACAATGTGCAGAAATATGAAGTTATCCACTTTGGTAGGAAAAACAGAAAAGCAGAGTATTTTTTTTTTAAATGGTGAGAGGTTAAGAAATGTTGGTCTTTAGAGGGACTTTGGTATCCTTGTACACAAATCACTGAAAATTAACATGCAGGTACAGCAACCAATTAAGAAAGCAAATGGTTATAACAAGAGAATTTGAGTATAAGACTAAAGATATCTTACTGCAATTATATAGGGCTTTGATGTGACCTGGTAATGTGTACAGTTTTAGTCTCCTTACTCAAGGAAAAATACACTTGCCATAGAGGGAGTGCAAAGACTGATTCCTGGAATGGAGGGATTATCCCATGAGGTACAGCAACCAATTTAGTAGTCTAGGTCTCTATTCTCTAGAGTTTAGAAGACTGAGAGGTGATCTCATTGATACAAAATTCTTACAGGGCTTGACAGGGTGGATCAAGCAAGAATGTTTCCCCTGGCTGAAGAGTCTAGAACCAGGGTTCAGAGTCTCAGAATAATAGGTCAGCCATTTAGGACTGGGATGAGGAGAAATATCTTCACTCAGAGGATGGTGAATCTTTGGAATTCTCTACACCAGAGGGCTGTGGAGGATCAATCGTTGAGTATATTCAAGACAGAGATCGATAGATTTTTGGATATTAAGGGAATCAAAGGATATGGAGATAGTACAGGCAAGTGGAATTGAGGTAAAATATCAAGAAAACTGTACCTATTTCTTATGTTAGCAGAACTGATGCTGCAATGCCAACATTTCCTACAAGGAAACACACCAGTCTTCGCATACACACATACACCAGCATCTAAATGCCTAGTGCATTTTAATGCTCGAACAGATTTGATTGTCCTGTCAGCATCCATCAATAATAAAATTATTCAAGAGACCCATTAGACTACCTAACTTTACACCAGCCAAAAATTATATTACAACAGACCCAAGGACCAAATTGCACAAGATTGCATCCTGCACCCGATGTTAAGCCTCTTGCTTAAATGAATTTTTTTCTAACATTTTAGTTCTAATAACCAGAAATTCTGAGAATCCTCGTTGAGGAAAACGGCATTGAATCAGATGAAAAAAATAGAAGTTGATTTGACTTGGATATAGAAAAGTGCCACAAATTCAGAATATTTGAAATAAAGAGATATAATTTTTGCTATTTAATTTTTTATGAATAGCTTAAATATGGAGATTTCACCAGTTTGAAGTCTCCCCAGGGCAATATGTGGCGCAAAAATATAATAATTGTCAGTGTATCTTGTGGCATCCACTACAACTCAGTAATCCAAATACATTTTAACATTTCTTTGAGCTCTATTTTAAATGAAGAGGAGGTTGATGCTATCTAAACTGTTTGATGGAACAAAAGCACAAGATAGCAGCCCTGTTTATTCACCGTCACCACATATTCTCCCCTCTTGTTGGTGTAACCATCCTGCTGCATAAAACAGTGCTAGTCTCCAGCAGGAGTTAATGTTTTCAAGGACTTCAAGCCTTATTCTGAATGCAGCACTGAGCATGGGAAGTTAAATTCTTTTTCATAGCATACCCCCATTCATATTCACTAAGATTACCAAAGGACGCTTAGGATACATTTTCACATTATGTCTCCTATTTAATATTAGATTGTATACCAAATTCAGCAAATGAATTCAACATTCCGATCCCTGCTTGCTTGTGAAATGACGCAGTACTATTTATTGCAATGTTAAGTTTCGGTCACTGTTTCTTCAACAAATCTTCAAACAGCAGACAAAGTAGGTACATATAGTTTGTGTAGAGGCTGCATGTCCCTTTACCACTTCCAACAATTCCTAATCTGTCCAAGTCAGGCCACAGCATGAAGTGCATTTGGGCGAACTGCAGGAGATTGCAAAGATTTGTGTCTGAAAGTTTAGACTGAAGTGAATGAATACTGTACTCAAATTCAGTGTCTAACACCAAATAACTAGTGGAATTGGTTGTACAGATTTCCAATTTAAAATCCAAACAAAGATGTCAAATACACATTTCTGCAAATGTCGATATAACCTGAGTGGAGGAATGGGATGGTATTATTTTATATCCTGTTCAGTTTTGCGGATTGCTGGCCACCTAGTCACATTTATAACCGGGCTGTTATGTTACCGAAGACCTAAAATTGAATATCCAGCAAATATAAATACATTTTCTCTGGGTAGCTTAGCATTCCAGTGGTAGCAACCTCCTGCACTTGACTGGCATTCAAGTGATTGAAGTGTCAGGTCCATCCAATACTCTGATTTGTTAAAAGTTTCAGATCAAGCTGCATTAATCAATTATTTTTGCAATAAAAAGATGATTTTAAAATGAGCTAATATATCTTGTGGCTTGCTCATGGTAAGTAATAACATGCTGTGATTATGTGATTAGAGAGTTGTACCACATAATACACAATACACTGGTCTGCTACCAAGGAGGAGTTGTGTTCAACCGGACCCATCCATTTTTGCCACAAATATGTCATTTCTCTAAACATCCTGAGGTGAATGTCATTAGAGAGGAAAGTTTGTAGATTCCCAGCTCGATGAATATCTGCCATTTTTCCTCACTCATCAAATAACAGAAATGACCTGCAATTGACTTCAGCACGAATTGGCTACCTTTCTTTTTTGCAACTCACAGCTTAAACTGCATAAATGCGAAAGCTGAAATGTTATTGTGCTTCATTTAATAGCTGAGCTTTTAATTATATATATTTCCTGTAAGTTATTTTTTTATGTAGTAAAAGTACAATAGTGTCTTAAGCTCATGTACTATGACCATTTATTTTCTTCCAAGCTGATGTAAAGTTAACCAGAAAGCAGTGAGATATTTAATATTTCTTACTGGCCCTCCATAAACACCAAAACTTGTCTAGAACTCAGCTACCAGCATCCTGATGTGCACAAAGTTATGTTTAACCTCATATTTGTTGCCTAGAAAGGCTCAACAACCTTGCCCTATCCTACCTCTGAAACCATTTTCTGCTTTACATGCCCTTGGGGGGGGGGGGGGCGGGGTCAGGTTCATTCTGTGCATCCAGACCTCTTCCTCAAAATGATGGTGATCCCTTCATTTATCTTTGACCTACCTCTCTGAAGCGTCCTTTCTAAAATGATCCATCACTGCATTTTACATTTCTTCCTAACTTTGAAAGCCTCCTTACCATCTGAAGGGACGGCTACCGCGGGGTTTGGGAGGCCGATCGATTGTGATTTTCCCTCCCCGAGCCATATTCAGCTCTGCGGAGGCGGGGGGGGGGGGGGGGGTGGCGGTTTGAGCGGTGCTCACTTGCACCCCAAATGGTGAGTTGAAGCCGCTGTAAAGGTAGGTAGGTAACCAGGGTTGAGGTCAGCAGCCAGGACAAGGATTTTCAGCTCCATAAAGGTAGGAGTTATTCAGGCAGTGCACCCGCGAGGTATTCGAGTCGGTGCTCGAATGCGACACCGCTGGGGTGTTGCTGCGATCAGGGCCCTTTGGTCGGGAAATAGCTTTATTAATTAATGTTTTAATGTCAGATTCCATCATCCGCAGTACTTAACTTTTCATATAGTTTTATTAATTGATTTGGCTCCATTAAACCTGCTGAGTCCTGCTCAGAGGTTTGCCCTGTACTTTTGTACAACTTTCAGGTCTGACTCTTTAGTGGAATCCTGTGGACTGCAGAGGCCTGCTTGGCAGGGTTCAGTCTGAGGCTGGGAGGAGTGTTGGGAGGGCGACACCTGATACACCTACTCAGAAGCAAGGCAGCATGCAGGAGAAGGTGTCACCATCAGTACCATGCAAAGAGGCAGCGAGCATGTAAGGCAGCAGCCATGATTCGTTCATTCTGCGCCAGACCAATGTGCCCACCATCTTGACCAGACCCAATCAGGATTGCGGTTGGCTGCTTGGGGACCAGGGATATCCCATTGCGAAACCCCAGGACAGTGCCAGAGCATGCATATAATGATGCTCATTGTGCCACCAGGTGCATCATCGAGCAGTGCATAGGCATCCTTAAGCAGAGGTTCCGGTGCCTTGGCCACTCTGGTAGCACCTTGCAGAACTCTCAACGGGTCTCCATAATCGTCGTGGTCTGCTGCATGCTGCACAACCTGCCATCATGAGGGGCAGCCTCTGGAGGTCGAGCCAGCAGTACCACCTGAGGAGGAGGCGCAGGAGGAGAAGGAGGAGGATCCTCATTGCCCCAGAGCTCGGAGGCGTCGACCCATCGCCACCCTGGAAGGGCCAGGTACAGACTGGCCAGCACCCTCCTGGGAAGGTGCGTCCTCACATATATGGAGATGCCCGACATCTCTCCTGCAATCTCCCTCCATGCATTATGTACTGCCTGTCTGCCAGGTCTCCCCACGTCAGGAAACAGTATTCTTCTTCTGTCCTCCACACCGACCATCAGTGTCTCCAGCTCCGTATCAGTGAACCTGTTGGCTCTCCTTGCACCTCTTACACCAGCCATTGTTCCAAACTTCTCCCCCCCCCCCCCCGCCCCTCAGGGCCTGACTGCAAACCCTGGTCAGGCTATCTTAGATCTGATACTGTGTAATGAGACAGGATTAATATATGATCTCCTAGTAAAGGATATTCTAGGAATGAGCAACCATAACATGTTTGAATTTCAAATTCAGTTGGAGGGTGAGAAAGTTGGATCTCAAACCAGTGCCCTAAGCTTAAATAAAATGAAACTAAAGGTATGAAGGCAGAGTTGGCGAAAGTGGACTGGGAAAATAGATTAAAGTATGGGATAGTTGATGAGCAGTGGCAGACATTTCAGGAGATATTTCATAGCTCGCAACAAAAATATATCCCAATGAGAAGGAAAGACTATAAGAGAAGGGATAATCATCCGTGGCTAACTAAGAAAATAAAGGATGGCATCAAAGTGAAAACATGGGTGTACAATATGGCTAATACTAGTGGGAGGTGAAAGGATTGGGAAACTTTTAAAAGCCAGCAAAGAACGACAAAAAAATGATTGAGAGGGAAGATAGATTATGAAAGTAAACTCGCATGGAATATAAAAACAGACAGTAAGAGTTTCTACAGGTACATAAAAAGGAAAAGAGTGGCTAAAGTAAATGTGGGTCCCCTGGTGGATGAGACTGGGGAATTAATAATGGAAAACAGGGAAATGGCAGAGACGTTGAACAAATATTTTGTCTCAAAGACACTAAAAACATCCCAATCGTGAATAATCACAGGGCTATACGGAGAGAGGAACTTAATACAATCACTATCACTAAAGAAGTAGTACTCAGTAAAATAATGTGTCCAAAGACAGACAAGTCTCCTGGACCTGATGGCTTACATCCTGGGGTCTTAAGAGAAGTGGCTGCAGAGATAATGGATGCATTGGTTGTAATCTACCAAAATTCCCAGGGTTCTGGGGTGGTCCCATCAGATTGGAAAACCGCAAATGTAACGCCCCCTATTTAAAAAAGAGTCAGCCAAAAAGCAGGAAACTATAGACCAGTTAGCCTAACATCTACCGTTGGAAAAATGCTGGAGTCCATTATTAAGGAAGCAGTAGCAGGACATTTGGAAAAGCATAATTCAATCAAGCAGAGTCAGCATGGTTTTATGAAAGGGAAATCATGTTTGACAAATTTGCTGGAGTTTTTTGAGGATGTAACAAGCAGGGTGGATAAGGGGGAACCAGCAGATGTGCTGTATTTAGATTTCCAGAAGGCATTCGATAAGGTGCCATATAAAAGGTTACTGCACAAGATAAAAGTTCACGTGGTGGGGGTAATATATTAGCGTGGATAGAAGATTGGCTAACTAACTGAAAACAGAGAGTCAGTATAAATGGGTCATTTCCAGTCGGCAAACGAAGACTAGTGGGGTACCGCAGGGATCGGTGCTGGGGCCTCAACTATTTACAATCTATAATAATGACTCGGATGAAGGGACCGAGTGTAATGTAGCCAAGTTTGAGATGATACAAAGATGGTGTGAAAGCAAATTGTGAGGAGGACACAAACATCTGCAAAGGGATATAGACAGATAGTGAGTGGGCGAAAATTTGGCAGTGGAGTATAATGTGGGAAAATGTGAGGTTATCCACTTTGGCAGAAATAATAGAAAAGCAAATTATAATTTAAATGGAGAAAAATTGTAAAGTGCTGCAGAACAGAGGGACCTGGGGGTCCTTGTGCATGGAACACAATGTGAGTATGTAGGTGCAGCAAGTAATCAGGAAGGCAAATGAAATGTTGGCCTTTATTGCAAGGGAGATAGAGTATAAAAGCAGCTAAGTCCTGCTACAACTGTACAGGGTATTGCTGAGGCCACATCTAAAGTACTGCATACAGTTTTGGTCTCCATATTTACGGAAGGGTATACTTGCACTGGAGGCTGTTCAGAGAAGGTTAACTAGGTTCCGGAGATGAGGGGGTTGACTTATGAGGATAGGTTGAGTCGTTTGGGCCTCTACTCATTGGAGTTCAGAAGAATGAGAGGTGATCTTATCGAAACATACAAGATAATGAGGGGACTCGACAAGGTGGATGCAGAGAGGATATTTCCACTCATAGGGGAAACTAAAACTAGGGGCTATAATCTCAGAATAAGGGGCCGCCCATTTAAAACTGAGATGAGGAGGAATTTCTTCTCTGAGGGTTGTAAATCTATGGAATTCTCTGCCCCGGAGAGCTGTGGAGGCTGGGTCATTGAATATATTTAAGGTGGAGATAGACAGATTTTTGAGCGATAGGGGAATAAAGGGTTATGGGGAGCAGGCAGGGAAATGGAAGTGAGTCCATGATCAGATCAGCCATGATGTTATTGAATGGCGGAGCAGGCTCGAGGGGCCGGGTGGTCTACTCCTGCTCCTAATTCTTTATGTTCTTATGGCTCATTAGAAATCCTTACCTGTATGCTGAATTTCTCAGTGGTGATAATGCTCAAATTAAGACAGCCACACTGCTGAAAAATCCACTTTGGAAGGTTTCATTAGCGCTGGAACCAAATTGTTCACTTTTGGAGTTGAATATGGGGTGGCCTATCCACGAAAAAGTTTTGGTGCTAATGGCCACAAAAAGGTTGGGGGGTGCACCAGATTTCCAGCAGTACTGAATTTCAGGCCCATGATCTCTTTGACCAAACCTTCTCACAGCTTTTCGAACTCTCCCACAAGTTTTCTTTCTTCCCCTGTGAAGTGCATTGGGATTTTTTTCTACATTAAAGGGTGCAAAATAAATGCAAGGTTTTTCTGTAGTACATTAATGGACCAGTATGAATGGTTCCTGTTTAGAGGATGTTAGCCATACTTTTCTTGTTAAATTCCTCTGTTATGCCTGAAATTCATTTTGATACAAAGTTTTTTTTATAGACACATTTAATACCTTCAGGAGTTCAACATTTGATGTGGAACAATTTGGTAATTTGTCCATAATGAAAATCTCTCGCTTCCCACTCCAGGATGCTTCTGATGGTTTGGAATCAACAAAAAGTTCACTCTCAGAATGGACATGAATTCCATTTTGTTGAAACCAACGATCTTCTCATCATCGTCCCTCGGAATCGAGGAAGACTTGCTTCCACTCCCAAAGTGACCAACGATCTAGTCGCTTTTTCACTCCATGACACAATCTACTGTCCTGATCAACCCCATTTAATGAAAGGGTAAAAAGAAATTACAGGGTAGATTTTCACCTACACCCATGGATCACCTAGCCTACATAGAACCTGGCTGATTTTCATTCCATTCAGTATCACTGCTCTGCAGATATTCACTACTGAAGCTTCACACTCAAGTATTTGACAAGATTAGAACTGCACGGGTAAACTAACATCTACCACCTATATATACTGGGCCAACTAGACAGGTTATTGATTGATTATTGCATTTCAATTGGTGTTGATCCAAACCAATTATTCTAGTCCATGGATTGGAATGCTTGAACTTTGTTCATTTTGTTTTAGCCAGAAGGTGAAATATCTACTTATTAGTCCTTGGAGTCGCATTCTAAAAATGTTGATATTGTCAGTTTAAATCCATTTATTTCAAGAAACATAGAAACATAGAAAATAGGTGCAGGAGTAGGCCATTTGGCCCTTTGAGCCTGCACCACCATTCAATAATATGGCTGATGATTCACCTCAGTACCCATTTCATGGTTTCTCTCCATACCCCTTGATCCCTTTAGCCATAAGGGTCACATCTAACTCCATCTTGAATATATCCAACGAACTGGCATCAACAACACTCTGCGGCAGGGAATTCCACAGGTTAACAACTCTCAGTGAAGAAGTTTCTCCTCATCTCAGTCCTAAATGGCTTACCCCTTATCCTTAGACTGTGTCCCCGGTTCTGGACTTCCCCAACATCAGGAACATTCTTCCTGCATCTAACCTGTTCAGTCCCGTCAGAATTTTATATGTTTCTATGAGATCTCCTCTCATCCTTCTAAACTCCAGTGAATAAAGGCCCAGTCGATCCATGGTTAATGCACTGCAAATACTACGCTAGTAATCAGTTGTATCAGCTCCATCAAGCTAGACATCTACATATCATTAGCTGCTAGTCAGCTACAGCAATCTGCATTAAAATCCAATTCTCTATCGGTGTAAGAATACTGAATTGCAGTCGGTTAGATCTGTAGACATGGATTTCATAAGTCTGGTTCAGCTGATCATGCAAGTTAAAAACAGAGATTAAAAAATCCATTGTTTTGTAAATGCTCAAGATAACCAATTTTCTGCTGTTGTGCTGCAATCACAGTTAAATTATTCGAGACTCACTTTAAATTGAAGGAACTTGGCAGAAATGATTTTCTTTTTCTGAAGTCCATAATAATATCTAGCAACCTCAAAATGTCAAAAAGATTTTCAGATACTATGGCTTGAAGCAATAAAATAATGCAGAGAGTGTTTAAGCAGTAAAACTATGTAAAGTCGCAAGCTGTAAGCACAATACCTGTCATAAGCTTTATTGTTATTCTTAAGGTTTAAATTGCCACGTGTAAATCCTATCTTTCAAATTATAATTTTTCCCCACACACTCCTCCAATACACCTACATTGTCATTTGTAAACACTGACGCAAATCTATTTTATTTAATATATCTGTCATACTTTCAGCCTCCAAATGTTATTTGCAATTTCGCTTAAGTAAGAAGGGACCCAGTTCTTTTTGCTAAAAAAATACATGTTTTCTCCGAAATTATGGAAATAGCATACAAAATTGCAGGTTAGTAGTGCAGTGATTATGATACAGGATGAGCAACCCAAAGTGTTGTGAGCTCAAACCTCACGATCACAAATTGTGATATTGAATTCATTAAGTCGAGAAATTTTGGGAGCAAGCAACAAAGAAAATGAAACCATGAAAAGTGCCTTTTGTCATAAAAACCCAACTGATTCCCTAATGATAGAATCAGTGGGCTCAAAATTGGCCCACCCATTTTTTCGGCACACTCACCAGAGATGTGGCGACTTTGTGGTCTGAAAACAGCGCCAAAAATATGTCTCCGGATTCTGGCCACACTGTGGCCTCTCCCGGGGCTTGGCACGGTGTGGTCTGTCGATTAGGGGGTGGAGCTAGGGCCCTGCGCGAAAAACAGTGCCGGTTGCTCTCCGCATGCACACTGGAGCATTCGCGCATGCGCAGTAGCTCCTGCCGATGATGATGATGATGATGCGTGCTACAGCGTGGGACCCGATAATTCCTGGCCCTATCTCGGGCTGAGTGGCCTGTCCCACAGGCCGGCCCGCTGCCTTCCCGGGCTAAGGCTACAACAAACAGGTCGGTGCAAGGAGAGTTTAGTTCAGGGCGGGGGGTGGGTGGTGGTTGGGGGGCAGGGGTGGGGGAGCTGTGCGGGGAGAGAAGTGTTTTGATTGTGTGGGGGGGAGGGAGGGGGAGGAGAGAGGGAATTTTGATCTGTTGGGGGGGGGGGGGGGGTGCGGGGCAGTGATATCTGTATAGCCAGTAATTTTAATGAGCTTACTCAAGACTTTCCTTAACCCTGTTGATGAAAATACTTTCCTACATCAGAACATAAGAATTACGAGCAGGAGGTAATTCTATTTTTTATTTGGATATTTTGAAAAAATTATGTTAATATGTTTTGTCTCTTTAATTATTTTATTTTTGTAGTTTAAGCTTCCATGAATGCTTCTGATGTATAGTAAATTAACTTTGCGAAGTTTGTCATATGATGTCCTGTATAGCTGTTTGATCCTATTCACATTCTTTAGTCAAGTCATTAAGTATCTACCTGCGCTGATTTCTTAACTCTCCGCAAGGGTTTTTTCTGTGCAGCCACGAGTGGTCACATATACTGGCCTAAGTTAGTTTGGAGTAACTATTAGCTGTCCAAAGTGGCCTAAATGGCCAAAACGGGTGTACGTGGCTGGTAATGTCTCCTTTTGAAAAAAACTAAACTAAACTAAACTAAAAAAATCTTAAGTAACTCACTTACACTGGCGCAAATTGAATGTGAAAAATGGGGATTTTTAAGATACGCCAGAAAAATCAAGTTGATCCAAAAAAATCGGAGCAACTCCTGGGCAATTTTGAGTCCATAGAATGGTTACAGCATGGAAGGCGGCCATTCGGCCCATGCTGTCTCTCAACTAGTCCCATTCCCCTGCCCTTTCCCCATAGCCCTGTAATTATTTTCCTTCAGATACTTATCCAACTTCCTTTTGAAAGATAAAATTGAGTCTGCGTCCACCACTCTATCAGGCAGTGCATTTCACATCTTAATTACTCACTGCGTAAAAAAGCTTTTTCTTAAGTCGCCTTTGGTTCTTTTGACAATCACCTTAAATTTGTGTCCTCTGGTTCTTGACCCTTCTGCCAATGGGAACAGTTTCTCTCTATCTACTCTATCCAGACCTCTCATGATTTTGAACAACTCTATCAAATCTCCTGTCAATCTTCACTGCTCCAAGGAGAACAACCACAGCTTCTCCAGTCTATCAATGTAACTGAAGTCCCTCATTCTTGGAATCATTCTGCACCTTCTCAAAGGTCTTCACATCCTTCCTAATGTGCGGTGTCCAGAATTGGACACAGTACTCCAGTTAGGGCCGAACCAGTGTTTTATATAAGTTCATCATAATTGCCACACTTTTGTACTCTATATCTCTTTATGAAGTCCAGGTTCCCATAAGCCTTTTTAACCGCTTTCTCAACTTGCCCTGCCACCGTCAATAATTTATGCACACCTACCCCCAGGTCTCTGTATTCGTGCACCCACTTTAGGATTGTACACTTTAGTTTAAATTTCCTTTACTCAGTCTTTCTACCAAAATGCATCCCTACACATTTTTCTGTGTTAAATTTCATCTGCCACGTGCCACCAATTTCACCAGCCTGTCTGCCTTCCTGAAGGCTATCACTATCCTCCTCACTGTTCATTATACTTCCAAGTTTTGTGTCATCTGCAAATTTTTTAATTATACCCTGTACACCCACGTACATCAAGAAAACCAGTGGTCCTAGAACCGATCGCTGGGGAACACTACTGTATACTTTCCTCAAGTCTGAAAAACAACCCTCCACCACTACTCTCTGTTTCCTATCACTTAGGCAGTTTCGTATCCAGGCTGCCACTGTCCCTTTTATTCCATAGGCTTCAAGTTTTCTGGCATGCCTATTAAGTGGCACTTTATCAAACACCTTTTGGAAATCCATGTAAAATACGTCAACCGCCTTACCCTCATCAAACCTTCTCTGTTACCTCATCAAAAGCTCGATCAAGTTAGTTAAACACGATCTGCCTTTAATAAATCCGTCCTGGGTTTCCTTGATTTATCCACCCCTATCCAAGTGACTGTTAATCTTGTCCCTGCTTACTGTTTCTAAAAGCTTCCCACACTGCCGAGGTTAAACAGACTGGCCTGTAATTGCTGGATTTATTTTTACTCCCTTTTTTGAACAATGGTGTGTCATTTGCAATTCTCCAGTCTTCTGGCACCATTCCCGTATCTATGGAGGATTGGAATATTATTACCAGTACCTCCGCGATTTCCCTCCTCAATTCCCCCAGGATCCGAGGATGCATCCTATCCGCTCCTGGTGATTTATCGACTTTAAATACAGCCAGCCTTTCTAACAGCGCTTCTTTATCAATTTTTATCCTATCAAGTGTCTGCACTACCTTTTCCTTCACTCCTCTCCCTTGCTGAAGACAGATGCAAAGTACATATTTCGTAACTCTGTCATACCTTCTGCCTCCATGCGTAGGTCTCCTTTTTGGCCCACCCCTCCTCTTACTACCCTTTTGCTATTTATATGCCGATAGAAGATTTTTTGATTATCTTTTATGTTAGCTGCCATTCTATTCTCATACACTCTTTTTGTCCCTCTTATTTTCTTTTTCACTTCTCCTCTGACCTTTCTATATACAACCTAATTCTCGGATGAATTTGCAACCTGACATCTGTCATAGGTGCTCTTTTTCTGCTTCATCATATTCTCTATCTGGTTTGTCCCACACAGTTTTGCCTGCCAATCTTTGGTTCCAGTTTACCCAGGCCAGATCCATTCGCATCCAACTGAAATTGGCCTTCCTCCAGTTAAATATTTTTTACCCTAGGTTGCTCCCTGTCCTTTTCCATAGCTAATCTAAACCTTACGCTACTATGATCACTGTTTCCTAAATGTTCACTTACTGACACTTGCTCCACTTGACTGACCTCATTCCCCAGAACCAGATCCAGCAATGCTGCCTCCCTCGTCGGGCCCGAAACATACTGATCAAGAAAGTTCTCCTGAACACACTATAGAACTTCTTCCCCTTCTCTGCCCTTTACACAATTACAATCCCAGTCTATGGGCCCAAGTTGCTCCTAGTTTTTTGGAGCGACTAGTTTAGTATGGAGTATCTTAGAAATTGCAATTCTCGGCATTTAGTTTGCTCCAGTTCTAGTTGTTAGAATAGTTTCATTTTAGTACAGTATTTTTTTCAAAAGGGGACATTACCAGCCACTTCTGCCTGTTTTGCAAGTTTAGGCAATGAAAAGTTACTCCAAACTAACTTAGAACGGAGTAAGTGTCGATTTTTGTACTCTCAGAAAAACCTTGCCTGCACTTTATAAATTAGGTGCAGGGAGCGAGAGTTGGTGGGGGGGGGGGGTGGTAAGAGTGGAGGAAGGGAAGTTAGAGGGAAGTTAGGGGATTTTACAAAACATTAAACATTTCACTTTTACCAATAAAGAGCCATCATCAATAATAAATGAAAAATAAATCAATAAATCAACCAATGCATCAAAAAAAATTAAAAAATAATTTAAAAAATAATAAAAAATCCATCAATAAATAAAAAATGTAAAGTTTCTACTCACCTACTGCAGCACCGGGAGCCCTCCAACAGCCTGTTGAAGAGCTGGTTGGGCGGGGCCCACCGCCGCTGAGATGCTGGTCGGCGGGCCCTGCAGTCAACTAGATTTCCAATGATTCATTTGCAGCTCTATTTGTCCTTCTCTTGTTGCTCCTTCTCCTTTTTCTCAAGTTCAGATTTCGCTTCTTCTGCCTCGTGTTGCTTAATTAAATCCTCCACTTCCTTCAGCTTCAGCGCCTTTATGTGCTTTTTCCCATTTGCTCTGGTTGCAATTTCCACCTTTTCAGCCGATTCAGCTGACGTCCATAGTCTTATTCAACACTAACTGCCAATGCAAGTGCTGACTGCAAAGTCATATCTTCTTCTTTGAAGTCTTGTTTCAGCATAGATACTGCAGCGGCGCTGTTATTCCCGATGCAGGTGGCCTTCCACCCTCCGTAGTTTCCACTGGTTCACTCTGATGCAACTGGTAGCCATAGCGCTTATCCCATCCCATGTAGAGCAGCGAAACATCAAAAGGATGCTTCCCTCCAAACTGTGTGTAAGCCTGCTTGATATCAGAGAGTGTTGTGACCAACTGCTCACATGGAATTGGCTCCCGCTACTGAAGGAGATACCTCTGGGCAATCAATCGCAGCGCATTCGTTAGAACATTGGCGTCAGATGTTATTCCTGCAACGCTGCAAGCCATGTCATCGTTTAAGTTTTGTATTTTTTTTGGAAAAGACGACTTCGTCCAGTAGCTTGTGTATGTTGCGTCTCTCCACGGCCAAAAGAACACCATCGTTCGCTAAGATCCCCAGGTAGGTTCCAGCCTGGCCAATGGCATATTCCACCTGATAAGAGTTGCCCTTCTGGCGAAAATATTGTCTTTCGCGAGTCATATCTTTGAGACAACGTTGACGAGATGCTCGGGTGGGCCCCGGCGCCGAGGAGGTAAGGGCAGGCAGACCACTTGGCCCGGGATAGGGGTGACGTCCCTTCGGCCAGGGATAGGGTCACCCAGAGACAGGACGCGCTGGGAGGGCCAGGAGCCATGCGCATGCGCAGAGCTGCCAGCACTCGTCTTGGCGCAGGTCTGCAGGTCCGCCCCCAGCAGTTCCTGCTGTGCCACGCTGATCTGCAAATGGGTCTACAGATATCGGAGAATCGTGAGTTAAGTATTTGGCACTTTTTCGGTTCTAGAAATTAGGCGGGCCTCTCCAAGGCGTGTCGTTCTACCAGGGATCCGAAACTTGGGCCCTATATTTGGATAGTTGAAGTCCCCCAGTATAACTCTTCTATAGTTCTTGCACCTCTCTGTAATTCCTCTGCAAATTTGCTGCTCCATATCTTTACCACTATTTGATGATCTATAGAATACATCTAGTAGTTTAATGGCAGCTCTTATTATTTAACTCTGGCCATATAGATTCTGTCCTTGACCCCTCCAGGACATCCTCCCTATCCAGCATTGTAACATTCTCCTTAACCATACTGCCACATCACCACTTTTCTTTCCCTATATTTCCTTAACACCTTATAACCAGGAATATTTAATATCCTGTCCTTTTTTGAGCCACATCTCAGTTACTGCCACAACATCGTATTCCCATGTGGCTATTTGTGCCTGCAAATTTAGTATCCTATATTCGCTGCTCATGATGTGGTCTCTTCGACATAGGGGATCCTTCACAAAGGATACCTTAATTCAGTCCGTAAGCGTGACCCCGAGCTTCCGGTTGCCTGTCAATTTAATTCGCCGCTCCATTCCCACTCTTACCTCTCCGTCCTCGGCCTCCGACACTGTTCTAATCAAGCTTAACGCAAGCTCGAGGAACAGCACCTCATCTTTCGTTTAGGCACTTTACAGCCGTCTGGACTCAACATCGAGTTCAACAATTTCAGACTGTTATACATTTAATGTACCTGGACAATACGCAAGTACAATGGTGCGCCACAGAGGGCGCTGTAGTGGGAGACCTGAAAGTACCTGCAAGACAGAGTATAAAAGGCTGCCCACCACACCCGAGAGGTACTCTGGAGTTAAACAATAAAGGACTAAGGTCACAGCAGTTACGACAACACCAGACTGTGTGGAGTCAGTGATTTGAGTGCTACATACATCACACAGACCATAACCTCTGCCCATATTTATTTTCCTTTCCTCTTTTTTTTCTCTTTCCCATGGCAGCTGGTGGTGATTCTGCCATTCACACCCCATCTATTGTTTCTTAACTTGTGCCATTACCATCTCATTTTTGTCCATCATCCTTTTGGTCTCTTAAATTTCTTTTGCCTTCCACCCTATCACAGACCTTCCCTTTTGTTCTTTGCTCCACTCCCGTTTCACTGCCCCTGCACTTCGTTAAAAATCTGTTACATCTCAAACTTTCCCAGTTCTGATGAAGGGTCACAGACCTGCAACGTTAGCTCGGTTTCTCTTCACAGATGTTGCCTGACCTGCTGAAATTCCGACATTTTCTGTTTTTATTTTAGATTCCAGCACTTGCAGTATTTTATAAAAACATAAAAACAATGGGCCCAAACTTGGGCCACCCATTATTTCGGCGCACTCATCAGAGATGTGCCGAATTCCTAGGGTGAAAATGGCGCCGAAAAAATCTCCCCGGATTCTGGCCACTCTGTGGCTTCTCCCATGGCTTGGCGCAGCGTGGTCTGTCCATTACGAGGTGGAGCTAGGGCACTGCGTGCAAAACAGTGCCGGCAGCTCAACGCATGCACACTTGAGGTTTTGCACATGCGCAGTAGCTCCTGCCCCCAGCCAGAGAGTCGTCGGAGAGAGAGGTCCTCATCGGAGAGAAAAGTCCTGGAAGGAATCGGAGAGCAGTCCTCGGAGAGTCGGAGAGAAGTCCTCGGAGAGAAGTCCTCGGAGAGGAGTCAGAGTCGGTCCGCTGACTTCCTGGGCCGAGTTAAGAAGGTAGGACTTAAGTTTTATTTTTTATTTTTTATTTATTATTGATGGTTTTTATGCTTCTTGAATGTTGTTAAGGTGTTTAGTGCCTAGCAAGCTCCTCTCCCTTTCCCTTCCCTCCCTCTCTGGCTACTTGCGCTGATTTCTTAACTCTCCGCAAGGGTTTGCTGTGCGGCCACAAGTGGCCACATGCGCTGGCCTAAGTTAGTTTGGAGCAACTATTAGCTGTCCAAATTGGCTTAAATGGCCAAAACGGGCATAGGTGGCTGGTAACGACCCCTTTTGGAAAAAAAAAACGAAATTAAAAAAACCTAAGTAACTCACACGGGCGCAAATTAAATGTGCAGAATGGGGATTTTTAAGATACTCCAGAAAAATCAAGTTGCTCAAAAAAAATCAGAGCAACTCCTGGGCAAATTTGGGCCCATAGGAACATAAGAAATAGGAGCAGGAGTAGGCCATA
The DNA here is from genome assembly GCF_044704955.1 of Pristiophorus japonicus. Lineage (NCBI taxonomy): Eukaryota > Metazoa > Chordata > Chondrichthyes > Pristiophoridae > Pristiophorus > Pristiophorus japonicus. The sequence goes on from NC_091990.1 coordinate 45,190,901, forward strand.
CAGTCCCTCGAGCCTGCTGCACCATTTAATACGATCCTGGCTGATCTGATCATGGACTCAGATCCACTTCCCTACCTGCTCCCCATAACCCCTTAATTCCCTTATCGTTTTAGAAACTCTTTATTTCGGTCTTAAATTTATTCAATGTCCCAGCTTCCACAGCTCTCAGAGGCAGCAAATTCCATAGATTTGCAACCCTCAGAAGAAAGTTCTCCTCATCTCAGTTTTAAATAGGTGGCCCCTTATTCTAAGATTATGTCCTCTTATTCTGATCCCACCTCCCCCAGAACTGGTCCCAATGCCCCAGGACTCTGAAGATTTCCCTCCTGCACTCTCTCTCCAATTTCTATACTGACTTGCGCGTGGCCCCGGGAGTAATCCAGAGATTACGACCTTGCAGGTCCTGCTTTGTAGTCTCTTTCCTAGCTGCCTAAAATCTGCCTGTAGGACCTCATCCCTCTACGTCATTGGTACCAATATGAACCACTGGCTGTTCACCCTTCCTTCTCAGAATGTTACGCAGCCGCTCAGTGACATCCTTGACCCTGGCACCAGGGAGGCAACATACCATCCTGGAGTCACGTCTGTGGCCACAGAAACGCCTGTCTGCTCGCCTAACTATCGAATCCCCTACCATTATTGCTCTCCCACACTTCCTCCTCCCCCGCCCCCCCCATGATGTCACAGACTTTGCTCTGGCTGTACTCCCCAGAGGACCCTCACCAGTACTCAGAACCTAATACTGGTTGGAGAGCGAGATGCATTCAAGTGAGTCCTGCACTACCTGCTTGATTCTCCTTGTCTGTCTGGATGTCACCCATTCCTTCTCTGGATATGTACTCCCTATCTGTGGGTTGACCACCTCCTGAAACATGCTATCCATTAAGCTCTCAGCCTCGTGGATGCAGTGACATCAGCTGTTGCTCAAACTCTGAAACCTGGAGCTTGAGCTCCTCCAGCTGATGACACTTTCTGCACATGTGTTTGTCCAGGACATGGGAGGCGTCCTGGATTTCCCACATGGCACAGGATGTGCATTCCACGGGACTGAGCTGCCCTGCCTCTATTTATTCGACTATTAACTACTTTAGAGAAACTTAAGACCAAGATGTATCTAATTCAAGTTATTAATATATATTATTAACAGTTACTAAGTTAATATAGTATTAAGAGTCATTAATTTAATATAGTATTTACAGTTACTACTCTGCTCGCTCCTGCTTTATCCCTAACCAGCTATTTAACCCCGGCCCCTAACTTGAATAGAAAGAAAACGGTGTGATTTTTACCAACCAACCAGTTGCCAGTTATCCCGTGATGTCAATCTTTGTGGGGTTTTTTCTCTCACTGCTGTTCTTGGCGTGTCTAGCCTTTCTGTTTCCTTCATTCTTTAAATCCTCGGTCATCACTCTGTTTCCAATCAGGCCCATTCTAGCTGCTGTTCTCAGTGTGTTCTACTTAGACTGGCCTACATATTACTCGCCCTCACATCCTCCAGAAATTTACACTCACCCAAGGCTCTGCTGTCTGCATGCTATCCCACACCAAGTGTTGCCTGGAAGCCATGAAAAATAAAGGCGTTTACCAGCAGTCAGATATGAGAATGGAGAAGAAAAAGACTCGCTGGTTCCCTCTGCTTCCACCAGAACCTTCAGCTTTCTGGAGTCAGCACTCAATGTCTGTTCCTAAACCCCTCCGCCTTACTACCCCTTTCCGCACCTTCAAAATCCTCCTCAGAATCGACCTCTGACCAACCCTAATTACCTGACCTAATTCATTGTCTACTATTATTTGATACCGATGACCGATGGAGAAATGCTTGGAAGAACTGTGATAAATAGGTGGAAGTGATTTTAAAAGTGCAAAGTAGTGGCTATTTTTCATATGTATTGACCAGATAAGCTTGGATTCAATAAGCCAGCAGAATGGTCGTGAAGAGTGAAGAGATTTGGAAGATATAACATTGCTTCAGGCTTAGATAGGAAAGGAGAACTGAATCAAATGAACACTGATATATTCAATAGGAAAGGAAGCAGAAGATTTTTTGCACTTTCAACTGGCAAAGAATGATGGGGGAGATTTAAGTTATAGTACAAGATTATTTCAGTTTGTAGAAACTCAATTTTTGAAACAGCTAAATTTAATCAAAGGAAAGATGAAACCAAATCAGTGGATGATTTCATAATAACCACATACTGTGCCTATGGAATGGTTTTTGGCAAAATGATGTGAACATTTTGTGGTGGGATGACAAGATGAGACTGGCTGAAAGATTACAGTTGGACACTGAGTGAAGTCTCGATAATGCAAGAACTCAAGCGCAACCAAGCCAGATAGAGTGAAGTTATTAAGAGATCATCCAAGGTGACAATGGCAGCAGGAAAAAATAACAGCAGCAGACAAAAAAAAAGAGATGAATTATACTCCCAAGCAGGATGAGAGAGGGAATCAGAACCCTGGAAAAAACAGAAGACCTGCAACAGACGATGGAGGTTCCAAGTACATATCAGGCAATTATGTCCAGCTTGATGAGCAAAGGGCCATAAATATCACTGAAAGGGGTGTTTCCAGTCAGCACATCAGAAAGAAAGAGCAAATGGTAAAGTTCAAATGAATACAAACATGCTTTTCTGAGCATGGAAGAGAGAACACCCAGATGGCAGAAGTCCCAAGAGTTCCCGAGTTCCTATTCTCAGCAAACTGAATGATCGCAAGAAATTATTCTTGCACTAGATCTTAGCCATTTGCCATTACAAGTTCTTGGAATTATATCATGGGAAAATGCAGTTTAAAAAAAAAGTTAAGAGTTTCACAAGCTTTTTCTAAGTCTAGGTTTGTGTAAATATGACTTTAAATTCACACCCAATAAAAAACAATTTTCAATATCACTACAAAGACAAATCCCTATTGCATGATAAAAGGAACTGAGAAAAGAATTGACTATGATGGAGAGGCTAGGAGTGATAATGAGCACGAGGCAAGTGCACAGGAGTAGTTATAGCTTGAAAGCCAAAGTGGTAAAGTCCGAATTTGAGTGGGCTTGGCGAAGTTGAACGAGTGTGTCCCAGAAGACGGCCATGGCCTCAGTGGATCAGACCATATCTCAGCTGACGAAGAAAAACATGTCAAAATTTTAGGTTCTGTCAAATCCCTCTGTCAAAAGAATCTGTGGTGCTTGCAACCTTTCTCACACCAACTGCAACATACTATTTTTTATCCTGTCAGCCCAAGTAGATTTGCAAAGGCATGTGTCAATTATTCTGGCACACTTCCAAAAGATTCTTTGCCAAATGGATGACATTCTAACAAGTGCAAAGACCAAATCTGAATGTGACAGACATACAAAATTTGTCTTGAACAAATATAAGTGGAAGGGATTAAGTTAAAAGAGAAAGGTTAATTCTCAAAAGAAAATCAAATTTAAGGGACCTATAATAGTTCCCAAGGACTCCAAGTACAACTGTTCAAAACCCAGGTTTTGGAGACTTAAGGGGGGGTTGGGATATTTAAACCTAACAAAAACCTAAATTGTTAAAAATTGAACTCGCACCCTGAACCTGTCCACTTCTGATTTTAACGCAGGTGGAGGACAGGCAGCCAAATATTAGGAGGCTGGAAGCTTCTTTTTTAAACTCCAAATCTGGGAGTTACAATAAGGCGGGGACTGCTGGATCCAAGAGATAAGTGGCTTTATATCTACCTCCTTGATCCAGAATCCCTACCTAATCCTCCCTGCAATTGGATGACCCCTCACATGGCCTCCGATCGAACACCCGCCCCCCCCCGCCCCCCCAAGCGAGGTTGCTGAGGATGGCCACAATCTTCCGGTGGCCGGCCGCGATCTACCAGTCACCACCTCGATCCACCAGTCACCACCTCGATCCTCTCTCCTCCATTCCCCTGCCCCCGATTCTTTTAACGGCCCAGCCCGATGCATGATTGACCACCAGCACCACACTCCCAACCCAATCCTTTTAGCAGCCCGGACCAACCCTCGATCCCTCCAGACTCTGTATGGCCTAGTGCCGCAGGCCTACCCATCCGCTGCCAACCAGCTAGCCTCTCAGTCTGGCTGGCTGTGGTGGGAAACCGAGGCCTCACATGTAAATCAGCCTCATCTCTCCACCCAGACATGGAGAAAAATTCCCGAACTTACTATTTCCATGCTTGATAGAGAAACCTAAATCTTTTAAAAGGACCTCCTGACAAATAATAAATCGTGCATATGCCATGCTGGCCAAAGGACAAATAAAGGACTAATGCTTATTGCCTACCCAGAGATTATAACACTTAATGGAGGAACCCAAGTATCTGCAGATGCATCTTTCTGTAGCTTGTGTTATTCCACTACAGAAATCCGAGCAAGGATAATGGCTTCCAGTAGCCGTGCTGCACGAGCCAAGCATATCACCTACAGGGCCTTGGTGAGGCCACAACTTGAATATTGTGTACAGTTTTGGTCTCCAAATCTGAGGAAGGACATTCTTGCTATTGAGGGAGTGCAGCGAAGGTTCACCAGACTGACTCCTGGGATGGCAGGACTGACATATGAAGAAAGACTGGATCGACTGGGCCTGTATTCACTGGAATTTAGAAGAGAGGGGATCTCATAGAAATATAAAATTCTGATGGGATTGGACAGGTTAGATGCAGGAAGAATATTCCTGATGTTGGGGAAGTCCAGAACCAGGGGTCACAGTCGAAGGATAAGGGGTAAGCCATTTAGGACCGAGATGAGGAGAAACGTCTTCACTCAGAGAATTGTGAACCTGTGGAATTCTTTACCAGTTTGTTAGATATATTCAAAAGGGAGTTAGATGTGACCCTTATGGCTAAAGGGATCAAGGGGTATTGGAGAAAAAGCAGGAATGGGGTACAGATGTTGCATGATCAGCAGGAATGGGGTCCTGAAGTTGCATGATCATACTGAATGGTGGTGCAGGCTCAAAGGGCCTACTCCTGCACCTATTTTCTATGTTTCTATCACAGGAGGAAGATGCACGCAAATAGAAAAATAAAGTCTTGCTTCGACTTGTGGATGAAAAGGATATTTTAAATATTTTATTGGAAAATCTTATATCTATAGACAAATCGTAACTGATCAATACCTCTTAGAGACTTCATGAAATGAATAAAATAAATGCAGACAGTTCCTTGCAAGCTAATAAGATTAAGAGGTTAAGGATTCGTCTGGTATCCTTGATAAATATTCTTATCAGAATTTTAACGCCAGTGTTCTTTCATGAAAGCAGTAATAAACTATTTAGTTTATATTGATATTCTGAAGATTTGTTGCACCGGTGTACTTTTCTAGATGAATATTTAACAGAAAAAAACCGTTGCTAAATAGTTGCAGAGTATTCTTTGAATGATGATGGTCCATCAGAGAAAGCCACGCTGAAAGTTGAGTCAGAGGACGGCCCAAATGAGTGCGGAGGATTTAAGTTGGGGAAGAGTAAACCAAGGAGTAAGCCACTGCAGAGGAACATTCAAGTCAGAGATACAGCTTAGAAAAAGGGGCCAAAATTCAGCTTCCCAAAAAGGCCACTTACTGCCAGAAAGCGACGGCCAGGCGACAGGGTCAAGCGACCGCCAACTTCCGGTCCAGTGGCTGTCACGATTGAAATTCACCTCGTGGATTTTTCCAACGGTCCACACTTCAGCCTTGCTGTTGCTGACCGTCCAAAGCGCATCATCAAAGGGCGCACCGCCACTCGCCTGCACCTCCATGGCACCCTCTGCAAAATTTAGCTAGAAAAAAAATCATTGATCCGCCGCACGGTGCCCCCGACAGCTTTTTCTGTTGGTGCACCTTCCTTTCACAGTGTGAACCATGGCAGCGCGGAGGCCCTTCAAGCAGAGGGCGCACTGCCGCGGCCGCCATGGGTTTTTTTTGCCGGCCGAATTCCCGATTGGCCGGACAATTATGGCCCCGGGTTCAGCCGGGCCGCCAATAGGCAACCTGGCAGCCCCTCTTGGGTGTCAGGCCGCTGGCCCGGCTGAAACCTTCCCTGGTGGCTCAATCACCAAGCCTAAATAATCGCTGCTTCGCTCCCCTTTAAATGAGGGGAGAGGCGTGGTAACGCATACGCGCACTGACGTCAGCATTGCTCCGCCACTGACAGAGTGGCTGAGACTCAGCCCCCGCCCCCACTTCTGCCCCTCAAGAATACTTCCCTCTAGAGTACTTCTGCCCCATTATGACCGACTTCCAGTCTGCTCAAATAAAATTGCCAAAGAGCTGAAAATGGATCAAGAATCCACCTCGTTTGACACAACAGTAAAAACGCAGAAAATAGTAGGTGCGGCAGGTTTCTGGTCAGGGTGAATTTCGATCCCAAAGCCTTTATCAGATGAAATCCAGTCAACGAAACAATCATGGAGGCATTTGAGGAAAGCTAGTTAGGTAAAACATTATGTCCGTGATATTCTATGACCAATCTACACGTTTCCCGCGGTTTTCAGCCAATTACATCAAAGACAGCGCATAGCTTGACACAAAGGAAAGGTATGAATATTACTGTAACATAGCAGCTGAGGAGATACATCCATACAAAGGAGAAGCAGAGGAGCTCAGCAGATCAATCCTGTTGCATTATAATATTCAATCTTGTCTGATAGATTTAGGATTGGGGGACGAGACCAGGGGGTGGGGGGTATACGTAGACAATTTACAGTAAATGCATATTTTTTCACATGCCTTATGACATACCAATTTTTTAAAATGTGGTTAGCAGCATCAGTGCAGCATTCCAACGCACTCCTGGCCAGCCTCTCGCGTTCTACCCTACGTAAACTTGAGGTCATCCAAAACTTGGCTGCCTGTGCCCTAACTCACACCAAGTCTCGTTCACCCATCACCCCTGTGCTCCCGGTTAAGCAATACCTCGATTTCAAAATTCTCATCCTGATTTTCAAATCCCTCCATGGCCTCGCCCCTCCCTCTCTCTGTAATCTTCACCAGCGCCACAACCAACCCAGGGAAGAAGCTCAGCTCAGGGTCAAATAGGACATTGCGAGCAGTTCGATTCAGCGTCGGACAGTGGCCAGGGAGAGGGATGGAGTCGGTTGCTAGAGAACAGAGTTTGTGGCGAAGACTGTAGGTAATGGCTTTGCTCTTCCCAATATTTAGTAGAAGGAAATTTCTGCTCATCCAATACTGGATGTGGGACAAGTTGCGTGACAAATCAGAGGCAGTGGAAGGGTCGAGAAGTGGTGGTGAGGTAGAGCTGGGTGTCGTCAGCGTACGTGTGGAACCTGATGTTGCGGTTGCGGATGATGTTGGTGAGGGGGAGCATGTGGATGAGAAATATGAGGGGGCTAAGGGTAGATCCTCTAGAGACTCCACAGAGAATGGTACAGGAGCGAGAAGAGGAGCTATTGCACAAAGGTACTATATTGGCGAGTACTAAATCAAAATCCACCATGCTGCTCCCCTAATTTTTTGATTTGGAAGAGGCCTAAACTCTGAATCATTTCTAGTAAGATTTCTGAATGGTCAGCATTCCAGAAATTGTATTTGGAGAAAGAGGTACACTTTTAGACAGGGAAACACGGCAGCCAATTTTCCCTCAGCAATGTCTCGCAAACAACAATGAGATAAACAATTCCCTCAGAAAGAAATAGCTATGAGCATAAATTAATAACTGAGGGAGTTGCTCGAGGGTACTAGGGGAAAGAGTTAGTTCAGGAAGGAGTAAGCTATTTATATGGTGGGTATTAGGGAGCCAAGGGCAGTGGAGATTTGAGGTCATAGTAGATAATGGAAGTAAGTGGGAGAAATGGTGGAAGTGGGTAGGGAAGAGTTATGGGTGAAAAGGAAGTAACAATAGCAATTAAAAACAAATAAAAAGGAAATAAATAATGTTGGATGTGGGGGAAAAAAAATCTACCCAATAAGCTGCGTTGGGGTTTGCTGTCTCAAAGTCAGTGTTACTATTTTAAAAGGCTGAAGGCGAACCATTTTTTATTTTTGTTAAATGCTTACAGTGAGCCAGAAGTAATGAAAGGAGGGCTGGAGTAGAGGGGGCGGAAAGAAACAGATAATGCAAATATTAAAATTATACATTAACAAACAGTGGGAGTGAAATTGGTTTTGGGGAGGAAGGGGGGGGTAGCACAAAATGGCTGATAGTGAATTGGCAGCCCGTTGTACAACCCGTTCGATTTCTTTTTTCATTAAGCTGAAGAAAAGAATACAAGGTGGGTGTTAAACGCCCATTTTGTGAAACCACCCAAGACTGTTTTCACCCCAATTACTTTACAAATGTTTTCAGAGGCAATTTCTATTGCATATGTTGACATAAAAGCATTACTCAAAATTCTGGTACAGGAAGTTGATTAGAAAGCAAGAATATAGCATTTCCATAAGTACTCAAGCCCAGTGTACTGCATTGGCAATTTGCAATGTATTGACTTGAATTCAACTTACACGGCAGTAAATGACTACACAACTAGTCCATCCTTCAGTAGGAAACAGATCAAAAATATATAACTATATAATTGTTCATGATGGTCATCCATAATGGCCCAAAGAACCATTTGAGATTTGAAAAGCCAACGGCTTCATGTTAAGACAAAAGCAAAATACGGCACATGCTGGAATATGAAATACAAACAGGAGAATGCTGGAAATCTCAGCGGGTCAGGCAGCATCTGTGGAGAGAAAAACAGTGTTAACGTTTCGGGTCGACGACCTTTCGTCAGAACTGCCGCATGTTCGAAGAGAGCACTGAAAGGGGACGGGGAAGAAAGAACAAAAGGGAAGGTCTGTGATAGGGTGGACGGCAGGAGAGATTAGAGAGACAAAAGGGATGATGGCCGGATTGAAATGGTAATACAAGAAGTCAGAAAAAGGTTAAGCTAGATAGGGTGTGAATGGTGTAGTAATGACCATTATAGACAAAGAGAAAAAAAAAATGAAAGAAACAAAACATAAAATGGGGGGGGGGGGGGGGGGGAGGGGAGGATATGGTGCCAAAGTTGGCCAAAGATTATGCTCTAAAATTGTTCTCTCCTGCCTTCCACCCTATCACAGACCTTCCCTTTTGTTCTTTCTTCCCCCTCCCCCTTTCAGTGCTTAAAAATTTGCTCTTTTCGAACAGTCGGCAGTTCTGACGAAGGGTCGTTGACCCGAAACGTTAACTCTGTTTTTCTCTCCACAGAGGCTGCCTGACCCGCTGAGATTTACAGCCTTCTCTGGCTTCATTTTAAGGACTGGATCAATGTGAAGGACAAGTATTAGCATGCACTGGAATATTAGTTGTAATTTTGATGAACTCCAGTACTTTTAGGAGAATCACCATCGGATTTCAGTGTGCTAATTTGCTAATCAATTACAAGGAATCTACGTTGTTCCTGTTGTTTCTCATATGACACGTGTGCAAATGTTCTGATCAGTTTGATATAACATAGTAACATCTAGTTGAAAGGGGTAAAATAATTCCAATTGCATTTATTTACATTTATAAACCAGCAACATCACAACACATTTTTTTTTTAATCATTTGAATTGAAAAGCAGTGCTATCACTCACGATACCAGCATTTTACTAGCTCAAACTTCTTATTTCAAAATTGCAGTACTGTACTCGGTTATCAAATTGTTCTAAATTCACAAGATTGGTCAGTGGATGGGTAGCATGTCATGCCTAACTGTATTGACTAGAATTTAAACAACTACACAAATCATTCATGTTTTATGCCACTTATTTAGTGCAGCTCACAAAATATACACTTAAAATATGCGCAGTTATTTTATACATCATTACACACCACTGAAAAAACATTTCAAAACTGTTATTTAAAAATGAAACGGGTATATAACTTGCAATTCATTTAACGTTTACCCAAACTCTACAAATCCTGGAAAATCTAGATTATCTTCGTTAAATTTGCATGAAAGTTGCCACTCCATGTTGCACACCAGTTAGCAGCTTTCTACAACCAGAAAATCTTACAACTTTCATTGGTATATTTCACTTAACTATAGAAATATGCATAACTAAATTCTTATACACCAGATTTTCTGGTATTTGGCTCTTTGTGACATTTCAAAGTAGAAAATGTAATCCGTGATAATTCCTCTTGTAACCTAATCCAATTAATTGTTGTGAATGTTTTCCGCCTGTTTATTTCTCTGGTTAGAACACTCATTGTTCATTTATTTCCAGCCAGCTGACTTGTCACCCTGTTCCTTTGTTCTAAGTAATTTGTGTAATTCAGGACTCATTTTTTGAATGTCGTCCACTCTCTATAATAACAGTCTAATTATTTGGCTTATTCTTGTTGAATTCACTTAACATGTCTGCAACTTTCAGCCATCCATCCAAGCAAGAATTCTCCCATCAATCAAACAAAAACAGAGAAACATTAAAAAAGAATTTTTAGGCCAGCACCGTCAGCTGTGGCTCAGTGGGTAGCACACTTTGAGTCAGAAGGTTGCGGCTTCAAGTCCCACTCCAGGTACTTGAGCACATAAATCTAGGCCGACAGTGCTGAGGGAGTGCTGCACTGTCAGAGGTGCTGTCTTTTGGATGAGACATTAAACCGAGGCCCCGTCTACTCTCTCAAATGGGCGTAAAGAATCCCATGGCACTATTTTGAAGAAGAGCAGTGGAGTTATGCCTGGTGTCCAGGCAAATATCCATCCCTCAGTCATCATCACAAAATCTGGTCATTATCACATTGCTGTTTGTGGGAGCTTGATTTGCGCAAATTGGCTGCCACATTTCCCACATTACAACAGTGACTACATTCCAAAAGTACTGAATTGGCTGTAAAGCGCTTTCAGACATCCGGTGGTCGTGAAAGGCACTATATAAATGTAAGTCTTTCTTTTTCTTTCTAACAAAGCAGAAAACACAATGAGTGAAGTAACAAAAATAACTTTTGCTGCTGGGTCAATTGCCCATTCAAAATGAACTACTTGAGCATTGTCTGTGATGTCATAACGTTTGTGCAGTTTGGAATAAGTGGCCAGCTGCCAAACATTGCTTCCAGCAAAAGTCAGAAGGACATAAGACTTGACGTATGACTTACCATAATCATTCTTTGGGGCTGCAATACATTATCTAGTGTACAAAAAACCATAAATTAATTTCTTACTTAATCTCCCTGCTTTTAATTTCGAATCTCCACAGATTCTATTAAAATCACTGGGCATTTTGCCATTTACTCAATGGTTGACTGAGCATCATGACCACAATTGGTCAGTCCTATTGCAGGAGAGCTCATGAATAACTAATATGATCCCAATTAAGGGAGCATAGACATTCGAGACTGGTGAGCTGAACATGACAAATTATGAGCTGGGCACGAAGCAATATTCCAAGCCAAATTTTACAATCGTAAGAGAGGTTGTCCATTTTTGAATAATCATTGACAATCAAAGGTTATAAAGCATAAGGATGAAAAAAAATTGCAGCATTGCACTCGAGAGATTTGAGCACACAAATCTAGGCTGACACTTCATTGCAGTACTGAGGGAGTACTGCATTGTCGGAGGTGCTATCTGTCGACTAAGATGTTTAACTGAATTCAAATTCGGTTCAAGAAATGATTCTGGAAATAAAAGGTAGGCATCAGTAAAACAAAAAGTGACCATGAAGCTGTCACATTGTTCAAAATACCCAACTGGTTCATTAATGTGCGTTAGGGAAGGTAATCTGTTGGAAGAAAAGAAACAAACCAGGGAAGGAGGTTTGGTCTTGAAACATTGAAACATAGAAAATAGGTGCAGGAGTAGGTCATTCGGCCCTTTGAGCCTGCACCACCATTCGATAAGATCATGGCTGATCATTCCCTCAGTACACCATTCCTGCTTTCTCTCCATACCCCTTGATCCCTTTAGCCGTAGGGCCATATCTAACTCCCTCTTGAATATATCCAATGAACTGGTATCAACAACTCTCTGCGGTAGAGAATTCCACAGGTTAACAACTCTGAGTGAAGAAGCTTCTCCTCATCACAGTCCTAAATGGCTTACCCCTTATCCTTAGACTGTGTCCCCTGGTTCTGGACTTCCCCATCATCGGGAACATTCTTCCTGCATCTAACCTGTCCAGTCCCGTCAGCATCTTGTAAGTTTCTATGAGATCCCCTCTCATCCTTCTAAACTCCAGTGTATAAAGGCCCAGTTGATATAGTCTCTCCTCATATGTCAGTCCCGCCATCCCAGGAATCAGTCTGGTGAACCTTCGCTGCATTCGCTCAATAGCAAGAACGTCCTTCCTCAGATTAGGAGACCAAAACTGAACACAATATTCCAGGTGAACCCACACCAAGGCCCTGTACAACTGCAGTAAGACCTCCCTGCTCCTATACTCAAATCCCCTAGCTATGAAGGCCAACATACCATTTTCCTTCTTCACCGCCTGCTGTACCTGCATGCCAACTTTCAATGACTGATGAACCATGACACCCAGATCTCGTTGCACCGCTCCCTTTCCTAATCTGCCACCAGTCAGATAATATTCTGCCTTCATGTTTTTGCCCATAAAGTGGATAACCTCACATTTATCCACATTATACTGCCTCTGTCATGCATTTGCCCACTCACCTAACCCGTCCAAGTCACCCTGAAGCCTTTTAGCGTCCTCCCCGCAGAGCTCACACTGCCACCCAGTTTAGTGTCATCTGCAAACCTGGAGATATTACACTCAATTCCTTCATCTAAATCATTAATGTATATTGTAAAGAGCTGGGGTCCCAGCACTGAGCCCTGCGACACTTCACTAGTCACTGCCTGCCATTCTGAAAAGGACCCGTTTATCCTGACTCTCTGCTTCCTGCCTGCCAACCAGCTCTCTATCGACGTCAGTACATTACCCCCAATACCATGTGCTTTGATTTTGCACACCAATCTTTTGTGTGGGACCTTGTCAAAAGCCTTTTGAAAGTCCAAATACACCACATCCACTGGTTGTCCCTTGTCCACTCTACTAGTTACATCCTCAAAAAATTCCAGAAGATTTGTCAAGCATGATTTCCCTTTCATAAATCCATGCTGACTTGGACCGATCCAGTCACTGCTTTCCAAATGCGCTGCTATTTCATCCTTAATGATTGATTCCAACATTTTCCCCACTACTGATGTCAGGCTAACTGGTCTATAATTACCCGTTTTCTCTCTCTCTCCTTTTTTTAAAAACAGTGGTGTTACATTAGCTACCCTCCAGTCCATAGGAACTGATCCAGAGTCGATAGACTGTTGGAAAATGATCACCAATACATTCACTATTTCGAGGGCCACTTCCTTAAGTACTCTGGGGTGCAGACTATCAGGCCCCGGGATTTATCGGCCTTCAACCCCATCAATTTCCTGAACACAATTTCCTGCTTTATAAGGATATCCTTCAGTTCCTCCTTCTCACTAGACTCTCGGTCCCCTAGTTTTTCCGGAAGATTATTTGTGTCTTCCTTCGTGAAAACAGAACCAAAGTATTTGTTTAACTGGTCCGCCATTTCTTTGTTTCCCATTATAAATTCAGCTGAATCTGACTGCAAGGGACCTACGTTTGTTTTCACTAATTTTTTCTCTTCACATATCTATAGAAGCTTTTGCAGTCAGTTTTTATGTTTCCAGCAAGCTTCCTCTAATACTCTCTTTTCTCCCTGCTAATTAAACCCTTTGTCCTCCTCTGCTGTATTACAAAATTCTCCCAGTCCTCAGGTTTGCTGCTTTTTCTGGCCAATTTATATGCCTCTTCCTTGGATTTAACACTATCCTTAATTTCCCTTGTTAGCCACCTTGAGCCATCTTCCCCGTTTTATTTTTACTCCAGACAGGGATGTACAATTGTTGAAGTTCATCTTTATATGTTTGCCATTGCCTATCCACCGTCAACCCTTTAAGTATCACCCGCCAGTCTATTCTAGCCAATTCACGTCTCATACCATCGAAGTTACCTTTCCCCAAGTTCAGGGCCCTAGTCTCTGAATTAACTGAGTCACTCTCCATCTTAATAAAGAATTCTACCATAATATGATCACTCTTCCCCAAGGGACCTCCCACAACAAGATTGTTAATTAATCCTCTCTCATTACACAAGACCCAGTCTAGGATGGCCTGCTCTCTAGTTGGTTCCTCGACATATTGGTCTCGAAAACCATCCCTTATACACTCCAGAAAATCCTCCTCCACAGCCTTGCTACCAGTTTGGTTTGCGCAGTCAATATGTAGATTAAAGTCGCCCATGGTAACTGCTGTACCTTTATTGCACGCATCCCGAATTTCTAGTTTGATGCTGTCCCCATCCTCATTACTACTGTTTGGTGATCTGTACACAACTCCCACTAGCATTTTCTGCCCTTTTGGTTTTCCATAGCTCCACCCATACAGATTCCACATCATACAAGCTAATGTCCTTCCTTACTATTGCATTAATTTTCTCTTTAACCAGCAATGCCACCCCACCTCCATTTCCTTTCTATCTATCCTTCCTAAATGTTGAATACCCCTGGATGTTGAGTTCCCAGCCTTGGTTACGCTGGAGCCATATCTCCGTGATGCCAATTACATATCATCTGTTAACTGCTATCTGCGCAGTTAATTAGTTCACCTTATTCCGAATACGCCTCGCATTGAAGCACAGAGCCTTCAGGCTTGTCTTTTTAACAACCTTTGCCCCTTTAGGATTTTGCTGTAATGTGGCCCTTTTTGCTTTTTGCCTTGGGTTTCTCTGCCCTCCACTTTTACTTTTCTTCTTTCTATCTTTTGCTTCTGCCCCCTTTCTACTTCCCTCTGTCTCCCTGCATAGGTTCCCATCCCCCTGTCATATTAGTTTAACCCCTCCCCAACAGCACTAGCAAACACTCCCCATAGGACATTGGTTCCGGTCCTGCCCAGGTGCAGACCGTCCGGTTTGTACTGGTCCCACCTCCCCCAGAATCGGTTCCACTGTCCCAGGAATTTGAATCCTTCCCTTCTGCACCACTCCTCAAGCCACATATTCATCTGAGCTATTCTGCGATTCCTACTCTGACTAGCACGTGGCACTGGTAGCAAATGTTGTGATTACTACTTTTGAGGTCCTATTTTTTAAATTTAGCTCCTAGCTTCCTAAATTCAACTTGTAGGACCTCATCCCATTTTTTACCTATATCGTTGGTACCTATATGCACTACAACAACTGGCTGTTCACCCTCCCCCTTCAAAATGTCCTCCACCCGCTCCGAGACATCCTTGACCCTTGCACCAGCCGAGGCAACATACCATCCTGGAGTCTCGGTTGTGACTGCAGAAACATCTCTCTATTCCCCTTACAATAGAATCCCCTATCACTATAGCTCTCCCACTCTCTTTCCTGCCCTCCTGTGCAGCAGAGCCACCCACGGTGCCATGGACTTGGCTGCTGCTGCCCTCCCCTGATGAGTCATCCCCTCAACAGCACCCAAAGCGGTATATGTTTTTTGCAGGGGGATGACCGCAGGGGACCCCTGCACTGCCTTCCTTCCACTGCTCTTCCTGTTGGTCACCCATCCCCTGTCTGGCTGAGTAACCTTTACCTGCGGTAAGACCAACTCACTAAACGTGCTATTCATGTCATTCTCAGCATCGTGGATGTTCCAGAGTGAATCAACCCACAGCTCCAGAGCCACAATGCGGTCTGTCAGGAGCTGCAGCCGGATACACTTCCCGCATATGTAGTCGTCAGGGACACTGGAAGCGTTCCTGACTTCCCACATAGTACAGGAGGAGCATAACACGTGTCGAGCTCTCCTGCCATGACTTAACCCCTAAATTAATTTAATTTGGCAACAATAATGCTAAAGATTACTTACTGATAAAGAAAAGAAAAAGATCTGTGCATGACTCCAGTCCTAGACCAATATGGTTGACTCTTAGCTGCCCTCTAAAATGGCTTTGCAAGCAGCTGCAAAGGAGAATAATAATCAAGAATAGAAATTAGGAAAGCATAGTTCACTCTGCAAAAGTCCTCCACACTAACCTTTGGGGACTGGTGCCAATGTTGGGAGACTGACCCACAGACTAATCAAGCAACAGACTGACAGTCATACTCACAGAATCATAACTAAAGCCAAAAAGTCCTCCATTACCATCAGCGTGTATGTCCTGTCCCACCGGCAAGGCCGACAAACCAGAGGTGAGGGACACAATGTTATCCAGTTGGGTGCGAGTGGCTCTGGGAGTCCTCAACTTCGACTCCGGAACCTATGAAGTCAAACATGGAAAACCCCCTACCGCCCTCTCTCAGCTGATGAATTAGTGCTCCTCCATGTTGACCACCACTTGATGTACTCTGGCTGGGGATCTTCACATGTCCATCACCAAGCGTGGCTCCGTAGTGCCACTACTGCCGAGTTGGCTGAATCCTGAAGTGCATAGCTGCCAAACTGGTCTTGCGGCAGGTGGCGAGAAAAGGAGGGAATAACCTACTTGACCTCACAAAGCTACCTGTCCACGACAGCTTTGGTCGGAGTGATCACTGCACAATCCTTGCAGAGACCAAGTCTCATCTTCACACGGAGGACACCCTCCATGGTGTCATGTGTCACTACCACCATGCTAAATGGGATAGATTCATAACAGATAAAGCAGCTAAAAACTGGCCACCCATGAGGTATTATGGGCCATCAACAATAGCAGAATTGTATTCCGCCACAATCTGTAACCCCATGTGCTGGCATATTCCTTATTCCTCAAGCCACATGATCAACCCTGGCTCAATGTGGAGTGTCAAAGAATATAGTGCGAGCAACACAAGAATACCTGCAAATAAGGTGCCAACCTGTGAGGCTACAACACAGGACATGCATGCTAAACAGTGGAAGCAGCATGCTACAAGACAGAGCTAAATAATTCCACAGCAAATGGATCAGTGGAAATCTCTGTAGTCCTGCCACATCCAGTCGCGAATGGACAATTAAGCAACAAACAGCAAGAACATCCCTATGAATCTCCCTGTCCTCCATGATGGCGGAGCCCAGCTTTTGAGTGCAATGACAAGGCTGAACAGCATTTGCAATCATCTTCAGTCAAAAGTGCCAAGTGTTCCTTCTCAGCTTGCTCCAGAGAAGCCCCTCCATCATAGATGCCAGTCTTCAACCAGTTCGATTTACTCCTTGTGATATCAACAGTTGAGTGCATAGGACCCTTTGCCTTTGCTATGCCCAAACAACATCTCTGCTGTGGTGCTAAGACCCATACTCCAAAAATAGCCATGCCTCTAACTACGCTGTTCCAGTACAGCTACAACACTGGCATCTACCCTACAAAGTGGGTAATTGCCTAGGTATCTCCTGTCCACAAAAAGTAGGACAAATCCAACCCAGCCAATTACCACTATCAGGTTACCAACATTCATCAGCAGGGATGGAAGGAGTACTCAACAGTGCTATCAAATGATACTTATTCATCAATACCCTGCTCACCGATGCTCAGTCTGGGTTCTGCCAGGACCATCTGGCTCCAGATCTCATTACAGTCTTGCTCCAAACGTAGACACATGAACTGAATTCCAGAGGTGAGTCGAGTGACTGCCCTTGACATCAAGTCAGCATTTGATCGTGTGTGGCATCAAGGAGCCCTAGTAAAATTGAAGTCAGTGGGAATTTGGGAGAAATTCTCCAACGGCTGGAGTCATACCTGGCAGAAAGAAAGATGCTTGTGGTCATTGGCAATCATTCAGCTTAGCCGAGGACATCGATACAGGAATTCCTCAGGGCAGCATCCTAGGTCCAACTATCTTCAGGTGCTTCATCAATGAACTTCCCTCTGTTACAAGATCTGAAGTGGGGCTATTATCTAATGATTTCACAGTGTTGAGTTCCAATCACAACTCCTCAGATAATGAAGTAGTCCATACGTGCACGAAGCAAGGCTTGGGCCGATAAATGGCAAGTAACATTCTTGCTACACACGTGTCTGGCAATGATCATCTCCAACATGAGAGATACTAACCACCTCCCCGTGACATTCAGTGGCATTACCATCACCAAATCTCTCACCATCAACACCCTGGGGGTTACCATTGACCAAAAACCCAACTGGAACAGCCACATAAATGCTGTGACTCGTACAGCAGGACAGAGGCTGTATTCTGCAGGCTCACCTCCTGACTTCCAAAGTCTTTCCACCTATGAGGCACAAGTCAGGAATGTGATAGAATATACTCTTCACTTGCCTGGATGGGTGCCAGTGCAACTTAAGAAGCTCGACACCATTGATAGAATTCTTTGAAGAGGTAATAAAACGAGTAGTCAAGGATAATGCAGTAGATGCCAGATGCTTGGATTTTCCAAAGGCCTTTGATAAAGTACCGCAGGGTAGGGCATGTGGAGTCAGGGGACAGATAGCTGAATGGATAGATAATTGGCCACAAAAAATGAAGCAGAGAGTCGGGGTTAAGGGTAGTTATTCAGATTGCAGGAAGGTTGAAAACAGTGTTCCACAAGGATTAGTGTTGTGACCACTGTTACTCATAAATTACATTACTGATTTGG
The DNA here is from genome assembly GCF_044704955.1 of Pristiophorus japonicus. Taxonomy (NCBI): domain Eukaryota; kingdom Metazoa; phylum Chordata; class Chondrichthyes; family Pristiophoridae; genus Pristiophorus; species Pristiophorus japonicus. The sequence continues at coordinate 45,209,365 of NC_091990.1, forward strand.
ACTTAAGAACAAGTAACTCAATATCAAACTTTGCAGATGATACCAAACTGGGGTTATAGCTAACATTGAGCAATAATGTAACATAATACAAGACATTAGAAAACTTGCAGACTGGGCAGTTTGACAAATTAACTTTAACATAGATAAATGTGAGGTGATGCATTTTGGAGGGAAACACCTTAGAAAATAAGAAAGTGAATTGGGTAGAAGAGCAAAAGATATTTTGCAATTAAGGTGAACAAATCATTAAAAGCAGCACTGCAGGTCAGCAAATCAGTTAAAATTGCCGACAAAGCACTGGGATTTATTTCTAGGGGTATAGAATTAAAAAATAGTGAAGTTATGTTAAACCTGTGTACATGACCCTGGTTGGGCCGCACTTAATGTACAGGTGAACAGTTCTGGGCTCCAAACTACAGAAGCACTGGAGGAAGTGCAAAAAAGATTTACAGGAATGGTTCCAGAACTGAGAGATTACAGCTGTCAGTTGGGGATTTTCTCTTTAGAAAAAAAGATAAGACTTAGAAGTGACCTGATAGAGGTCGTTAAAATTATGAATGGCTTGAACAGGGCAAACGTGGAGAAAATGTTTCCACTGTGGGAGAATCCAAAAATAGGGGCCATAAATACAAGCCAGTTACTGATAAATCCAACAGGGAAATAAGAAGAAATTGCTTCACAAGAGAGTGGAACATGCTACCACAGGAAGTGGTCAAGGCTAATAGCAAAAGAAACTAGACAAGTACATGAGAGAAAAGGGAATAGAAAGATATGCTGAAAGGCTGAGATGAGGGAGGTAGAATAGGAGGAGACATGTGTGGTGTATAAACACCAGCACAGACTAGATGAGCCGAATGGTCAGTTTCTGTTAAGTATATTCTGTGTAATTCTGTGTAACTAGGGATGGGCATTAAAATGTTGGCCTTGCCAGCGATGCCTGTATCCTGAGAATGAAGTAAAATAAATTCTAGCATGTGCCCTCTATTTTTTCAACTCTTCAAGCCTTCATTTGCATCACTCTCCCTTATTGTCAGACCCTGCCCCACCCTTAGCTCCACTGACTCCTGCTGGATACTCATCAGAAGTTGGGACTCTAGCTGATTTACTGCTCCCTATTCTGGGGCATTAAAGTAAATCGTGGCGCTCCTGCAGCTAGCTCAGCAGAGATAGAATTGTTCGGCAGGGACCAGCTATTGGATTTGGAACCTTCATGGTTTCCGTGGTCTAGTGACTCACTGGAAAAAAATCACTGAAGTGGAGACAATTTTTATCCTGAAAGTGCTGTTCTAATTTCACCGGGGATAAGATTGTTACGCTTTGTGGTTCGCAAGCTGCCACTCATTTTGGCATTGTGGCTCTATGAGTGCTAACATGTCAAGGAAGCCAGAAAATGCAACTTAGGTGAATGGCAAGGCACTAATTAAGAGCTGCAATTGTAATGGGATTGTTGACAGGAAGAAATATGCTTCCATGATTGTTTCTCTACATATTTACAAAACTTGTAAAATGAAATTTTAATCTTCGTAACATCTTTTTCCAGCGTGTAATTTGCTGGGCATGTTGTTTCCACTAAGTTGCGCTTTGTTTCAGCGAATTTCGCCCAAAATCAGCCAAACCAGCACAAAAGATCACAGGATTTTAAGCACAAATTACATTCATTGAAAATCGAGTTTCTGTGATCTATTATGCAAGGTTAAAAAACACTGCACTAGATGTGGCCTGGCCCACAAAACTGGCCACACCGCCAGATCGAATTAATCACCATGGCGAGTTTCTGCTAATTGCGCCTGTTTCCGGGCTTCGCGGAGGCTCTTATTTGTTTTTAGGCACAAGGTTAACACTATTAGGCACATTTTGAAAGCTTTTGAATATAATTTGTTTCTAATTTACTAAGAAAGTGATTACTGTACACCAATATAACTAGCAAATGTTTTTTTTTTAAATGGTTTTTAACATCATTATCAGTTATTTAAAATTGGATGGTCGTAGGTGGTGGACTAGACACTGATTAAAAATGCTTCTTCATATTATAAACCCATTTTCAATTGGTATTCATCAAACTGCCCCAAGCTGCCACTTTTAAGTATATCATGGAATACTTAGTAAAGCAAAAAACTGTTTAATTTACTTTCTAAAATGCTGGCCGAATGCACAGGTCCACGGCAGATTTTACGCTCGGCAATTTAGATATTTGAGCAGAAACTTGAGAAGAAGCACTTCTCAAAACGAGCGCAATTTTGGGCGCACCGAATGCGCTCAAAGCGGAAACTCCAAGCCGCTGTGTTTAAATGGTAAATATCAGGCTAAACTGCTGGAAAAACAATTCCTGACTAAATGGGTATGTTTACATTTAAAACTACTCTAGTGCATTGATAGGCCACAGTATTAGATAATAAGAACATAAGAATTAGGAGCAGGCGTAGGCCATACGGCTCCTTGAGCCTGCTCCGCCATTTAATAAGATCATGGCTGATTTTGGATCTCAATTCCACTTTCCTGCCATATCCCCATATCCCTTAATTCCTCTGGAGTCCAAAAATCTATCTAACTCAGCCTTGAATGACAACATCCACAGCCCTAGTCTTTCTGTACACAGATATGCGAGAGTGTAGAGAGAAAAGTAGAACACAAAAAATGTTCAAGTAATATATACAACTGTGGCAAATTGGATTTTGCCAAGGTTAACTCAGCTGGATTAGATTAAGTTTGTGTTATTTCTAAAATCCTAAATTCAGTACTTTTTCTTCACAATAAATTACCAACCTGAAAATTCACTTCAGCTCACAATGAGGATTTGAAGTGATAATTGGTACAGAGAGCGAGGGTTTCCATACGATCTCAAGCATTGCATAATAATGTGAGAAGTTCACTCCTTGCGAAACACAACAGTTCAATGGAAAGCACAGCTAAAGTAGATGCTAGGGAGACTCCTGTGTACATATCAAAGGGTAAATGTTCACCAGCATAGTAACTGTGATGCCTGCACTGCAATCAGGATTTGGGTGACATCAAATTCAGTCGCCCTCTTCACAGCCGTCGCCCTCCTGCAGCAGCACATGCTGCTCCTTGAAGTGGCATGCTGCCGCACATTGCTTCCTCTAATGGCCCCGGCCTGCTGATGGTCTTGCAGGCTAGGACCGCAGCCGGGCCGCCGCACGGGCCAGGGTGAAGGTGCAGCAAGAGTTCGGAGAGGGATGTGATCGGGGCCCAGGAAAAACATGAGTTCAGGGCCCAGAAGAGGCGAGGGCCCAGGGGCAGCACAGGTCAGCCCACACTGCGATGTGTGCGCGCACTAGGTTCATGCAGCAGAGCTGGTATCCAGTCGTCTTGATTAATCCTTGCCACTGGACCACGACCTAGCTCTCTCAGGCCCGTGTGGTGCCTGATGTGCAACAGCCACCACACATTAAAAAGATCCACGCACAGGTGTCTTCCACCCTTCAGGATGTAGTTCGGGATCTGGAATATTAGGTCCTTCATTGAAACACCTGTGAACTCATCCCTTTTTGGCATGGAAGAAAATCATGCTCCAGATCATAGGGTACGTGAAGTTTGCTATAGGAATACTGGCGATTCAGAAACAGAGAAGAGCTGGTGCAAAAATAGCAACAGTAAAATGTAATTACACAACCAAGTCACTGCAATCATAGGAAGGAACATAGAAACAGGAGTAGGCCATTGAGCCCCTAGAGCCTGTTCCGCCATTCAATGAGATCATGGTTGATCTGTGACTTATTTTATATACCAGCCTTTAGCCCATATCTCTTAATATCTTTGGTTAACAAAAAGCTATCGGTTTTAAAAGAGAGTGATAAAGGCAAATTTATGGCTGCAACTGTGAGATACTACAGGCCAATTGACCAATCAAAAAATGTACGGAAAACTGTCTAAAGGCAAAGAATTAGCCAGAGTAGATTTACAACAAAAACTTGTACTTATATAGCACCTTTAACATCGTGAAACATCCCAAGGCGCTTCACAGGCATATTATCAGCTAAAAAATTTATCAAATCAAGTAAAGAGAAATTAGGGCAGGAGGTAGGTTTTAAGGAGTATCTTGAAGGAGGAAATAGAAGTAGAGAGCAGAGAGGTTTAGGCAGGGAATTCCAGACCTCAGGGCCCAGGCAACAGAAGGCACGGCCACCAATGGATGAGCGATTACAATCAAGGATGCTCAAGAGGGCAGAATTAGAGGAGTGCAGACATCTCAAGGGTTGTGGAGTTGGAGGAGATTACAGAGATAGAGAGGGCCATGGAGGGATTTGAAAACAAGGATGAGAATTTTTTAATTGAGGCATTGCTTAACCGGGAGCCAATGTAGGTCAGCGAGCACAGAAGATAGGCACGCAGGCCCCTGAACATCGAGGGCAACCCCGACCTGCGAGAGGACACCACCGCAGGTCGGGAGGATAAAAGAGCATACCACTGCTACTTCCAGTGCGAGCTGCTACAAGTATGCGACGGCTTCGAAGTGGGCGACTGTGTGATGTCATCAAAACCCAGGTCATCGTTTGGAGCGTGGGCAGGAACATCGGTGGGGCCCTCGTACAGCGGAGGAGCGGGAAGGTCGGGATGGATGAGCAGCGAGAGATCGTGGCGGAAAAATGCGGAGAGATCGTGGCGGGGGTGTGCCGAATGTTTGTGGCGGAGGAGCTGTGAGAGATGGTGGCGGAGGAACGGTGAGAGATCATTGCGGAGGTGTGGTGAATGTTTGTGGCGGAGGAGCAGTAAGAGATCGTAACGGAGGAGCGGTGAGAGATTGTGGCGGAGGTGTGGCAAATGAGGGTACGGGGACCAGAAGAGCAGAGGGCCCAGGAGCAGCACCGGCCAGCCATTGCGTTGCGTGTGCACACTAGGTCCGTGCAACAGATCACGTCCCCAATTGTCCTGGTTAATCCTCCTCAACTGGATGAAGGCCTAGCTCTGTCAAGCCCGTGTGGTAGTTGATGTGCAACGGTCACCACACGTTTAAAAAAAAATAATCCATGCACAGGTATCTTCCACCCCTTCAATTGGAGTTCAGGACTGATATATCAGGTCTTTCATTGAAACATCTGTGAACACATGTGGAAGCAAGTCATCCTCGTTCGATGGACTGCCTATGATGATGATGATGATGATGGTGAGCAGGACTTGGTGCAAATTAGGACATGGGCAGCCGAATTTTGGATCAGCTCTAGTTTACATAGGGTAGAATGTCAAGTCTAGAGATAATAAAGGAATGGATGAGGGCTTCAGCAGTGGATGAGCTGAGGCAAGGGCATTGACAGATGATGTTACACAGGTGGAAATAGGCTGTCTTAGTTATGCTGTGGATATGTGGTTGAAAGTTCATTTCAGGGTCAAATATGACACCAAGGTTGGGAACAGTGTGGTTCCGCCTCAGACAGACGTTGGGGAGAGGGATGGAATCAGTGGCTAGGGAATGGAGTTTCACTGTCATTTAGCTTTGTACGAGGAATTTATTGGACTGAACTGTACTCCAGAGCTTGACATCATTGTTTTTTTTTCGGTATTAACTATTCAGTTTCATAGGTTGTGTTGATACCAGTATTGTCCAGGTTTTACAACCTTAAATATTTTACATCAAGCTATTAACAAGTGTTGGGTGGCAGTGTGTTGTTCAGTTGTGTGATGGTGTAGTCTTTTCTACTCTGCTCCTACCAGCATGACATCCCATACTGAAATAAGCTTATCCGCTGATCCATCAGCTCAATGGGACCGATCATAGGCTCGAAAGCTGGCTAACAATGTACACCAACCCCACGACAGTGGTGAGGGCTCAAGGTAGCCTGCATACATCTCCAGCGACTCTCAACAGCATCTGCATTGAGTTCAGTGGAGTTGCTGAGCTTAATCAGGGCCTACCCGTTCTAAACACACTTCATGATTTGTGTACATGGACACCTAAAATGTTTTGCTGCTTCATAGGTCCTAGTCTCACCATTAAATACTATTCCAATTTGCTTTTCTTGAATCCAAAGTTGATGTCTCCAGCCATCATGGTGTTTGGGCAGGCTTGATGGACCAGGTGGTCTTTTCCTGCCTGTTCAATTTCATATTTTCGTCTGTTCAACCTCACATTTCCCCACATTGAACTCTATCTGCCATAACTTTGACAGTCAATTAGACTATCTACGTTCGTTTGTAATTTCCTGCTTCCATCTACACAACGTTACGTCTCCTAGCTTAGTGTACACTACTCAGGAAAAATTTCTCCTGTGAAATTCTTTCCGCTTGAGATGCACGATACACATGGGTGTCGAAATTCAGAACCGTCATTTTTGAGATGGTGTCACCGCCCGACTGCTGATTTTACCGCCAGGTATTAGGTGCAGGCTCAAACTGCCAAATTCAGATATTACGCCGAAAGATGAGAGAGCAGCGCTAAAAAGTGGCGTTGCACACTCATTCTCGGGCAGGAGCTCAGGAGGCAGACTGAATTTCACAACAGGTGGTTATTGCCATGCAAGTTAAAATCCGGGAAGAAAAGGGAAGAAAAAAGACTAACTTCTCCGACCAGCACATTAACTTCCCCACTGTTACAACTAATGGAAAGAAGATGAAATAAATAACTTACCTTGGAGAATACACCTGAGCACTGCGAAGTTCCCGGCACTTTTCCCAGGCAGTACCGACGCCTTGCTGATAGGCGTCCATACAAAATATCGCAGGAACGCCGCCAAGAGGGCATTGCACGCTGGATGACTTCACCATGTGGGTGCCGTTAGACGGCACAGCGTTACCTCTTGGCGCCTCAACTAAAGTACCTACCGAATTTCTCCCGAGCCGTGGACGCTGCTTAACACTGACAGTAGGTCTTCGCCGCCTGTTAGCTGCCTAGCACCGGTGCTAACAGGCAGCGTTATAAAGGGAATTTTGACCCCATAGACCCATAGACTATATTTTTAACACTAAATTACCTCCACTACAACAGCGACTACACTTCAAAAATACTTAATTGCCTATAATGCGCTTTGCGACGTCCTTGGTCATGAAAGGCGCTATATAAATTCAAGTTTGTTTTTTCTTTCACTTTCATAAGAAATAGGAGCAGGAGTAGTCATTTGGCCCCTCGAGCCTGCTCCACCATTTAATAAGATCATGGCTGATCTGATCATGGACTCAGCTCCACTTCCCTGCCCGCTCCCCATAACCCTTTATTCCCCTATTGCTCAAAAATCTCTCTGACTCCACCTTAAATACAGGTGCAGCGTCCAAAATCCGGGCCGATCCGTGGTGGGGTCATCCGGAAACTTTTCCGAAATCCGGACTCTCCCCGCCACAGCGGCCCAACCTCGCCCTGGCCCTACCTCACTCTGGCCCTCGGTGGCCCTGACCTCGCTCCGGCCCGATCTCGCCCTGGCAGTCGGTGGCTCTGACCTCGCCCCAGCCCTCGGTGGCCCTGGCACGACCACGCCCTGGCCCGACCTCGCCCCGGCCCTCGGTGGCCCCGACCCAACCTCGCCCCAGTCCGACCTCCGGCCCGAGTTCACCATGACTTCGCCCGCCACGACTTCACCCCGGCCCTCGGCATCCGACCTCGCCCCCTTACCTCAGCTGCCAACCCGACCTATCTTGGCCCAGGCAAAAATGTTCCAAAATCTGGAAATACACGGAATCCGGAATGGTCTCGGTCCCGAGGTTTTCGGATTTCAGACGCTCAACCTGTACATTCAAAGACCCGGCCTCCACAGCTCTCTGGAACAGAGAATTCCATAGATTTACAACCCTCAGAAGAAATTCCTCCTCATCTCAGTTTTAAATGGGCGGCCCCTTACTTTGAGACTCCCTATATGGAAATATCCTTTCTGCATCCACCTTGTTGAGCCCCCTTGTTATCTTATATGTTTCGATAAGATCACCTCTCATTCTTCTGAACTCCAATGAGAACAGGCCCAACCTACTCAACCTATCTTCATAAGTCAACCCCCTCATCTCTGGACTCAACCTTGTGAACCTTCTCTGAATAGCCTCCAATGCAAGTATATATTTCCTTAAATACGGAGACCAAAACTGTACGCAATGCCCTATAGAGTTGTAGCAGGACTTCCCTGCTTTTATACTCTCTACTTTCAAATCGTAAATCACACCATAGAGTAAAACCTGTCGATGAAGGGGACTTAAACAGGTTGACAGTCTCCATGAACATTTTTGTAGCTCATTCATTTTATAATGGGACTAAAAACAGGTGGTCACAATAAATGTATGAAGTTCCTGTGGGGGCATAATTACACCCAAAATTATGCCCAATCTGCTAATATCAATTTACTCTTAGCTTTCCTGCCAATCTCATTAGCATACAGCTAATTCTTTGTCTGAAAATTAAATTTCAATCCATCTAATCACATGCAATCATGGAAGCTTTAAATTTTTAATGCGACTCATACTAGGTCATAAAAATGAAATGAAAAGTCATAAACTTTCAAAGAAACAGAAAATACAGGACAAGTCTCCATCAGGATAATTTTTTTTTTAAGCGCTTAAAAAAAAAAATCAATCATCCTCCTCCTCCTCCTCCTCCTCCTAGGCAGTCGCTTGGAATCGAGGAAGACTTGCTTCCACTCTTAACATGAGTTCTTAGGTGGCTGTACAGTCCAATACGAGAACCACAGTCTCTGTCACAGGTGGCGCAGATAGTCGTTGAAGGAATGGGTGGGTGGGACTGGTTTGCTGCATGCTTTTTCCACTGCCTGCGCTTGATTTCTGCATGCTCTCGGGAATGAGACTGGAGGTGCTCAGCGCCCTCCCTGATGCACTTCCTCCACTTTGGGCGGTCTTTGGCCAGGGACTCCCAGGTGTCGGTGGGGATGTTGCACTTTATCAGGGAGGCTTTGAGGGTGTCCTTGTAACGCTCTGTGTCTGGCATGCGAACTATGTGGCCTGTCCAGCAGAGTTCATCATCAAGTATGATCAGTGCTTCAATGCTGGGGATGTTGGCCTGGTCGAGGACGCGAATGTTGGTGCGTCTGTCCTCCCAGGGGATTTGTAGGATCTTGCGGAGGCATCGTAGTTGGTATTTCTCCAGTGACTTGAGGTGTCTACTATATATGGTCCATGTCTCTGAGCCATACAGGAGGGCGGGTATTACTACAGCCCTGTAGACCATGAGCTTGGTGGCAGTTTTGAAGGCCTGGTCTTTAAGCACTCTTTTCCTCAGGCGGCCGAAGGCTGCACTGCAGGCGATGTTGAATCTCCGCATCAAAGTCTGCCTTTGTTGATAAGAGACTCTCGAGATATGGGAAATGGTCCACGTGGCTGAAGGCTGCACTGGTGCACTGAAGGTGGTTATGAACCACCAGAAAATGACTTTGTTTTCTACTGCATCCAGAATTCTACACCCGCTTTGAACCAGCATAATTGCAGGAAATGTGTGTGTACAGATCTTTAGCCTGAGGGTGGAGCCATTATATTAAAGCAGAACTGCGATTAGGTGTAAGGATTGATAGAGGGGCATAAAAGATGGAGGAAATTCGAGCTCAGCACGATTACGTGCGTAACACATTTGTGCCCGAGTTTGCTCCATCTTTAATACCAGTAATTTGCTTTATGTCCCAATTACGGGCGTCTCAAGGCACAAATACACAGGAAATTCCACCCCGCTACATGCACAAAAGGTTTTGATATGTCTCGTGTAATGAAACCTTTTTGCGCAAAACTAATAAAGGAAAGAAAAAAAAATTCTTAAATAATAATTTAAATTTCACACTATTTATTGACAATATTTTACTGGACTTCTTTTGAGGGTGTAACGAGCAGGGTGGATAAGGAGGGATCAGTGGATGTGGTGTATTTGGATTTCTAGAAAGCATTCAATAAGGTGCCATATAAAAGATTACTGCACAAGATAAAAGTTCACAGGGTTGGGGGTAATATAGTAGCATGGATAGAGGATTGGCTGACAGAGAGTCGGGATAAATGGGTCATTTTCCGGTTGGCAAATAGTAACGAGCGGGATGCCGCAGGGAGCGGTGCTGGGGCCTCAACTATTTACAATCCATATAAATGACTTGGGTGAAAGGACCGAGTGCAATGTAATCAGGTTTGCTGATGATACTTCATCATCATAGGCAGTCCCTCGGAAACGAGGAAGACTTCCTTCCACTCCCAAAGTGAGTTCTTTGGTGACTGAACAGTCCAATACGAGAGCCACAGACCCCGTTACAGGTGGGACAGATATTTGTCGAGGGAAGGGGTGGGTGGGGCTAGTTTGCCACGCACTCCTTCCGCTGCCTGCGCTTGACCTCTTCACGCTCTTTGCGGAAACATCGTTGGTGATATATCTCCAGCGAAGAGCTCAACGCCCTTCCGGATGTACTTTCCTCCACCTCGGGCGGTCTTCGGCCAGGGTCTCCCAGGTGTCAGTGGTGATATTGCACTTTACCAGGGAGGCTTTGAGGGTGTCCTTGTAACATTTGCACTGCCCACCTTTGGCTCGTTTACCATGAAGGAGCTCCACATAAAGCATTTACTCAGGGAATCTCGTATCTGGCATGCGAACTATGTGGCCTGCCCAGCGAAGCTGATCGCTTGTAGTCAGTGCTTCAATACTGGGGATATTAGCCTGGACGAGGACACTGATGTTGGTGCGCCTGTCCTCCCAGGGGATTTGCAGGATCTTGCGGAAACATCGTTGGTGATATATCTCCAGTGACGTGAGGTTCCTTCGATACATCGTCCATGCCTCAGATCCATACAGGAGGGTGGGTATTATTACAGCCCTGTAGACCATGAACTTGGTGGTAGATTTGAAGGCCTGGTCTTCAAACACTCTTTTCCTCAGGCGGCTGAAGGCTGCACTGCAGGCGATGTTGAATCTCCGCATCAAAGTCTGCCTTTGTTGATAAGAGGCTCCCGAGATATGAGAAATGGTCCACGTTGTTGAGGGCCATGCCGTGAATCTTGATTGGAGGGCATTGCTGTGCGGTGGGGACAGGCTGGTGGAGGACCTTTGTCTTATGGATGTTAAGCGTAACGTCCATCCTTTCATATGCCTTAGTGAATACATTGATTACATCTTGGAGTTCAGCCTCAGAATGTGCGCAGTCGCAGGCGTTGTCCACGTACTGCAGCTCAACGACGGAGGTTGGGGTGATCTTGGACCTGGCCTAAAGGCGGCGTAGGTGAAACAGCTTCTCATTGGTTCTGTAGTTTCGTTCCACTGCAACGGGGAGCTTGTTGATTGTGAGGTGGATCATGGCGGCAAGGAAGACTGAGAAGAGGGTTGGAGCGATGATGCAGCCCTGTTTGACCCCAGTCTGGACATCAATTGGGTCTGTAATGGATCCGTTGGTAAGGATCACGGCCTGCATGTCACTGTGAAGCAGGCAAAGGATGTTGACAAACTTTTGGGGGCATCCAAAACGGAGGAGGACACTCCATATCCCCTCACGGTTGACAATGTCAAAGGCCTTTGTAAGATCGAGAAAGGCCATGTATAAAGGCTGGTGCTAATCCCTGCATTTTTCCTGCAGCTGTCGCGCTGCAAAGATCATGTCCATTGTGCCACGTAGGGGACGAAATCCACATTGTGCTTCCGGGAGGAGCTCCTCGGCTACAGGGAGAAGACGATTGAGGAGAACGCGAGCGACAACTTTCCCAGTGGCTGATGGCAGGGAGATTCCCCTGTAGTTGCCGCAGTTGGACTTGTCCCCTTTTGAAAAATGGTCACAATCACTGCATCTCGGAGATCTCCCGGCATGCTCTCCTCCCTCCAGATGAGAGAGATGAGGTCATGTATCCGCGCCAACAGCGCCTCTCTGCCATACTTTAGCGCCTCAGCAGGGATTCCATCCACACCCGTAGCCTTGTTTTTCTTGAGCTGTTTTATGGCTTTGCCTACCTCATGCAATGTTGGAGTTTCACTGAATTGGTGACAGGTCGCATGCTGCGGGATGGAGTCGAGAACATTTGAGTCAAAGGCAGAGTCTCGATTGAGGAGATCTTCAAAGAGCTCCTTCCATCGGGCCCTGACAGCCTCGATGTCCTTGATGAGCGTTTCCCTGTTCTTGGCCAGGAGTGGGGTGGGGCCTTGGGAGTTTGGACCATAGGTGGCCTTGACTGCAGTGAAGAATCCTCACATATCGTGGCTGTCGGCCAGTTGTTGTATCTCCTGTGCTTTCTCCATCCACCACCTGTTCTTTAGGTCCTGGGTTTTTTGTTCGGCCCGAGCCTTGAGCAGTCTGTAATGTTGTTTTGCAGCTCCAGAGTTGGGGTGTTGCTCGAGGCTCAGAAATGCTTTGGGCTTGCGATCTATTAGCTCTTCGATCTCCTGATCATTTTCATCAAACCAGTCCTGGTGTTTTTTGGTTGAGTGACCAAGTGGCTCTTCACAGGCACTGGTTATAGAGGCCTAGAGGGCAGATCAAGCGGTGTGGGCATTCAGCATCTCGGTCATCAAGGCACGCCAGATTGGTTGTGAGGTGCTGGCTGTATCGGGCTCTCTTAGCTGGGTCTCTAAGTGCCCGGGCAGTAACTTTTTTGCAGCACTGCCTCTGCTGTCCCTTCTGCTTTGGGGCTATGTTAATGTTGATGATAGATCGGATTAGGCAGTGGTCCGTCCAGCAGTCGTCACTCCTGTCATGGCGCGGGTGATGCGCACATCCTTGCAATCCCTGGCACGGACTTTGACATAGTCGAGCAGGTGCCAGTGTTTGGAGCGAGGATGTTGTCACGATGCCTTGTATTTGTCCCTCTGGTGGAACAGATTGTTGGTGATGAGTTCATGTTCCAGACATTTTGTCAAGAGTAGGGTACCACTGGATTTGGCTTTCCCTACCCCCTTTCTGCCAACCACGCTTCCCCAGAGGGCTGTGTCTTTGCTGACCCTGGCATTAAAGTCACCCAGCAGGATCAATTTGTCGCCCGTGGGGACACGGGACAAGGATGCCTCGAGGTTGGGATAAAAACCCGCTTTAGCCTCATCCATTGCATCGAGCGTAGGGGCGTACGTACTGATGACTGTGGCGCATTGGTTCCGGGATAGGGTAAGACGAAGAGTCATGAGGCGTTCATTAACCCCACGGGGGAGTCTTTGAGGCGGACGACCAGCTCATTCTTGACGGCAAAGCCAACTCCATGAAGGCAGCGTTCTTCCTCTGGTTTTCCTTTCCAGAAAAAGGTATAACCTCCACCATGTTCCTTCAACGGGCCTTCCCCTGCCCGCCGCGTCTCGCTTAGGGCGGCGATGTCAATGTCAAAACATCTGAGTTCCCGGGCAACTAGGGCAGTGTGGCGTTCCGGCCAGTTGCTGTTGGAATTGTCTATGAGGGTCCTGTTGTTCCAGGTCCCGAACTTTATACTGACGAAGTGGAAGATGCCTGTGCGTCAGTTTTTTTAACGTGGGATGGCCGCTGCACACTGGCAACCACACGGGCTTAGCCGAGCAAGGTCTTGGTCCAGTGGCAAGGAGGTCCAAGACAACTGGAGAAGAGGCACAGCTCTATAAGCCTAATTTCCTTCGGTTAAGTGTTGGCCGCAAGCTCGGCGCCGAGTAGCACCATTGATGGTAGATGGCCCGAGGCTTGGTTGGGGGGGCAGGTAAATTGTGAGGAGGACACAAAAATCTGCAAAGGGATATAGACAGGCTACGTGAGTGAGCAAAAATTTGGCAGACAGAGTATAATGTGGGAAAATGTGAGGTTATCCACTTCGGCAGAAAAAATAGAAAAGCAAATTGTAATTCAAATGGAGAAAAATTGCAAAGTGCTGCAGTACAGAGGGACCTGGGGGTCCTTGTGCATGAAACACAAAAAGTGAGTATGCAGGTCCAGAAAGTAATCAGGAAGGCAAATGGAATGTTGGCTTTTATTGCAAGGGGTATAGAGTATAAAAGCAGAGAAGTCCTGCTACAACTGTACAGGGTATTGGTGAGGCCACAGCTAGAGTACTGCGTACAGTTTTGGTCTACATATTTAAAGGAAGGATATACTTGCATTGGAGGCAAGTCAGAGAAGGTTCACGAGGATGATTCCGGAGATGAGGGAGTTGACTTATGAAGATAGGTGGATGCAGAGAGGATATTTCCATTCATAGGGGAAATTAAAATTCGGGGACATAGTCTCAGAATAAGGGGCCGCCCATTTAAAATTGAGATGAGGAGGAATTTCTTCTGAGAGAGGGTTGTAAATCTGTGGAATTCTCTGCCCCCAGAGAGCTGTGGAGGCTGAGTCACTGAATATATTTAAGGCGTAGACAGATTTTTGAGCAATAAGGGAATAACAGGTTATGGGGAGTGGGCAGGGAAGTGGAGCTGAGTCCATGATCAGATTAGCCATGATCTTATTAAATGGCGGAGCAGGCACAAGGGGTCAAATGGCCTACTCTTGCTCCTATTTCTTCTGTTCTTCTGTGCTAATTATCAGGAATGATTAAATGAACTGCTAAAAGCTGATGATATACAAGAAGAATGTATGGAAGTATATTACATACAAATCTTTCATGATAATCAAATCTATAAGGTCCATTTAAAGATTTAGTTATACCGGAATGCTTTTGATAAACAATTTTGCCATTTTCCATACACTATCGCTATTTCATTGGGAAACATTACAGAAAAATTCTAAAGGAGCAAAGTGTGTTAAAAAGACAAGCCTGAAGGCTCTGTGCCACAATGCGAGGAGTATTTGGAATAAGGTGGACGAATTAACTGCGCAGATAGCAGTTAATGGATATGATGGAATTGGCATCACGGAGACATGGCTCCAGGGTGACCAAGGCTGGGAACTCAACATCCAGGGGTATTCAACATTTAGGAAGGATAGGCAGAGAGGAAAAGGAGGCAGGGTGGTGTTGCTGGTTAAAGAGGAAATTAATGCAATAGTAAGGAGGGACATTAGCCTGGATGATGTGGAATCGGTATGGGTGGAGCTGCGGAATTCCAAAGGGCAGAAAACGCTAGTGGGAATTGTGTACAGACCACCAAACAGTAGTAGTGAGGTTGGGGACAGCATCAAACAAGAAATAAGGGATGTATGCAATAAAGGTACAGCAGTTATCATGGGCGACTTTAATCTACATATTGATTGGGCTAACCAAACTGGTAGCAATGCAGTGGAGGAGGAATTCCTGGAGTGTATTAGGGATGGTTTTCTAGACCAATATGTCGAGGAACCAACTCGAGAGCTGGCCACTCTCGACTGGGTGATGTGTAATGAGAAAGGACTAATTAACAATCTTGTTGTGCAAGGCCCCTTGGGGAAGAGTGACCATAATCTGGTATAATTCTTTATTAAGATGGAGAGTGACACAGTTAATTCGGAAACTAGGGTTCTGAACTTAAGAAAAGGTAACTTCGACAGTATGAGGCGTGAATTGGCTAGAATAGACTGGCAAAGGATACTTAAAGGGTTGATGGTGGATAAGCAATGGCAAACATTTAAAGATCACATGGATGAACTTCAGCAATTGTACATCCCTGTCTGGAGTAAAAATAAAACAGGGAAGGTGGCTCAACCATGGCTAACAAGGGAAATTAAGGATAGTGTTAAATCCAAGAAAGAGGCATATAAATTGGCCAGAAAAAACAGCAAACCTGTGGACTGGGAGAAATTTAGAATTCAGCAGAAGAGGACAAAGGGTTTAATTAGCAGGGGGAAAAGAGAGTACGAGAGGAAGCTTGCTGGGAACATAAAAACTGACTGCAAAAGATTCTATAAATATGTGAAGAGAAAAAGATTAGTGAAGACAAACTTAGGTCCCTTGCAGTCAGATTCAGGTGAATTTATAATGGGGAACAAAGAAATGGCAGACCAATTCAACAAATACTTCGGTTCTGTCTTCATGAAGGAAGACACAAATAACCTTCTGAATGTACTAGGGGACAGTGGGTTTTGTGAGAAGGAGGAACTGAAGGATATCCTTATTAGGCGGGAAATTGTGTTAGGGAAATTGATGGGACTGAAGGCAGATAAATCCACGGGGCCTGATAGTCTGCATCCCAGAGTACTTAATGAAGTGGCCCCAGAAATAGTGGATGCATTGGTGATAATTTTCCAACAGTCTATCGACTCTGGATCAGTTCCTATGAACTGGAGGGTAGCTAATGTAACACCACTTTTTAAAAAAAGGAGGGAGCGAGAAAACGGGTAATTATAGACCGGTTAGCCTGACATCAGTAGTGGAGAAAATGTTGGAATCAATCATTAAGGATGAAATAGCAGCACATTTGGAAAGCAGTGACAGGACTGGACCAAGTCAGCATGGATTTATGAAAGGGAAATCATGCTCGGCGAATCTTCTGGAATTTTTTGAGGATGTAACTGGCATAATGGGCAAGGAGAACCAGTGGATGTGGTGTATTTGGACTTTCAAAAGGCTTTTGACAAGGTCTCACACAAGAGATTGGTGTGCAAAATCAAAGTGCATGGTATTGGAGATAATGTACTGATATGGATAGAGAACTGGTTGGCAGACAGGAAGCAGAGAGTTGGGATAAACGGGTCCTTTTCAGAATGGCAGGCAGTGACTAGTGGAGTGCCGCAGGGCTCAGTGCTGGGACCCCAGCTCTTTACAATTTACATTAACGACTTAGATGAATGAATTGAGTGTAATATCTCCAATTTGCAGAAGACATTAAACTGGGTAGCAGTGTGAGCTGTGAGGAGGACGCTAGGAGGCTGCAGGGTGACTTGGACAGGTTAGGTGAGTGGGCAAATGCATGGCAGATGCAGCAAAATGTGGATAAATGTGAGGTTATCCATTTTGGGGGCAAAAACACAAAGGCAGAATATTATCTGAATGACGGCAGATTAGGAAAAGGGGAGATGCAACGAGACCTGGGTGTCATGGTTCATCAGTCACTGAAAGTGGGCATGCAGGTACAGCAGGCGGTGAAGGCGGCAAATGGTATGTTGGCCTTCATAGCTAGGGGATTTGAGTATAGGAGCAGGGATGTCTTACTGCAGTTGTACAGGGCCTTAGTGAGGCCTCACCTGGAATATTGTGTTCAGTTTTGGTCTCCTAATCTGAGGAAGGATGTTCTTGCTATTGAGGGAGTGCAGCGAAGGTTCACCAAACAGATTCCAGGGATGGCTGGACTGTCATATGAGGAGAGACTGGATCAACTGGGCCTTTATTTACTGGAGTTTAGAAGGATGAGAGGGGATCTCATAAAAACTTCTAAGATTCTGACAGGACTGGACAGGTTAGATGCGGGAAGAATGTTCCCGCTGTTGGGGAAGTCCAGAACCAGGGGACAAAGTCTTAGGCTAAGAGTTAGGCCATTTAGGACTGAGATGAGGAGAAACTTCTTCACTCAGAGTTGTTAACCTATGGAATTCCCTGCCGCAGAGAGTTGTTGATGCCAGTTCATTGGATATATTCAAGAGGGAGTTAGATATGGCCCTTACGGCTAAAGGGATCAAGGGGTAGTGAGAGAAAGCAGGAAAGGGGTACCGACTGAATGATCAGCCATGATCTTATTGAATGGTGTTACAGGCTCGAAGGGCCAAATGGCCTACTCCTGCACCTATTTTCTATGTTTCTATGTTTTATTGCACCAGCCCATTGCCTCTAGCAAACTCCGTATTTGGCTAGCTGACATGTCATGTGGACAATGACAAGTGGCACATACATATGCATCCCAGAATAATGTAATCATATGATGAATGATGCACATTTATAGAAGTGACAGGCCAAAACGCAGAGAATTGAAGCACTGACAAATACGCAGCATCAGTTCTCAAAAACCGTACAATAAAAGTTCTAGCTTATTCGACTATTCAGAGCATTATAATCAGATAAAGCGGTCACATTCATTCCAAGTGCCATTGTGTTGCAAGCAATTTGACCATTTCAATCTAAAACATTAGCTGACATATATAAAGAACCATAAACTATCGTCGAGACTTTTATGACATTACTCGGTCTGCTTTGCCATTTCTCATGGAGATTTGGAGTATATATAGTTTTGTAACAATCAGGGAGTCATGCCATCAGGACATTAACAGCAGGACCAATGACTTCACAGTGACTGAGGAAGCCAAATGTCATTTTTATTGCATGGTATTATGGAACTTTTTTCAGTTTTTTGGGAATTGAATTCCACATCTCTGTCCATTATTCTGTGAAAACCATCACTCTTTTATATACAAGCTTACGATACACAACAAGCTGGTATGCCAGTTGGAGGTAGGTACAAGTTTTTACCCAGTTGTCAGGATTGAGCACAGGTCTTAAACTTTCAAAACAAATGGGGGTGATCCTGGACCGTTATAACACTTGGGGGATGTTTGTGCTGAGTGGCAGAACTGGAAGTTAGAAAATGTGGTTTGATTCACTATTCAGTCCCTGGAATATGTTAGCTGGAGTGTCGGTGAGGGGGCACAGACCTGATCACACTACTTTCTATGGGCTAGAGTTTCCCTAACCTGTTTTTCTGGCCCCCTCACCTGAGGTGCGCCGTTTTTGTCCGCCTCCAAGCGCACCGAAAAAAAGACGTCGGTATTCTGGCCACTCCCCAGCCTCTCTTCGGTCGTGGCACAGCGTGGCCCAATGGATTGGGGCGGATCCAGGTCCCGGCGCTGAAAACAGCACCGGGACCTCTGCACATGTGTGCTAGCCCTGGCCGAATGGGCTCTCTCATTGGCGGCCTGCTGCCTAAGGTAGGACTTCTATTTTTTTTATTTGTTATTTACTGATTGATTTTGGTGCTTTAGGTGCAGGGTTCCTTCTATTTTATGTGTTAATTAATTGCTTATTACTTGTTGTGCTTTGTTTGTTGCTTGGTGGTACTTTAAGTGTAATTACTTGCGCCGATTCCTTAACTCTAGGTAAGGTTTTTCTGTGCGGACAGAAGTGGCAACATACGCTGGCCTAAGTTAGTTTGGAGCAACTATTTGCTGGCCAAAGCCCAAAGGTAAGTGGCTGGGAATGCCCCCTTTTGAAAAAAAAAACGGATCTAAAATAAAATCTAACTAACTCACTTACATTGGCGCAAATTAAATGGCCAGAATTGCAACTAAAAAGATAGTCTAGTAAAATCAAGTTGCTCCAAAAAAAATGGAGCAAGTACTGGGAAAATTTGGGCCTTTAAATTTTTGAGCAATCTTTGCCAGCATTGAATTCAGTGTTTTCTCATTTGTGTCAATCAGTCTCTCACACAACTGTCACTAATTAGAATGTTTGCAATTTGTATCCATCAGCAAAACAAAGCTGATGTTAATCAGAACCTGTTTGTTTGCTGAGAAGGTTATAAATTCATTTGTTTTTTTTGGTGAAGTTAATGAGCTAAAATGTCTGCCTCTTTCAGCTTGGTACACTTCTGAAAGTAAAAATTTAGTACTTTTTATTTATGAGCATAGGACTTGCTAGATGAGAAAAGATCCATTTAGTTTGCTTTCTACCAACCTGGTAGTCACATGATACAACAATAATGGAGTTACTGACTAATCCCAGCAATCAATCTCTATCAACTGATCTACAACAGACCCAGACACGAGGAATATACGCAAAAATGATGACATAAAATGCATCCACCGACATCACCATATTGGGCAGGCACATGTAAATCTGATTACAATGAGGTACACATGGCCCCTCAATGCACACCACTGATACTACACCCGATCGTGCTGGTGAAATGAGTTGGCACTGTGGCAATGCATGTTTGCATCCAAGGTAAATTCACAGTTTCAGCTTTGTGGTGGGGAAAGGTGCAATGTTTAATACATGGAAAAAGTAAAAGAACAGATCCCTGTTGCAAATAAGCAACTAGTTTAAATTCAGCATTCACAGAACCGTGAACTGATCACGCGGGTTGCCATGTTTGATATTGGAACAGTGCAGGGAAATTGCCTTACTTTTATTTAGTACCACCCTTCATGGATTTAGCAATAATGAGAACTTGCTGTGTGTCGAATCATGGATAAAAACTTTCATATCATGACAAACAGAATTGGATGATGTGCAAAGTTATAAAACCATCTTTCAAGAGATTGTGGGGTGAAGCAACCTCCTTTAGGCTGACATAATTTAGGAAATCATTTCCATGCAAGATAAAAAAACAAGAAAATGTATGCCTCACTTGTGCATGGTGTTCCTCGGGCATCATTATGGGAGAGTGACCATTAGACATTTCGTGTGATAAATATCTCAATGCCCACCTCTGGATTTGGAGTTTGAATCTAACTCAGACTCTGGGCTGCAATTCTCAGTGTTGCACAGAGTTTTAAATTAAACGACTACAGACAGCCAATTCTTGGTCTGCAAAACCACAATATTAACCATAGTTTAACACTGCCAATCTCGATCAGAGAGGGCACAATAATGGCCGGTGAGGAGGGATTAAAATGTTGCACCAGTGCAACAGTCATCGTCTGAAATAACCATTGACTGTGCACCTGACGTACCATGTTTGATGCTAACATTGAGTGCAAACTGTTGAAACATACTCCATTCCTCCAATATTGGCAATTCTCACCTTGTTAAGAACAGAAATTCAAAAGCAAAGAAAGTTGTGGCGTATTGAACTAATCGTAAAAGTTTGACAAACGAACAAAAGACTTCAAAAATCAAAAGGTTCAGAAATAAATTTTCTAAACAAAAACAAATTCTCTTGCACCAACAGGTTTGCGGATGATTTCGAAAAGCATTTACATCAAAAAAGAGATTTTTTTTTTTAAATTAAAAAATGTAGCATTGATTTGCGAACGTAGTACCTTGTCCTTAAGTTTTCTTTGTGTGGCTGACCATCATAAACTGATAATACATCAAAGTCTTCCTCCAAGGCAAATGATTGAAATGCCAATTGTATTCTATTCCGTTCTTCAGTGATGATAGTCCAGGAGCAGTTGGCATAATTTGGATACCCATATGGAAATCCTGGGCTATCTATAGTTCCATTTGGACCAAGTAATGTATCACCACAGTTCTGACCTGAAACACAAATTTATATAATTTTGATATTGGAAACATTAAATGTTCCACCACTTATCTTAAATTATCTGCTTCAACAGCAAGATATAATTGTATATAAAATGGGGTTCTACTCAGTGATAAAACTAAGTACATACATTCTCTGTATCGCATTATAAATTATTTAAATAGATCAAAAATTGTTAAGTTAGATGGCCAAACCTACGAAAAACAGATTGGCCAAGATTCAATACAATGATTGAAGGGGAAACCAAAGTCAGTGGAAAGAATAATACAGGAATTGAAATGGAAGAATTTGTTGTTTAAACTTTATTCCCAATCCAACTTAGTCTCTCTTTGTTCTACACCAATTGTGCTTGAACGAGTGGTAGGCATTCTACCCAATGGCTTCTGCCAATAGTGCTCAGAAGCAGCTGCTCGGAGGTGTGCAGGAACCAAGACGGGTAATGCTAGGGCTCGACTTTCCACCTACTAAAGATAGCGCAACTCAAGTCCGCAACCTCGCAGAATTAGGGATCGGAAGATCAAAAACAAATCTCTATGTTGGTACTCGAATAAACTGCAGCATCTTAATGAGGACTTGGCTTTCTAAACCAAATAACACAATGCCACCATTCGAATAGTTATAAAATATTATAAAATCTTGTCGCCGAAAGCATGCAGAAAGCAAGCGCAGGCACCGGAAGGAGCATGCGGCACAGCAGACTACCCTTTCCTTCAATGACTGTCTGTCCCATCTGTGACGGAGACTGTAATTCCTGCATTGGACTGTTCAGTCACCTAAGAACTCACTTTTAGTGGAAGCAAGTCTTCCTCGATTTCGAGGGACACCTGTGATGATGAGATGATTTATAAATAATAAAACACTAATTCCAATGTTAAACTGATGACACAAGGAAACTAAAAAAAATTAGCTCGGAAGTAATACAAACCACTTAATTTAAGAGCTTGAGATGCATTTAAATTATTACAGCATTTTAAGAGGTTAAATCATTTCGCAAAACAAACACATTTGCACCAAATATATATTGTTGTTTGCAAGTTATCAGCTTATATTTGCAATTTACTAACAGATTTTCTTCGCAATTATTATATTTTATGAATAGAAAGTTGTCCATGCTCCAGTATTAATTTTGCTTTTTAGCACTTGACCAAAATAGATACCTTTCTCATTTGACATCCCCCAACCCAATGAATCCATTATTCCATGTTTACACCATGAAAGTGCACAGAGACTTATTCATTAAACAACAATTGTCCCTTGGCCAATAATCTATAACCATAGCTGCCGGACTATTATAATGGAAGTAATAGGAATTGCATGATGGTTTCAATACACTGAGCCAAAGGGTTGGAAAGGAATGTGTGCTCAGACAGCGAGTTTCCAATGTAAACAATAAGAACATAAGAAATAGGAGAGGCGGAGGCGATTTGGCTGCTCGAGCCTGCTCCGTCATTCAGTCAGATCATGGCTGATCTGATCATGGGCTGAGCTCCACTTCCCTGCTCGCTCCCCATAACCTCGGACTCCTTATCGCTCAGAAATCCCACAAGTTCTAGATTCCCCCATGAGTGGAAACATCTTCTCTGCATCTACCTTGTCAAGCCCAGTCATTATCTTATATTTCTCAATAAGATCACTTCTCATTCTTCAGAACTTCAATGAGTACAGGCCCAACCTGCTCAACCTTTCTTCGTAAGTCAACCCCTTCATCTCAAGAATCAACCAAATGAACCTTCTTTGAACTGCCTCCAATGAAAGTATATTCCTCCTTAAATAAGGAGACCAAAACTGCACACAGTACTCGAGGTGTGGCCTGGGGTATGGAGAGAAAGCATGAAAGGGGTACTGAGGTGAAAGATCACCCATGATCTTATTGAATGGTGGTGCAGGCTCGAAGGGCCGAATGGCTTACTCCTGCAGCTATTTTCTATGTTTCTACCAATACCCTATACAGTTGTAGCAGGACTTCTCTGCTTTAATACTCCATCCCCCTTGCAATAAAGGCCAACATTCCATTTGTCTTCCTGATTACTTGCTGTACCTGCATACTAACTTTTTGTGTTTCATGCACAAGGACCTCAGGTCCCTCTGCACTGCAGAATTTTGTAATTTTTCTCCATTTAAATAATAATTTGCTTTTTTATTTTTTCTGCCAAAGTGGATAACCTCACATTTTTCCACATTATACTCCAGCTGCCAAATTTTTGCCCACTCACTTAGCCTGCCTGTATCCCTTAGCAGATTTTGTGTGTCCTCCTCACAACTTGCTTTCCCACCCATCTTTGTGTCATCAGCAAACTTGGCTACATTACACTCGATCCCTTCATCCAAATCATTAAAATAGATTATAAATAGCACCGATCCCTGTGGCACCCCTCTAGTTACTGTTTGCCAACAGGAAAATGACCCATTTCTCCTGACTCTGTTTTTTGTTAGCCAGCCAATCCTCTATCCATGCTAATATATCACCCCCAACCTAGTGAACTTTCATCTTGTGTAATAACCTTTTATGTGGCACCTTATTGAAGTCCAAATGCACCACAGACACTGGTTCTCCTTTATCCATCCTGTTTGTTACATCCTCAAAGAACTCCGGCAAATTTGGCAAACATGATTTCCCTTTCATAAAACCATGCTGACTCTGCTTGATTGAATCATGCTTTTCCAAATGTCCTGCTACTGCTTTGTTAATAATGGACACCAGCATTTTCCCAACGACAGATGTTAGGCTAACTGGTATATAGTTTCCTACTTTTTGTCTGCCTCCTTTTTTAAATAGGGGCATTTCATTTGTGGTTTTTCAATCCACTGGAACCGCCCCAGAATCCAGGGAATTTTGGAAGATTACATCCACTATCTTTGCAGCCACTTCTTTTATGGCCCCAAGTTTCGCCATGATTTGCTCCTGATTTTTAGGAACAACTGGTGTAGAACGGAGTATCTTAGAAATCGGAATTCTCGCCATTTAGTTTGCTCCAGTTCTAGTCAGTTAGAACAGTTTCACTTTGTCGGGTCGGGTCCAGTCCATGGGGTCGGGTCAGGTCGGGTCCGGGGGCGGGGGAAGCGGGAGTCGGGTCGGTGTCGGTGTCGGGGTCGGGTCCGGTCCAGGGGCTGGGGGGGGGTGGGAAGCGGGAGTCGAGTCCAGTCCAGGAGGGTCGGGTCGGGTCCAGTCCTGGGGGGCAGGGGGGGTGGGGAAGCGGGAGTCGGGTGGTGTCGGGTCCGGTCCAGGGGCCGGGAGGGGGAGCGGGAGTCGGGTCGGGAGGAAGCAGGAGCTGGCCGTGGGAGGAGCCTTATTCACTCAGCCCCAGTGAGGCCATTCGGCCAGGGCTAGGGGCTGCGTGCTTCGGCCCCTCCCACACAGTTTTGGGCGACTGGAGCTACTGCACATGCGCACCCACTGTAGCGCGCATGTGCAGAGGTCCCGGCACTGTTTTCAGCGCATCGACCTGGCTCCGCCCCCTATAGCTCGTGCTGTGCTGCGCCGAGCTGCAAACGACCTGCAGGGAGCTGGAGAACCTGGAAGTTTTTTTTAGGCGCACTTTGTGGCGCGAAAAATGAGCGTCCAGGTCGGGACTGCGCCGTTCTAAGCGCGGCTCGAAACTTGGGCCCTAAGACCCTAGGATTTAAGCCATCAGATCCAGGGGACTTGTCCACGTTTAGTCCCATTATTTTACTAAGTACTACTTCATTTGTGATAGTGATTATATTCCTCTCTCCCTATAGCCCCTTGATTATCCACTATTGGGATGTTGTTAGTGTCTTCTACCGTGAAAACAGATACAAAATATTTGTTCAACGTCTCTGCCATTTCCCTGTTCTCCATTATTAATTCCCCAGTGTCAACCTCTAAGGGACCAACATTAACTTTAGCCATCAAGGCAAAGAACCAGTGGTGGGTTCATTATCACAAGGAGAAAGCAAGTTGAAAAGCCAGATATTCAAACCATCTTTCACACACATAGAAATGGCAAGCTGCAGAGAAACATTGCCACAACGTCTTGGAACAGGTTCCAACCTTCCATCAAAATACGTCTGTGCCCTGTGGTAAGCAATATAGTAAGATGTATAATTGAGAGCATATGGCAATGCTCCATCTTCATTGAAGCATCTATCAATACAAAATACTTGATTAATGTAAATCTGTTCATATTTAGTTTCACTTGAACTGTAAAAAGAATATGCACTCTTCCTTGCTCTGTATTTTTCAGCATACACCTCTGAGCTTTTTTTTATACATTAACATCTGCATTGGAGTTCATGAATAGTAATCTGAAGTTGTCTTTAAAAAAAAAGGGTGATTTTGAAATCTTGGGAAAGAGGGTGAGGAATTAACTGCACAAGCATGGAAACATATTCTGTCACATACTGAACAGCAAAGTGATAATTCACTCAAGCATATTGTTGTCTTTATTTTTCACCTGACTGAGTTATCGCTTGATTGAGCAAAGTGAAATGAGGATCATAACCTGCTACATTCGAGATTATCAGGTCCTGTGTGGAGCAATGGGTTTGGAACACTTTCCTTTCATCTCTGGGGCCTCTGATCAAATTCCTGCACAGACCAAATGACAAAAGCCTCCTCTAGCCTTGCTGGTCCAAATGGCTCACCTACCGACTGGATAAAGTCAGACAGCCACTGAAAGTGCTTACTATTACATCTTTATAAATGGTAGTGCTGCCAGGAGGTGTTTTCTCTATTCATACAGGCGCAGCGCCTAAAATCCAGAACCCTCCAGACTGAGGCTGTTCCAGATTCCGGGCTTTCGATTTGTTATCGGACGTCACGAATCTGGAAACACCCGAGCCCAGGTTCGGGTATTTCCGGATTTTGGAACGTCACAAAGGGGGGGGGGGGAATTCAGGCCGCAGAGCTGTTTGGGCCGTCCGGCCCCGCCGAGGAGGTGTTCAGTTGGACCGGCCTTGCCATGGTGTTTGGGCGGTCTCCACTGAGGAGGTGTTTGGTGGGGCACGACAGAGGTGGTGTTCGGGTGGGCTGGCGAGGAGGCCCCGAGGTAAGGCCAGCGGCGGTGGGGCGAGGCCTGAGGTCGGGCAGCGACGGGGCCCCAAGGTCAGTTGGATTGTCAGGTCTGGATTCCGGAAAATTTTATGGACTCCTGACGACCCTACCACCGATCTGTCCAGAGTCCGGATTCTTGACGCTGCACCTGTATCGCGAAGTAGAATTGGGTGGGTGGGGTCGATCATCTTATAATCGCAACAAAGCTATTCAAAGGCAAGTCTAAAAGATTGGCCAAATCACAGAGAAAATCTTCTTATGCATATTCTAATACCAATGGTCGATAACTGCTCCACCACTAAATAGCATGTTACTTCTACTGTATAAACTTGAAATGATATGGAATGGGAGTAGCTTAAATAAGGAAGGAAATAACTAAGGATCAGAAAACTTTAAAAAAATGTAAATGGCCTAAAATACTTTGAAGTCAAAGTTGAAAAGAATCCTGCCATATACAAATCTTGTGTCACCTAAAATGCCTCTATTAATTAAAAAGCTGTTACTTGGGGGAAAAAATGCACACTCATATTTTGTCACCTACTTGTATTTTCCTTGTACTAGAATGTCTTTATTTAGAACACACGGAAGCCAGAATCTTCCCAGCCCTGCCAGCAGGTCGCAATCGCGCTACAAACCCGCCACCATGTGAGTTTCTCAGCTGTCAGATCTGCTTTTGGATAGCAGACCCAACAGCAAATGGCCAAACAGGTAATTATCATTAAAAAGTATTTAAATGTTTGTTAAGAGGCTTAAAAGCAGGCACTTACAATTTTACCAAACGTTTGATTAGTTTGCCGTGCCTCAGAGAAAACACCAGGCAAGTGGAATCGGGTTCTCAGTGACTCTCTATTGCTTTGACTAGTTGACAGCTGAAGTGGTATAAAAGCTACCATTTCACAGCTGTTCACTTTCCAATGTCAGAAACTAAAGCCTTCCGGTTTTGGAAGAGATTTTTGGGCTGTATGCAGTTTGGAAATGTTTGCAGTGAACTCCTTATTCACTGCCACCTCCTTGAAGCAACCTCTCTCAACTATTGACAGGCGCTTCTGACATCTCAATCTCACCTGCCATCTATTCCAGCAGCATCGATGCCCTTGAAAAAAATCTCACCTTGGTCCTTAAAATCCCACCACAATCAGCCCCAACACCATCACTAAACATACCAGCATCACCACCAATCTTCTCCACAATCACCTGATGCCCTGTGCAGCATCAGCACCCAACCGGCCAGTGATGGTCTCACCACGGCCACATTTATTTGACTTCATACTGTACACCCTGACTGCCACATGATGTGCCAGGTTGGAACCACCCAGACCAGCTCCATAAAGCATCCCTACAATGCCCAACCCATTCCTTTCACACTCATTACCATTGTGGGGGTACTCTTATGTCTCACCATTCACTACAACTCACTAAGTCACTTCCAAAAGGTGCACACAAATCTGTCCAAGAACACAAAGTGCTGAAAATAAAGATTTCAATGTTTGACAACACATCAACATTAACTATACATGAAAATTGGCTAAAGGATCCAAGTGCCTACCCTTGTGTTTTGTAAGTTGGTATGATTGGCAAGGATGAGGGTGAGTGTGAGGGGTGGCTAGTGTGATGGGGAACTGATAATGTAGATAGAGGGATGGGTGGAGGTGCAAGGTAAGTTGGTGCAGGAGTAGGGTAGGGAAGGCAGAGTGATGGGGATGTGGGATGCGATGAGTGGCACAGCAGGATGAGATTGAGTGTGGCTTTCCAGTAATGTTTTGTATCTACTGAGATAATTGAAAGATTTGTGCTGCTGCAGCCTGGTCCTCCAGACGACATCCCTGCCTGCATTGGTGTCTTGGGGAGGTCTCTTCCACCCAATGCAAGGGAAGAGGACCTCCCTGCTTGTTGTGATTTCCTCCATAAGCATCTGGAGGGAGTGATGAGAGAGCCTGGGTGCAGCCGTTCACCTCTGTGCTGTGCTCGTCAGTGTTTGCAGCACCTCAATGCTGCAGAACAGTGACAGAAGTACTGTCAAAACCATTGTCGGTATGGTTTAAGGAAACCGGCTGATGACGCACCACGAAATGACGTTGTCAGACTGGCTTC
Organism: Pristiophorus japonicus; assembly: GCF_044704955.1. NCBI lineage: Eukaryota > Metazoa > Chordata > Chondrichthyes > Pristiophoridae > Pristiophorus > Pristiophorus japonicus. The sequence continues at coordinate 45,237,351 of NC_091990.1, forward strand.
CTCTTAATTGGCTAGGAAGTCCACAGGGCAGGGTTAATAAGCCCCATCATGGGAAGATTCGGGACAGAGAGTGGGCTTGAGTCAGGAGCGGGCTTACTACATGCCACCAACCCCGGCCGCATCGCTCCAGTCATGTCTGCCGAAATTGCGGCTAACAGTGTCTAACAACCGAGGTGTTTCAGTTATTATCTGAGCTTAGATCCTACATGTTCAATTTAACAGTGACATTATGGTAATTCCATTGTGGTTTATGAAAAGTGGAAAGTAATCGCACCAACTTGAGAATGTTGCAGAATTGTTTTCTTTAAAGATGTATCAGATTTCTGTCACAAGGACAACAGAAACTCTGATTTCATAAACATTTCTGTATCCCAATGTGAAGACACACTTGGAGTCAATTATGATCTTTTCAATCGTAAGAGACAAGAGTCTAAACAGTGAAATCAAATAGATTCTTCGCAAAAGCAAAATATTGCGCTGCTGGAAATCTGAAATAGAAACAGAGAAATGCTGTAAACACTCAGTATATCAGGCAGCATCTGAGGAGAGAGAAACAGAGTTAACGGTTCAGGTCAATGACCTTTCATCAGATGGTCCAAAACAATTTCAAATTTATACCTACTGAAAACACACAGGGCTACAAATTTATTACAGCCGGTTTGAGGTGGTGCCACCACCTATGTGCTCATTTTAGCGCCATGTGATGTTTACCGCCTCCAAACGGGATATTCACTAATAGCGCCCCAAGAGGGGAGGGAGTACTCGGAAATATTTCACGCTACTCTTAGGGCACGATGGGGTGGTAGTGCTGCAGGGATAATGACGTTCTGGCCCTAGGAAACTAGCATCCAGCACCGAAAGGGGATGTCAGCTGGATCACCCGATAAATGAGAGAAAGTTAAAGGGTGCTTTGGAAACATCAGCAGCAGTATGTCAGACCTCTCATAATCACAGCAATGTTAAACAATTTTACACTGAACACCCATCTGCTCTGGCTTTATAATATCGCCCCAGGAGCTTCCACGGGATGCCTGCTCTTACAGCGCCAGGTGCTACGGCAGGCGAAAGGAGTGAATTTCGGGATCGCGCCGCTAACGTAGCGTTGCACACTCATGATGTCACCAAGTGAGTGGCGCTAGGGTGCTCAGCGCTAACTGATCGCGCCATCGCTAAACCACCAATGAAATTCGTGGCAGGCACCAACAGCGCGGCGCTCGGGCAACAAGCGCTTAGCGACCCACGCTTAGCGGCCCGTTAGCATCCCTCTTGGGCATGAACAGGTGATGCTAACAAACAAATTTTTAGCCCGTAAAATTTGGTACTGATGGAATATGGAATTTTTGCCCATACTCCCATACATTCAAATAAAAAGTCTTTAAGATAACACCACTAAATCCATAACAAAGAAGAATATCAATATAACGCAGCACAGAGATTGAGCATATAATCCAGGGAGTGCTGCACTGTCGGAGGTGTCATTTTTCAGATGAGACATTAAACCTCTCAGGCGGATGCAAAAGATCCCACGACACTATTGAAAGAAGAGTAGGGCAGTTCTCCTGGTGTCCTGGCCAGTCCTCATCTCTCAATCAATCATCACTAAAACAAAAAAGTTGTATATTTTGTTGCTGTTTGTGGGACCTTGCTGTGCACAAATTGGCTGTCACGTTTTCTACATTACAACAATGACTACACTTCAAATGTACTCCAATGGTTGCAAAGCACCTTGGGGCACTGAGGTCATGAATGGTGCTATACGAATGGAAATTCATATTATATATATATATATATATATATGAGAGAGATATATGGATGAATACAATGATGTTACATAGAATGCACAGCAGAAAAACAGGCCATTCGGCCCAACTAGTCTGTGCTAGTCTTCATACTCCACACGAGTCTCCTCCCATTCCATCCACCTCATCTCAGCTTTTCAGCATATCTTTCTATTTTCTTTTCTCCCATGTATTCGTCTGGTTTCCTTTTGAAAGCATCCAAGCGATTTGCCTCAACCACTTCCCGTGGCAGAGAGTTCCACATTCTAACCACTCTGCATAAATAAATTTCTTCTTATTTCCCTATTGGATTTATTAGAAACTATCTTGTATCAAAGAAGTTGGGAGGTGAATTGTATGTATGACTCTGCTAATATTGAAGACTACTCTATAAAGACAAAGGTAAACAGTAACACGCAGTAACTAGACCAACTAATTGCAGCGTCTGGGAAGAACAGGGAGGAAGATGACTGGTAGTAGCTAGTAGCAGTGTACAAGGGTGATCCCCTCAGATCACAATAAAGGCACAGTGCCCAGGCCAACACAAATCTGGCAATATATTGGCTGAAGAGTGATCTGAAAGAGAAAATTGGCAAGTGCTGCTTTACTGAGAGACGGCTACATGTGAAGCCGAGAGAAATCGGAGTAAAACAGTGGGTAGCTTTACTGCCAGCTGGAAGAGTAGGGTTGATCCTTATAAAGCTGCTACACTAATGACTAAATACGGCAAACAATTACATTAATCTTCAGAGACTGTATAGATCATGTTATCAGCTTGTTGAAACTGTAAATTAAATTGTATTTCTTAATAAATCCTGTTTTGAATTTGAAGATGTGCAATTTCCTCTGAACTTTGGAACCAGTTGACCCTCACTAAACAGTAGCATCTGGCTACAAAGCTATGGTTGCTGGCACAGCGCAGAGATCAATTCCCTCGTTTACTTAAAAAACTAATCATGAAAGGCAAATAATCTGACCAGTACAGGCTCAATACTTCTTTCCCTCTATCCACCGCCTTTCTGTCCCGAAGGTTGCATCCATGTTGGCACTTCACCCACTCTTCAGATGTGTGCCTTGATGTTGAGTGCCATCAGGCTCTTCATCTGGTCGATGGGTATCACAGCCAAGCTCGTCTAATCCTCGTCCAGCATTCAGACATGTGTACTTCCCAAACAGAATTCCTGAAAGTGATCAGGAACACGAGCTGATTTTTGCTCTCCTTTTCCCCAGTTGCACTGCGGCCAACGGTGGTGCCACATCACCACTCGAGTGGCAGAACGGCTCGCTCAGCTCAGACAAAGAACTGGACCCAAGACCTTCCTCATTTCTCTGGCTCAAGGACTCCACCAGGCAACGAATTTATGCACTAAACGATCTGGTGAACTTGACTCCTGAACATATTTTGCATACTCAAGCACATGTTTCAGAAGCATTACACGTATGGGGCTCAAATTTCTCAGGAGTTGCCCCGTTTTTTTTTGGAGTAAGTAGCTTTTTTTGGAGTAACTTAAAAATCACAAATTTCCCCATTTAATTTGCTTCAATGTTAGTCAGTTAGTTAGGTTTTTTTTTTAGTTTCGTTTTTTTCCTCTCCCAAAGGGGACGTGACCAGCCACTTATGCCTCTTTTGGCCATAGAAGCAAATTTGGCCAGCTGAAAGATACTCCAAACTAACTTAGGCCAGTGTATGTGACCACTTTTGTAGGCACAGAAAAACCTTACCTACATTTAAGAAATCAGCGCAGGTAGCCAGAGATAGGAGGCGGGCGGGGGGGGTGGAGGTGAGTTAGAGGATTCTAAAGCACTAAACACCTTCACAACAACATCACAACATCTTCAGCACAACAGCTGCACAACATCATCAAAAAATAAATGAAAGATAAATCAGCTACTGAAAATAGAGCAGTCCCACCTTGTCGACTGCAGAACGCACCGGCTAGCCTTCCCACCAGGGCTAGGGGCAGCAGACATGCATGACTGTAGGGGTGAGGGATTTTTACTTTTTACAGTTGTCCCTAAATGTTGTGTAGTCCTAATGGAACATGATTCAGCTTAATGCAAAATATCTTTTATTGGATATTTTATAATGAACTTCAACGACAACAACATCAACAGCAAAGAAAGGCTGCACCCATCCCTCACCCACATCTCGGAGAAAGTGCACTTCCTCATAGGGTCAGTGATGGTGGTGGGGGGGGGGGTGGTTGGGGGCCCGGCTTGGGTCTCACCGGTGGCTGGTGTGTGGATTGAAGTGAGAGTGGCATTTGAGTATCCGGCCTTTGTGCCCTTATTGCAGAAGTTAGCTCCCTCATGGCATCTGCCATCGTTTGCAATCCCTCAAATGCCTGCCCTCAGTTCCTGTCTCAGTGCTGATATTTCTCCCGACAGTGTCACTACCTCATCACGCACTCCACTGACTGTCGCCACAAATGACCTTGTAAGGGCATTGGTCTCCTCACCCAATGACAGAACCTGATTAACATCTGCTGAAGGCTGCATCTCAGGAGAGACTGGTCGGCTTCTCCTTCCCCTCGTCGTGGGTCTGCCTAGTGGCACCCCTCCAGTGCGAGGCGCAGGCTGGGACGGTGGGGGACTGGGTGTCCCAACATGCATTTCACCACCGCCACTGGGATCCGCAACTTCGGAAAGTGTGAAATCATGGAATGACACCAAGGAGCTCATGGCGGTTTCTGGCAGTGTGATGCCCTGTACTCTGGACTGAACCATATCGCGATCAGCATTCTCCCGTGAACACATTTCCATGGACCCCTCCTCCTCCCAACCGCCTTGGTCTGGAGCGCACGCAGCTGGATCTTCTGGTGAATCTTCAGGATGTTGAGGAGCGTCTTCTACTTATGCAGAATACAACAGAACAGTCAAATACTTAGCAGCACAGGAGGGGGCAGGATGGGTGGCATGAGTAGTCTGATGCGTCGCAGGCCAGTCAGCAGGTTAACTTGAAGGGAGACGATGCATGTTAATGACTTATCCTCGTGTGTGGGTCCAGCTTGTGCAGAGCTGATTTTTTTTCTGCCGGTGCGACTCAGCAAGGCAGCAACCCTCTGTTCAAGGGGTGACAGTTGGTGCAGATTTGGTGGCCCTCCTCCTGTTCTAAGTCTTTCCCTTTTGTTCTGGGCCAATTTCTTCTGCAAAGATGAAAATATAACTTTTCACACATGATGCGCTTCTGATGGGTGGGACGTATACAGATGGTCACATTTTCAATTGAAATTCCATTTGAGGATGAAGATATTACTTACACTCACTACTTGACCAATGTCCTGTCATTTCTTTTTGCACTGGCTTCCAGATCTTGCGGTATTCACCCCTGCGGAGTATTCTTCTGCAACTAGGTTTCATCATCTTCTCATTTCCTTGCGTGACACTTTTGAGACCATTTTTACTGATATCCAGCTCCAGCCATTTCTCCTCAATGACAGTGACTAGTTTCTCCATTTCCTCATGGAGGAAATTCTTTGTTCTTGTTGCATACTCTTGCCTCATTCGTGTATTGGACACACTCAGATAATGTTCAAAAATCACAGTTCTCACCTTTCTCCCACCTATCCAGCACTCCTTTCCACTCCCTCAGCCACACAAAAATCACTTCACACCGTGCCTTTATATATGGTCCATTGCCAATGATGCTGAGGCACTGAGGACGCTCTCCCTTTAATTGGCTGATTGCCAAGCTTCCTGTTGCAGTGCGCACGCACGCTGAAACGTAGTGTGCATGCTCAAATGGACATGCGTCCCCTTGCCAGCACTCCACGAGATGCTGGGCCCAAGCCCCGCCCCCCTGCGCTGAGTAAGCATGGTCAAAGCTCCACCCCCTGCAGGCTCTGCAGCGCCACGCCACAGGAACCGGACGACGAGGGAGTGGCCAAAGTGGAAGGTAAATTTTCAGCGCTTAACGACAGCGCTCGAGGCAGCTGGGGAAGTTTGGGCCCATGAAGTGAACACTTTGGGCTGGATTTTCTGGTCTTCTGCGCTCGGGGTTTTGCCCTGGAGCGGTGGCAATGAGGATATCTGAGCGGGCGGTCAGCCTCCAGCGCCCTGCAGCGATTCTCGGGTCCAGTTTTACGGTGGCGCGGAGCAGTACCGCCCGGAAGAGCTGCACCGGGTGTGCAACGTCCCTGGTTGTGACACCGGCGCGAGTTTGAGCTCCTGCTCGACCCGTCCGCCTGGAGGTGCGCTCCGCAATGACCGCCTGGGAAATCAGGACAGTGGAGAGGTAAGTAATGGACTCCTAAAGTAAGTGTGATTGTTTTTTTTTCCAATTATTTTAGCGATTTGTGTTGTGGTGGCATGGGATGGGTAATGTTTATGTTTTTTTAAGTCCCTGCCGCCTCCCAAGACGTCTCTTGAAGTGCTCCCAGCCTGCTCTTTAGCTCAGGAGTTTCCCATCCTTGCACAATGCCTCCCTTAACACTGTGCCCCATGACATAGGGCCCGGATGCCCAAACTTAATTACTAACGCGCAAACTATTCTCTGCTGCTAACTTTCCCGCCCTGCCACTGTTATTGCCCCAAAAACATAAAAGCATAAAATCCAGCCCGTAGTATTTTTTTGCCCTTGCTGCCACCCTTTCTTTAGTTGGATTGCTTGTTCAATCAAATTAAGCCAGGGCAATCTAAAATAAACTTCTCCTTCATACTTGGCTACTGGATTACTATTAATAATCAACTAAGGCTTAGTGACTGCTGGGAACATTTCTTTGACTTTTCTCCAAAGATCATGATCACTAATATGGAAGTGACTATGCTTGTTTCAACTTGGAACCAAAACAATGTCATGAGATAAACTACTGTTTGTACAATTTTTTCCAAGTAATCAGAAGAATCGTAAACAAGGTGGCATTCAGTGGAATGCAAACTTCCGACCTCTGCAGTTTTTCTCCCAAGTGCGCTGACCGATAAAAAAAAATAATAGTTATGATCAATTGTTCGTGTGAACATTTTTCCCACAACGAGTGCATTGAGCTAGAAATTCAATCAGAGTTTGATGCTCTCAAGCTCATTTCATGAATTTTGAACAGTGGATTCCTTGCTGAAGTTTGATCTTAATACTATATCTCTGCCAGACACCTGGATTTATTGAGAACAGTATTTTTAGTTAATATTTCTCAAGTTTGCAGCTCTGGAACACAGAGGCGATGTTGGTGTGTAGTATTCCACTGCTCAGAACAAATATATACTGAAAATGTAATCTCAGAATTTGGGTTAGAACTGTTGAGAAGAGATTAGAACTGACATGAACAGAAGAGATTAATAGTCTAATGTGATAACTGTCTGACAAGACATAGCTAGGAGCTCATTAGCAGCACATCATGGGTTTCATATGACATTGTGAGCAGAGCTTCAGCAGTTTGTCAGCATCATCGAAACCCTGAGGTGTAATCCAAAACGTTTTACAAATATAAGTCTCAAAGCTTATTAAGTTTCTCAACAGCAGATGCTGGTCACACATGTCAGTGGTGAGGACCTGACTCTTGCAGATATTCTGGTAAATAGCATTACAGATATTACCAAAACATCTGACACCCAAAGATATAAATCAGTTGAAACTCTTAAAAACTTTCAGAAGTCTTTCTCCTTCTCCAATTTTTCTTTCTTTCTGTAACTCAAAATCTCATTGGTAGCTATACTGTTACAGGGACATAAGTTGTGTAAATCTTCATGACAGTGTGAGCAATTTTGACTTAGTACATTGTGAAGGCTTTACCAGATTTATCTTGTGCTCTGCGCCAAATATCATTCCCGTAATCAAGACCCCGTTCCCTACAATTTGTAAAGAAACTTTTCCCGCACAATAATATTGCTTAGAGTCAAACAAAAAGTATTACTGTTATTGTTAACTAAAGATAGTACAAACGCTCTCATGTTATCCTAGCCTTCAGATAGTGGAGCCTCAAACACCATCAGGCAGCCTGACTTGGACTATAGGCAACAAAATGGGTTTGTAGCTTACTATTTGTCAAAGTAAAACATGAAACAGTAGAAAGTTTACAGAGCAGACTTTTGGTTTGATTACAGAACTTTTCACATATCTCCTTGGATATAAAGTTAAAGGTCCATAGCACCAAACTTTCACAGTGACTCTCCAAATACTCCCGAATCTGGACCAGTGTCCATAATACAAACTTATATGGGTGGTTCCATCAAACCACCACATCATTTCCATGAGTCCATCTCTACCAAGCATGGTGGCACAAAAAAAAATGAAAATCTAGCAGAAAGCAGCCAAATATTTCTCGCTGCCCAAGTCTTACCACAGATACAACCTGTGGAACCTACCTCACTGACGGGACCAGATTATTGGAGTTCAAAGCAGCCCTTCAGGAACATGAATCAACAATCAAAAGGTAAATAGTGCCTGGCTGGCTTTGGTACACAACAAAGCCAACTCAAAGTCTGGTATTTAGGAATAACCATATATGGTTTAAGCATTCAGAGAGGTGACATCCTGCCATAGGTTTGAAGAACAAACAAATCAGAATAGTTCAGTTCTAATGAAAGGTCATTGACCTGAAACATTAACTCTGTCTCTCTCTCCACAGATGCTGCCTGGCCTACTATTTCCAGCATTTTCTGTTTTTTTTTTAAGAACAGTTGAAGAATGTGGATTCTCTTCCATACCAGTTTCATCATGTGACCTTTATGTTCTGTTTGCAAAGGTTATTGCATTTACCTTAGTTAAGTGTCTCAGTATTCTAGCATTTCTAAGATAATGCAAGAGAATTAATCATAACCAACAAGATTAAAAAAAAACAAAATGCACAATTTGCATATTGGAATCATGATAAGTAGACATTTGTTCTGCGTGCCAGGATTGGAATGGTCAAGGACAAAAATCTGTGGTAACTTTGCATGGATTAAGGGATTAAAGGTATCAACTGAGCAAAGTCAGGTAAAGTACAGATCGGTTTACGGCCCCCTGGATTGTCTGGAATTGAAGATAAATCCCCTGGGCACTGCTGACCAAGAGAAAATACAAAAGAAGGTTTGCACCATACTGACACTTTGAATGATCTCAAATGGTCATTGTTTTTCCATTATCTGGCAATTGCTTGAAAATTTCAAAATGCTACCCAACAAGACAGAAAAAAAAACACATTCTGCCCGCCCCTTCCTCAAAGACAAGTATTCCTCGGTGGAATTCAATTGGTTAGAACGGCTTGGTAATGGCAGCACATTCATATCTTGATTGGCTCCTTGATCCTTCCCTGTGAAAGGTGAATTTCTACAGTCAGACATGGGACTGAGCAGGTCACAAACCATCTGCTGGTTACTTATTGTATACCTGAGCATCAAGAAGTTGCATCTTTGCTCATTATACTTAAGGATTGTTTAAAGGAATATAGATGACGTGTGGGGATACAACAGACCTACTGACAGTATTTGCTACATGGTTTCAGGTGATGGTGTTGGGGTGTTTAAAATCATTCTGTTCCGCAGCTCAAGCAGATGCAGCACCAGAGGATCAGCCTGAAGTCATGGTGCACTCCCTTTCTGCACCTGTTCAGAACAGTTTTTGAACCACAATAACAGTCCCAGAATCCTGGAGCAGGAACGATGTCCAATAGACCTGTCCACACTTGCTCAACAAGCAGGACAGGCCAGGTGGCCCTGGATAATCTGCCACTTGATCAACCATAATGTGATCAAACCTCCAGGAATATGTCCAACCAGAGCCGGCTACACTCAGTACCAATCAGCCATAATCTAAATGAATGGTAGACAATGCTCATGGGGCTTAATGGTGTACTCCTGTTCCTATTACAGACAGCTACTTTGCTGTAATTGGCTGGATTACAATGATGTCATATGCTATAAAATTGTAATGTCTGTAAGCTTGTAATGTTTGTAGCTCCACACTGTGGATGTGGACGTATTGTGTACTACAACTGCAGAGTTAATAATAAACAGAACCAGGCAGATTCCGGGGGCTTCCGAGAGAGCTGCCTGCCATGTAGGAAGCTATGTGTGCTTGTGCTCTGTGAATATATCACATTTGGCGATGAGATGGGATTTTTCAGATGATTTAAAGCTTAAATTTTGTTGGGGAAGGATTCAGCCAACCGACAGAGAGACTTTGGAAGTTTGTGTCTTTGGAACAAAGCTACAAAATCTGAGGTAAAATATAGCACACGGTGTGAACAGTTAGAGATTAAAATGGCAGGTGTAATCGGACATTTGGGGGAATATAGACACGACCAGGAACATTATAAAGCGTATGTGGATCGGCTAGAAATGTATTTCACTGCAAGCATAATCGAAGTTCCAGACAATGCAGTCCAGAGCCAGGCTGTGTTGGAACGTAAGAAAGTGATCTTCTTATCGGAGGCAGGTCCGGCATTATACGAAACCCTTGTAAATCTGCTTATGCCTGGCGAGCCAAAGGACACAACGCTTCGAGATTTTAACGAAGCTGGAGCAGCACTATAACCCAAACTGTTAGAAATTGCTGAAAGCTATCGTTTTGGGTTTCAGAATCAAAAGACTGATGATTGTATCAGTGATTACATCATAGCATTAAAAAAGCTATCGATGCACTGTAATTTTGGAAACTTTCAAAACTGAGCATTACGGGATCGTTTTGTTTGTGGTGTGAAAAATGATGCGATCAGAAGGAAGTTATTTATGACGGATGACTTGACTTTTGAGATTGCTTGTCAGAAAGCAAGGTCGATCGGCATGGCCGAACAATATTCCCGAGAATTAAATAATGATTATGGTCATCTGTCAACCGAGGTAAATCACCTGCAGGTTCAAAGTAAAAGATGGTGGGGGCCCAAAGTCTCAGAAACTGGAAATTCTAACAGAGCGTTGAAGTCATGCTATAGGTGCCTGGGACAACACATTGCCTTCACATGTGGACAACTTTGAGCAGAGTGTTTCTTCTGTAGGAAGACTGGGCAACTTGTGAAGGCATGCCGAATGAAGGGTAAACCAGTTTTTAAAGCTATGAGTTCAGCATTCAAAGCTACGAGTAGAAATCCCAAGGGACTACATAGCATGGAAGAACAACAACAGGACGAGGAGATGTTAGAGTTACACGTCATCAGGAGCACGAGTTTAATGGACAGCGATTCGGAAAGCTTCAAAATCCACATAGATGTTGCGGGATTCAAGATACCAATGGAAATTGACACGGGTGCATCCGTGAGTGTAGTACTGGAGTCACTATAATCGCGACAAATTCCGTGATTTTCAACTGGAGAAATCCAAAATAGAGCTGCGAGGCTACTCGGGAGAGAAAATTCCTGTGGTAGGTCATATCACCATACCAGTGAAATATAAAAGATCAATTTCAGAACTTTCCTCTAATAGTAGTGCTTTACTAGGAAGAAATTGGTTGAGCTCACTGAAGCTGGATTGGAGTAAGATTTTCTGTGTGGATGCGAGATTTTCTTCAACGGATGAGGTTATCAAGAAGTATCCGAAGGTGTTCTGCGAAATGGGCAGTCCGATCCAAGGCTTCAAGGTGAGTGTCAGGGTACAGACAGAAGGACGCTAGATCGGTTTACTACAAGCCACGTTCCGTACCATATGCACTCAAGGAGAAAGTTGAGCAAGAACTCAAAAGACTAGAGACAGAGAACATTATTTGTAAGATAGATCGATGTAATTAGGCTGCACCCATTGTTGTTGTAACTAAGTCCGATGGTAAGGTAATATTGTGTGGTGATTATAAAGTAACCGTAAACCAGGTTCTCGAGGGTAATGTCCCCAATACATTGCCGAATATAGAAGATTTGTTTACAACACTGATAGGTGGTCAGATCTTCTCAAAACTGGATCTTACGAATGCCTACTTACAGCTTGAACTAAATGAGGAGTCCAAGTCATGTTTGTCTATAAATACTCATCTAGGCCTATACCAATTTAATAGGCTACCGTTTGGAGTGTCTTCCGCCCCTGCCATATTCCAAGGGGTGATGAACCAGATTTTGCAAGATATTGAAGGGGTAGTATGTTATTTGGATGACATACTAATTTTAGCACCAAATAGGCAAATTCATAATAACATATTGAATGAAGTCCTCAAACGGCTAGAGAAGCACAGAGTACGAGTGTCTGCTTGTAAGTGTGAGTTATTTAAAAACTCAGTGGAGTACTTAGGGTACAGAGTAGACAAAGATGGTTTACATCCAACCATGGAAAAATTGGATGCAATTACAAATGCACCCACTCCCAGGAATGTCACTGAACTTTGTTCATTCTTGGGTCTTTTGAACTATTATTGGAAGTTCCTACCAAATCTGGCTACAGTATTACATCCACTGAATGAACTTTTGAAAAAACAGGTCCATTGGAATGCGATACAGCAGTCAAGGAATGTAAAAGCAAATTGGTAGAGAGCACCATGTTAGTTCACTATGACATATCTCAGGAGATTAAACTAGCATGTGATGCCTCTCCGTATAAAGTTGGGGCAGTGATTTCTCATGTATCACGTAGTGGGGAGGAGAGACCAATTGCTTTTGCTTCACGCACTCTCAGTGCCAGAGAGAGTAATTATGCGCAAATTGAAAGGGAAGCTTTGGCATTAATTTTTGGGGTCAATAAGTTTCACAAATACTTGTATGGTTGTAAGTTTACCATCGTTACTGACCATAAGCCCCTAACAGCAATCCTCCATCCAAAGTCCCCAGTTCCAACATTAGCTGCAGCCCAAATGCAGAGATGGGCTTTGATTTTGTCAGCATATACATATGATATTGAATACAGGCGATCAGCTAATCACAGTAATGCTGATGCAATGTCTAGATTGCCTTCCCCATCACAAGTTACACTGGATAGGGAAGAAGTGTTTTATTTTTCATACAGTGATGAACTGCCAGTCACAGCTGAAGAGATTGGTAGAGCAACCAAACATGACCCAGTGATGTCAAAGGTGTATGAGTATATTGGAAATGGATGGCCAAACCAGGTAACAGACAAAGATACACATCCATCCTTAATTCGTAGGAATGAATTATCAGTCAATAAAGATTGTATCATGTGGGGTGCAAGAGTGGTTATACCAAATAAATTCAGGTCCAAATTATTCGGAGACCTCCATGACCAGCACCTGGGAATGTGCTTGACCAAGGAGTTTTGAACGCAGTTATTTATGGTGGCCAGGTCTTGATAAAGATATAGAGTACATCGTGAGTCAGTGTACGACATGTCAATCGGTAAGCAAGCAACCACCACCAGTACCATTACAGCCATGGAAATGGCCTCCCAGGGTGTGGCAAAGGCTACATATTGATTTTGCTGACTTAGAAGGACAACAATTGTTCATTGTGATTGATAACCATTCGAAGTGGGTTGAGGTGTTTCCAATGTGGAAAATAACAAGTAAAACATTGGACATTTTGCCAAAATTATTTTCTGCATTTGGCCTCCCTGAAGAAATTGTTTTGGATAATGGACCATAATTTCGTTCAAAAGAATTTGCACAATTCACAAGCAAAAATGGTGTGAAACATACCAAGGTTCCACCATACCATCTTGCTTCGAATGGTGCAGCAGAGCGCACTGTACAAATTGTAAAATGCGCCCTCAGAAAATAAATGTTCGATCCTAATCCAAGGAAACGACAGTTGTCATTGGATCACAAATTGGCTAATTTTTTGATTACATATCGAAATACTCCTCATACAACTACCGGTAGAACACCAGCAGAGAATTGTTTCTCAAACGACAGCCACGAACCAGATTCTTCTTGTTAAAGCCAAATTTGGCACAGTCCATAGAAGAGACACAATTAAGACAGAAAGAGAATCATGATAGAGGTAGAATAAAAGAGAGAAGTGTGAAATTAAACCAGAAGGTGAAAGTGAAGAACCATCAACATAAATGGTTAAAGTGGTTACTAGGAAGAGTGGTGAAGATATATGGTCCTCGCACATATTTGGTAAAGATGTTTGATAATGGACAGGTTAGGTTTGTTCATATTGATCATATTTTACCTATAGACATGGAAGGAGTTGAAGGTGGCAATGATTCAATTATTTCTGACTCATCAGATAGTTTTGATACACCAGTAGCAAATCCTAAATCCAATGTACTGGAAACAAATCCAGGAGAGAATCAGAATGAAAGCCTGAGGAAAACAAAGAGCCTGAAGTTAGAGTGAGTTCAAATGAAAATCAAGGAAATTCCATGGAGGAAAATGTTCCTCAGGACGAGCCTCGAATAAGTGTGAAATCGACACCATGTTTGGAAGGTTCTGATCGAGAACGAAGGTATCCTCTTTGAAACAGAAAACAAGTGGTAAAGTTAAATTTGTAAATATGGAAAAAAAAATAAGTCTATATCCTGTGTTATGTGTAAAAATGAAAGTTATATGATGTTTGTTATAATAACTTCTTCATTCAGGAGGGAGAAGTGTAATGTCTGTAAGCTTGTAATGTTTGTAGCTCCACACTGTGGATGTGGACATATTTTGTACTGTAACTGCAGAGTTAATAATAAACAGAACCAGGCAGATTCCGGGGGCTTCCGAGAGGGCTGCCTGCCATGTTAGGAGCTGTGTGTGCTGTGCTCTGTGAAAATATCTCAAAAATCAACTAATATTAGAACAGAAAAATGAGAGAAAGGGATTTTTTTTTTTTTTTTTTTAAATGCAGAATTCCCGCACCTTATTCCAGGCTCAACAAATTAAGCTGAGTGGGCTGATTGAGAGGAGCAGCATTTGTAATGTTCTCTTCAGTTCGGGCAATTCCAAGAGTCAGGAGGTGAGGCGCTCATCACAGAATACACAGTCTCTGACCTGTTCTTGTTGCCACAGTATTTATATGGCTGGTCCAGTTAAGATAGGACGTTGATGGTGGGGGATTCGCCGATGGTAATGCCGTTGAATATCAAGGGGCGGTGGTTCGACACCTATAAGGAGATCGCCATTGCCTGACCTTGGGTGGCGCAAATATTACTTGCCATTTATCAGCCTAAGCCTGAATGTCGCCCAGGTCATGCTGCATGTGGGCATGGACTACTTCATTATCTGAGGAGTTGCAAATGGCACTGAACACTGCTATTAGCAAACATCTCCACTTCTGTCTGCATGTATGGCTTGCCATCTAAACTTTCCCTCCCATTCACCCACTGACCTCTCAGTTCTTGGCCTTTTACTCTATTCCTGAAGGTCACTGATGAAGCAGCTGAAGATGGTTGGGGCAAGGACACTACCCTGAGGAATTCTACCTCAGGAAATTGGGAGAAAACAGGAGTGATGGAAGACACAAAACATGTGGATCAGGCTTGGTGTTTAAACAGATCTGAGATTGAAACAGAAGATGCTGGCAAATTCCAGCAGCTTCAAAAAGAGAAAGAACAAGGCTTTGTTCTGATGAAGAGTCACTCCCCTCATCCATACACCAACTCACCTGTCCCATGAAGACCTCCATATCACCAGTGAACCCTGCTGTAAAGAGTGGCAGGGTGCCACCCAAAAAGATGAGCTATTGCATCCTGAAGCTTGCATTGAGCTTCATTGGAATAGAGTAAAAGGCCAAGAACTGAGGAGTCAGTGGGTGAATGGTAGGGTAAGTTTAGATGGCAAGCCATACATGCAGACAGAAGTGTTTGGCAAAGCAGTTACCTAACTTGTGTTTGAACTCAATTATATAAAAGAGATCATACTGTGAGCAGCATAAATATTCTTTGATTTGATACAAGACAGATCTCCCAAATTGTTCCAGGTTCAATCCCTCATCTGCACTGAGTTAACTGATCTCAGGCAGTGTGCTGGTGGGGATTTCATCCTTAGCCTGAGTGGCCCCAAGCTAGGGGTAAAAAAAGGCACAATCTATGTCAAGAGTCTGGTTACTGTAAACTCACTCAGGTGCAACCTGATCCATCTGTATTCCAGCCCCAAAGTGCCAGCGTGACAAAGGCTTATATGCAGGTAACCAAGCACACATGCGCACAGCCTGATGACCTCCGACCGCGGTGCCCTCTGGTGTCTGGTGACCCCCAAGCATTAATACATAACAATTTACAAGCGTTTTCAAAGTGTGGACATCACAATTGTATGCAATGCGATGCTGCCACATCCGCCCCTGCCATCTCTCCCATCCCATGATCTGCAAAATTCAACTATCTAGGTTCTTCTATGCAGAACTGCAACTTGGACAAAGCACTGGGGGAGGCTGCCACTGTCTGTGGAACTGCACTGCTCTTAGGAGCAACAGGAGTAATGGGACAAAAAGAATGAATGTCACAGCTATACAAAGCAAAGGAACTGGAATCCCAAGGTCCACTTAACATAAACTGAAAGCAATGTATAATTGTGGACTTCCTACCTGTAAATTATATCACAAGGGCATTCTGACAAGAGCAACGAGGATGAGTCCAGAAATTAAAGGGAGGATTTTAACTCCCTCCGCCCAGCAGGAACCAAGCGGAATGGGAGTTAAAACCCATGTGGCACACTTACTGTTCTTTTTCTGCCTTGCAGCCATTTTACCATTGCTATTTACTTGGGTGGTTGAGGCACCTACCTGTCTCGAGTGGGAGCCTCATGAATGCATGTGAACAAAGATCCTATGATGTACATACAAAGCTATTTTAATGGCCTACTAGGTGAGCATCCAGCACGGACGCTATGCTCAGTAAAACCTGATGGGCAAGACGCAGAAGCAGGTAAATGTGACAATTATTTTCATGCCGCCAGGGGGAGCAGGAGTGTTCCTCCTGGTTCCAAAATGACAGTTTGGGTCACTGCTGCCCTGGATTAACCCCTCCTCTTGCCTTCGTGAAACCCTCCCGAGTTCCCCACCCTGGAAAACCGAGCCAAGTGGCCTCCGGCCTGCATCGGCCGGAACACGGCGAGCTGCTTCTGGACACCCATTTCTGGCTGGCAGCTCACCACATCGGTTGAGGAGGCCCGGTCGTTAAAATGTGCTTGACCTATCGCGGTTCCTCTCTGCTCACTTAAGGTTCTACGAGAGGCTCACATAACGGCACTTAATTTCACTGTACCTCAATGTAATATACACAGAGAAAACGATCCACAGGCAATATAATTCTGGTATACTGATGTCATTTAGTTTTACTAAGTAAGATGAGAGATTTAGACGGTAGTTTTCAATGTATAGGTCATAACAAAGATGCTCTAGGGTCCTAAAAAACATCTTTATAAGTTGCCGATTATTGTTTATAATGTGTGAGACAAATAGATAGTCTCAAATAAAAAGCATCAAATTATTTTCAATTATTCCATAGTGAGTAATTTTATTTTTAGCATGTTGGCAACCATGTGTGTTTACCCCAACATAGAAACATAGAAAATAGGTGCAGGAGTAGGCCATTCGGCCCTTCGAGCCTGCACCACCATTCAATGTGATCATGGTTGATTATAGCACACAGTTAAACCCATCCTGGGTAGGGACATTAACAGGCCAAGCCCACTTTAGGTTCAAGTATTTAGGAATCTACAAATCGTTACTGTTTACATAGGTTTTCAAGACTACAACAAACTGCTTAAACCCCTTTGTGGTTATATGCTAATTCTTTTTAAGGAAAAACAAACCGCACCCAGCTGCATTCTGCGGACAACGCACCTGTGATTCCAACACAAAGTGAAAATAAGCGAGTTGAAATCAGAATTACTTCCATCGATCTTTCAAAAAACAATCTTCCAATCAGATAACTCCCAACATGCAAGTGCCCGTGCATACTTCAATTTTGTAAATGTTTCAAATTAAATTCTGGCCTAATAATGTCTTGTTTGTGCTTAAAATGTAATTAGTTCATCTTTACTCCCATAAGAATTCATCTTTGTGTGAACATTTTCAGGCACAAGGCAAAACTGCCTCATATAATTAAGAGGGCGGTAATCCAAGATCAATAACTTATTAGGACAGGGAACTGAAAAAAAAAGAGAAAAGACAGATCTTAGAGTTCCATCTGGTAGCTACAAATTCAATTTGCAAACCAAGAGCCTCAAGTTTAAATCAGTTTCTCAACTAGTATTTGCATTTGTACTTTCCCACAGGAGCAGTTTTGACAGTCTTTGGAGGAGGCAAAGAAAACAGACACCACTTGAATACATCTACTTAACATTCAATGAAGAATAAGCAATACCACCACTGGAGCTGTCAGTAGGTACAGTTCTGCGTCTATCTAATTGAGAAATGTTTTTTAATGATTGGTGGGAAGGGATAAAGAGAATAGCAAAAACACTAGGTACTATATTTGCACTTTTAGCATAAATTGCAGCCGTTTGGATAGTCTTACAGCCCTATACCTCAGTGTACCATACAATGAAGTCAGCCAAGATTCGGAACATGGCAATTGCTAAATTTTTGGGGAAAATAATGGGAGATATTAAGCAGAGCTCATGAGGAAAAGAAACAATTTCCCACCAAACTGTTTGAAAGAACATTAGAAATAGGAATAGTCGGCCATTCGGCCCTTCGAGCCTGCTCCGCCATTCAATAAGATCATGGCGGATCCGGTTTGTGCAGCATAAGCAGAGGCTTAGGTACAGTTAGCTTGCTTGACCAATCGTCGAAGGATGACTAGGAGAGAACCAAACCTCAAAGAAGCGGGGAAATGATATCTGAACATAAAAAAATCTTTAAACATTTCTCTTTACTTTTGCTTTATTTAATTGACAGATGCTAAATGGCGAATACTTGTTTACCCCAGTGTACTTCAGAGTAAAGAAGCCCACCTCACACTAGTAATTTTAAATCAGTTGCAAATCAATGGAACCTAATCCAGGCATATGTAAACATCCCAATTCAAATCCCGAATGATTTTCTATCCATTTTTACAGCACAAAGCACACAACACACTGTAAATATATGCCAATGCATGTGGTACTTTGGAAACACAGCATGTAAATGCTGATCTAAACAAAATTTGGTATCTTGTATAAATACAGCAGAGTGTTTTCCCCCTGTAGCTCAGAAACCAAGCAACGATCGAATCCATTCTTAAAAAGTGCCACATAATAAATGGATCAGCACTAATACTTTCTATCGAGTCTTCTAGACCTTTAAAAAGTTATTTATTTATTGCGCTAATATTTACAAATAACGATCACTTCAGTTAGCAAATACTGCTCATGTGACTCAACCTTGGGGGAAATAACATATCGATCATTTTCTGTTTTCAATCGGCAAACAGAAAACAGCGGGCCGTAAATTGCAGCCTCTCCTGGAGTGTACGATGTGTGCTTGCGCCCAAAGAGGCCCCACAAGTGCCGGTTCTCAGAGCGCGATGCGCATTTCTTTAGATGGATCGTCGCATCCCCAGGAGAAGGACATTCGCGGGCGGAGATTTGGGCTATTTGCCCAACTCCTGCTCAGCGAATGTCCTTCAAACTCTTACGCGCAGACTGCTTTTACCAGAATAAGAGTTTTAAAAGCAAGGAACATTTAATTATCACTCATTTTTATATTAAAAACCCTGTCCATTAAGGTAAGTTTATTTTTGCTCCTATTAAAACATATTTTTTAAAAAATCAAAAATATGCTGGGCTGCGAACGAAGGCCTCGGTCCGCATGTCGACGTTCATCCGGGACCACCAGGTACATTCGTGGAAATTTTTTCGATCGGAGGCATCTGCCCGCAGGAAGCCTCCAACTGCAATTTCTGGGCCAGTAAGACATCAGTATGTTTCAATGTAAATTTATTGTGAACTCTGTTGCCCCTATCCTATCCCGCACCAAGTCCCGCTCATCTATCATTCCTGTCTTTGCTCATCTCCAGTGGATCCCGATCATTCAATGCCTCCAAGTTAAAATGTTCATCCTCGTGATTAAAGGCCTTCCCTTTCTCGAACCTCCTCCTAGCCTACAACCCCCAACCACTCCTCCAAATCTGACCTCGTGCATCTCCTCTCCCTTCAGCCACAGTTGACGACTGTACCATCAGCCAGCTATAGGTCCCATGCTCTAGATTTCTCTCCCCAAACCATCTGCCTCTCCACCTCTCTCGCCTCCTTCAAAACCTTCCTAGGGTACAGTAGCATAGTGGTTATGTTACTGAACTAGTAATCCAGAGGCCTGGACTAGTAATCCAGAGATGGGAGTTCAAATCCCACCACAGCAGCTGGGGAATTTAAATTCAGTTAATTAAATGAATCTAGAATTAAAAAGCTAGTATAATAGGAGCTAAATTAAAAAGTAGGACCTCAAAAGTAGTAATCTCAGGATTGCTACTAGTGCCACATGCTAGTCAGAGTAGGAATCGCAGGATAGCTCAGATGAATATGTGGCTTGAGGAGTGGTGCAGAAGGGAGGGATTCAAATTCCTGGGACATTGGAATCGGTTCTGGGGGAGGTGGGACCAGTACAAACCAGACGGTCTGCACCTGGGCAGGACCGGAACCAATGTCCTAGGGGGAGTGTTTGCTAGTGCTGTTGGGGAGGGGTTAATATGGCAGGGGGAGGGGAAGCTATGCAGGGAGACAGGGGACAGAAACGAAAGAAGAAAAAGTAAAAGTGGAGGGCAGAGAAACTCATGGCAAAAAGCAAAGAGGGCCAAATTACAGCAAAATTCTAAAGGGGCAAAGTGTGTTAAAAATACAAACCTGAAGGCTCTGTGCCTCAATGCAAGGAGTATTAGTAATAAGGTGGACGAATTAACGGAGCAGGCAGCAGTTAACGGATATGATGTAATTGGCATTACGGAGACATGGCTCCAGGGTGACCAAGGCTGTGTACTCAACATCCGGGGTATTCAGGACGGATGGACAGAATGGAAAAGAAGGTGGGTGGCATTGCTGGTTAAAGAGGAAATTCATACAATAGTAAGAAAGGACATTAGCTTGGATGATGTGGAATCGGTATGGGTGGAGCTACAGAATACCAAAGGGCAGAAAACGCTAGTGGGAGTTGGATACAGACCACCAAACAGTAGTAGTGAGGTTGAGGACAGCATCAAACAAGAAATTAGGGATGCGTGCAATAAAGGTACAGAGGTAATCATGAGCGACTTTAATCTACATATTGATTGGGCTAACCAAACTGGTAGCAATGCAGTGGAGGAGGATTTCCTGGAGTGTATTAGGATGGTTTTCTAGATCAATATGTCGAGGAACCAACTAGAGGGCTGGCCATCCCAGACTGGGTGATGTGTAATGAGAAAGGACGAATTAGCAATCTTGTTGTGCGAGGCCCCTTGGGGAAGAGTGACCATAATATGGTAGAATTCTTTATTAAGATGGAGTGTGACACAGTTAATTCAGAGACTAGGGTCCTGAACTTCAGGAAAAGTAACTCCGATGGTATGAGATGTGAATTGGCTAGAATAGACTGGCAAATGATACTTAAAGGGTTAACGGTGGATAGGCAATGGCAAACATTTAAAGATCACATGGATGAACTTCAGCAATTATACATCCCTGTCTGGAGTAAAAATAAAACATGGAAGGTGGCTCAACCATGGCTAACAAGGGAAATTAAGGATAGTGTAAATCCAAGGAAGAGGCATATAATACGGCCAGAAAAAGCAGCAAACCTGAGGACTGGGAGAATTTTGTAATACAGCAGAGGAGTACAAAGGGTTTAATTAGGAGGGGGAAATTAGTGTATGAGAGGAAGCTTGCTGGGAACATAAAAACTGACTGCAAAAGCTTCTATATGTGAAGAGAAAAAGATTAGTGAAAACAAACATAGGTCCCTTGCAGTCAGATTCAGGTGAATTTATAATGGGGAACAAAGAAATGGCAGACCAGTTAAACAAATACTTTGGTTCTGTCTTCACGAAGGAAGGCACAAATAACCTCCGGAAATACTAGGGGACTGAGGGGCTAGTGAAAAGGAGGAATTGAAGGAAATCCTTATTAGGCGGGAAATTGTTTCAGGGAAATTGATGGGATTGAAGGCCGATAATCCCCAGGGCCTGATAAGTACTTGGGATGCAGACTAAGTAGCCCTAGAAATAGTGGATGCATTGGTTTTCCAACAGTCTATCGACTCTGGATCGGTTCCTATGGACTAGAGGGTAGCTAATGTAACACCACTTTTTAAGAAAGGAGGGAGAGAGAAAACAGGTAATTATAGACCGGTTAGCCTGACATCAGTAGTGGGGAAAATGTTGGAATCAATTATTAAAGATGAAATAGCAGCACATTTGGAAGGCAGTGACAGGATCGGTCCAAGTCAGCATGGATTTATGAAAGGGAAATCTTGCTTGACAAATCTTCTAGAATTTTTTGAGGATGTAAGTAGTAGAGTGGACAAGGGAGAACCAGTGGATGTGGTGTATTTGGACTTTCAAAAGGATTTTGACAAGGTCCCACACAAGAGAATGGTGTGCAAAATTAAAGCACATGGTTTTGGGGGTAATCTACTGATGTGGGCAGAGAACTGGTTGGCAGATAGGAAGCAGAGAGTCGGGATAAATGGGTCCTTTTCAGAATGGCAGGCAGTGACTAGTGGGGTACCGCAGGGCTCAGTGCTGGGACCCCAGCTATTTATAATATACATTAATGATTTGGATGAGGGAATTGAGTGTAATATCTCCAAGTTTGCAGATGACACTAAGCTGGGTGGCAGTATGAGCTGTGAGGATGACACTAAAAGGCTGCAGGTTGACTTGGACAGGTTAGGTGAGTGGGAAAACGTGTGGCAGATGCAGTAAAATGTGAGGTTATCCACTTTGGTGGCAAAAACATGAAGGCAGAATATTATCTGAATGGTGGCAGATTAGGAAAAGGAGAGGTGCAGTGAGACCTGGGTGTCATGGTACATCAGTCATTGAAAGTTGGCATGCAGGTACAGCAGGCGGTGAAGGCGGCAAATGGTATGTTGGCCTTCATAGCTAGGGGATTTAAGTATAGGAGCAGGGAGGTCCTACTGCAGTTGTACAGGGCCTTAGTGAGGCCTCACCTGGAATATTGTGTTCAGTTTTGGTCTCCTAATCTGAGGAAGGATGTTCTTGCTATTGAGGGAATGCAGCGAAGGTTCTCCAGACTGATTCCCGGGATGGCAGGACTGACATATGAGGAGAGACTGGATCGACTGGACCTGTATTCACTGGAGTTTAGAAGGATGAGAGGGGATCTCATAGAAACATACAAAATTCTGACGGGACTGGACAGGTTCGATGCAGGAAGAATGTTCCCGATGTTGGGGAAGTCCAGAACCAGGGGACATCGTCTAAGGATAAGGGCTAAGCCATTTAGGACTGAAATGAGAAGAAACTTCTTCACTCAGAGTTGTTAACCTGTGGAATTCCCTACCGCAGAGGGAGTTGTTGATGCCAGTTCATTGGATATATTCAAGAGGGAGTTAGATATGGCCCTTACGGCTAAAGGAATCAAGGGCTATGGAGAGAAAGCAGGAAAGGGATACTCAGGTGAATGATCAGCCATGATCTTATTGAAAAGGTGGTGCAAGTGGAATGGCCTACTCCTGCACCTATTTTCTATGTTCTATATTTCTGTGAACCGACCAGATTGTCAGAAAACACCCAACTGGTTCACTAATGCCCTTTAGGGAAGGAAATCTGCCAGCCTTACCTGGTCTGACCGATATGTAACTCCAGACCCTCAGCAATGTAGTTGACTCTTAACTGTCCTCTGAAATGGTCTCACAAGCCACTCAGTTGAAACAAACCACTACAACCAAGTCAGCATTGGGGGAGCACATTCACCACACGGACTGCAGCAGTTGAAGGCGGCGGCTCACCCATCACTTTCTCGAGAGCAATTAGGGATGGGCAATAAATGCTGGCCTTGCTAGCGACGCCCACATCCCATGATCGAATCAAAAATGAAACCCACCTTTTTGATGAAGCTGTTGTTCATCCCTCCAAATACCTCCTGATGTGGCTGAGTGTCAATTTTTGTCTGACCATGTCTCGGTGAAGTGTCTTGCGACAATTTATTTTAGTTTAAAGGTGCTATATAAATGCAAATTGTTATTGGATGATAACATGCTGTGGAGTGTACATTAAGGCAGCACTGTATCTTCAGGGTGAAGTGACACTTAGCCACTCCAGCTTCCGCATGATGTTATTGGGCAAACACAAATAACCGCAGGGTCGACCCATCACTAATTTCTTTATCTCAAATCTCTTGAAAATGCATACGGTCATCAGTGCTTTGCTAGATAAACTGCAGACAGTAAAGACAGCAAGGCCATTTCCAGATTCAAAATGGCAGCCGTGTGCTCATCAAAAAAAACTTAGAAATTGTTCTTAATACATCCAGTGCAAACAGCACTGCACCTGGGCATTCAGAAGGGAAACAAACTCTTTTTACAGAGGTTTCAATGAGACTCTCACTATAAAAATATGTCCTGATGTTAAGGATATTTTTGGCAGCTTTTCCAAATATCACATTATAAGAAAGAGCCCACTGTTTCACCAGATATCTTTGTAAATTTTAAAATGCTTTTACTCAAAGATGCAAATTAACAGCTTCAATTCTGTATGTTTATTATTTTTTTTTATAACCATGGTTAAAAATGTTCACAGACAATAATGGGAAATGCCAATGTGATAATCAGTGCAGTGTTGGCATTGCTCACTAATCATACAATCCAAGTATCAGCGTTTCGACACATATGTCAGCTTATTAGCATTGCTCAAGAAAAAACAAGTTTTCCCCCACTGGCATTGTAGGTGTCAGTCTGAACCAGATTAGGAGGAGGACAGAACAAGAAGCTGCGAGGATCACGGTGTTTTCAAGATGGGACTGAAAGCTGTCAGTACTATCAGGTGAATTCGAGGGTGCGATTCAAGACTATTCTATTCGTACCAATCAAACTTTTACCATTGTTGGTTGCGCACAAAATTGAGGCACTATCTTTAATATTTAAAGTGAAACACAGAAAATGGGAATGATTGCAAAGCAATAATATTACTGCAGGTTTTGGATAATACCCAGGGCATAGGGACCCTTGAAGAGTGTAAAAGAAGGAATGATGGTATGAGTGACTTATGCCTTTAATTATGCCCCTCTATTGGCTAGAATTTGTTGCCAAAATGATGGTGAGTTAAATGGCACTCCCCGTTATTATTGTACAATTCATCCAGTAACTTGTGGCGAGCAACAGATACACTGTGCATTGCGAATCGCCGCAAATTGCTAAACGATTTGCGCCGACCTACTGTCAGCCTTGCGAAAACAAGAGCTCACCCTCACCCTCCGTGAGTTTCAAGAAATTACTGTATCTGTACATTAAATGCCAAATATGCTCATCCATCGCAGAAAGTTAGCGCTGAGACTTACCAGTGCAAATCCTTTTTTAATGAGGAGATTTATGTTCCTGCAATGCCACTCAATCTCTCCGGCCCAGAAAGGGAACAATTGAAACGGTGGACTATCATTCCTGTAGCTAGTAAATTGTTCTTGGCAGGTTTTTAAATTGTTAAATTTACAACAAAAATTTTTACTTTTGTTTGGTGTCTCTTTTTTCTCTCTCTTAATCCAATCTTTCTTTCCCTCTCTCTATTTCGCTTTCTGTTCCTAATTTGACTCAAATTCACCCTTTTTCTTTTTCTGTCTGCACTGCACTGTCGGAGGTGCTGTCTTTCGGATGAGTCATTAAACTGAGGCCCCATCTGCTCTCTCAAGTGGACGTAAAAGATCCCATGGCTCTATTTTGAAGAAGAGCAAGAGAGTTATCTCTGGTGTCTTGGCCAATATTTATCCCTCAATCAACATATCAAAAAACAGATTATCTGGTCATTATCACAATACTGTTTGTGGGAGTTTGCTTGCACTCAAATTGGCTGCCGCATTTCCCACATTACAATAGTGACTACACTCCAAAAGTACTTCATTGGCTGTAAAGCGCTTTGAGACGTCCGGTGGTTGTGAAAGGTGCTTTATAAATGCAAGTCTTTCTTTCTGTCGTTCTTCTGCTTCTTTCTTGATCCTTAAATCTCACTGGTTAAGGAGATGAACTGTTGGTCCCGTTGTTCACCAAGGTAGCCAGGATGCCCCGTTCCGCTCACCACACTTATCAGTTCTCATTCCATCAAGCTGCAGAGCATAAAATTTGAGCTGAAAGGGGAGGGAAAAAGTCGAACCAACAGAGCACATCACGAGATGTCCCAGCTACCCTTGCCAAAATAGTGAGAAGTTAATTATTGTAGCTCTGCCCTCCTATTAACATCAATGGTGTTCATTTTCCTGGATTGTCATTTTTCGCACTTAGTCCACCACCTCCACCGTGATCCCACCACCAAATCACATCTTCCCCTCCCCGACACCCTTGTCCATTCCGCAATTGCCGGTCGCCTGTCACTTTAATGCTCTGCTCCAATCCCACTCCGACAACTCCGTCCTCAGCCTCTTACACTTTTCCAATGAAGCTCAACTCAGGCTCAAGGAACAGCACCTCATCTTTCATTTAGGAACTTTACAGCCTTCTGGACTCATCAGGTTCAACAATTTCAGACCGTAACCTCTGCCGATATTTTGGTCCCTTTCCTCCTTTCTTTTTAATAAACCCCCCTTTTTTATTTTTCTCTTTCCCATGACAGTTGGCAATTATTCCGCCATTCACACCCCATCGAGACTCATCTTTTTCTGACTTCTGCCATTACCACCTCAAGTCGGCCTATCATCCCTTTTGTCTCTCTAATCTTACCTGTCTTCCACCCTATCACAGACCTTCCCTTTTGCTCTTTCCTCTCCTCTTCTCCCCCTTTCGGTGCTCCTTAAGAATCCGTTGATTTCGAACGTTCGGCAGTTTTGACGAGGGGTCATCGACCTGAAACGTTAACTCTGTTTCACTCCACAGATGGTGCCTGACCCGCTGAGATTTCCAGCATTCTCGGTTTTTATTTCACACTTAGAATTCGATTTAAAAATAGTGGCTTTGGCGATCTCTTGGAGACTTGGCAGTGGGGAGAGTTATTGCTCAGAGATCAGTTACCTTTAAACAGTTAGCCTGAGCTTGTTTGCTTAGCTGCCGGAGAGCCTGACCCCAAGCCATATTCTGCCATCTTGCAGGTATTAAATCATGCAACAACTTCACTCACACTTTATCATAAGTCGGATGCCAGAAGAGTGCATAAAGTACGGAGACAGACAATACAAAACATACAATTCCAGCCTCCAAGCATCAAGTTGCTTCCCGGGGACATCAGGGGCCTTTATTTTATAAACTGGGGTGGATTCCTCTTCTAGGTGTTTGAATTATGTCCAAGACCAAGCAGGCTGATCCTGCTAGACTACTTCGCAACCAAGGAGAGGCCAAGTACTTCCAGCTCAGTGAACACATCATGGGCCCAAGTTTCGAGCCGCGCCTAGAACGGCGCAGTCCCGACCTGGACGCCCGTTTTTCGCGCCACAAAGTGCGCCTAAAAAAACCCTCCGTATTCTTCATCTCCCTGCAGGTCCTCTGGCCCTCGGCGCAGCAGGAGCTGTAGGGGGCGGAGCCAGGTCCCTGCGCTGAAAACAGTGCCGGGACCTCTGCACATGCGCGCTACAGTGGGCGCGCAAGTGCAGTAGCTCCAGGCGCCCGAAACTGTGTGGGAGGGGCTGAAGCACGCAGCCCCTAGCTCTGGCCAAATGGCCTCACTGGGGCTGCGTGAATAAGGCTCCTCCCACGCCCAGCTCCTGCTTCCTCCCGACCCGACTCCCACTTCCCGCCTCCAGACCGGACAAGACACCAACCTGACTCCCCCCTCCCTTCCCTTCCCCCTCCCCTCCCCACCACCCCCCCCTCCCTCCTCCCCTCTACCCTCCTCCCTCCCCTCTACCCTCCTCCCTCCCCACCCCTCCTTCCCCCCCCTCCACCCTCCTTCCTCCCCTCTACCCTCCTTCCCCCCCCCTCCACCCTCCATCTCCCTCCATCCCCAATCTCCTTCCTCCCTCCATCTCCCTCCATCCCCAATCTCCTTCCTTCCCCCCCTCTACCCTCCTTCCCCCCCCCTCCACCCTCCATCCCCAATCTCCTTCCTCCCTCCATCTCCCTCCATCCCCAATCTCCTTCCTTCCCCCCATCCCCAATCCCCTTCCTTCCCTCCTCCCCCCAATCTCCTTCCTTCCCTCCTCCCCCCAATCTCCTTCCTTCCCTCCTCCCCCCAATCTCCTCCCTTCCCTCCTCCCCCCAATCTCCTTCCTTCCCTCCTCCCCCCAATCTCCTCCCTCAATCTCCTTCCTCCTCCCCCAATCTCCTTCCTTCCCTCCTCCCCCCAATCTCCTTCCTTCCCTCCTCCCCTCAATCTCCTTCCTCCTCCCCCAATCTCCTTCCTTCCTTCCCCCCCCAATCTCCCCCTCCCCCAATCTCCTTCCCCCATCTTTCCTCCTCCCCCCAATCTCCTTCCTTCCTCCCCCTCCTCCCCCACCCCCACCCTTCCTCCTCCCCCCCCAATCTCCTGCCCCCACCCTTCCTCCTCCTCCAATCTCCTTCCCCCCCTCATCCTCCTCCCCTTCCCCCCTTCATCTCCTCCCCCCCCTCATCTCCTTCATCTCATTTCCCCCCCTCCCATCTCCTTCATCTCATTCCCCCCCCCCGCTCCCATCTCCTTCATCTCATTCCCCCCCCTCCCATCTCCTTCATCTCATCCCCCCCCCTCCCATCTCCTTCATCTCATCCCCCCCCTCCCATCTCCTTCATCTCATCCCCCCCTCCCATCTCCTTCATCTCATTCCCCCCCCTCCCATCTCCTTCATCTCATCCCCCCCTCCCATCTCCTTCATCTCATCCCCCCCCTCCCATCTCCTTCATCTCATCCCCCCCTCCCATCTCCTTCATCTCATCCCCCCCCTCCCATCTCCTTCATCTCATCCCCCCCCTCCCATCTCCTTCATCTCATCCCCCCCTCCCATCTCCTTCATCTCATCCCCCCCCTCCCATCTCCTTCATCTCATCCCCCCCCTCCCATCTCCTTCATCTCATCCCCCCCTCCCATCTCCTTCATCTCATCCCCCCCTCCCATCTCCTTCATCTCCTTCTCCCTCCCCCTCCCATCTCCTTCGCCCTTCCCCCCATCTCCTTCGCCCCCCCCATCTCCTTCGCCCTTCCCCCCCCCCAATCTCCTTCCCCCTCCCCCCCCACATCTCCCCCTCCCTTCCCCCCCGCAATCTCCTTCCCCTTCCCCCCCCACAATCTCCTTCCCCTTCCCCCCCCACAATCTCCTTCCCCTTCCCCCCCCACAATCTCCTTCCCCTTCCCCCCCCACAATCTCCCCCTCCCTTCCCCCCCCAATCTCCTTCCCCCTCCCCCCCCACATCCCCCCACACATCTCCCCCTCCCCCTCCCTTCGCTGTCAGAAACACACACACAGACAGAGAGATAGAGACACTGACAGACACACTAGGGTAGGAGGCATCCCAGCACGCTGTTGGAGGTCTCCCGGTGCTGCAGTCGGTAAGTAGAAAATGTTTTATTTATTGATTTTTTTTTAATTATTTCTTAATTTTTTTGGATTGATTTATTGATGTATTTATCATTTATTATTGATGATGGCTCTTTATTTGTAAAACTGAAGTGTTTAATATTTGTAAATTTCCCTTTAAACCCCCCCCCACCATTCCCTACGCCTGATTTGTAACCTACGCCTGATTTTCTAAAGTGTAGACAAGGTTTTTTCAAGCGTACAAAAATCTTCAAACTAACTTGGAATAAAGTAAGTGGAGTAAGTTTTCACTGACGAAACTTTGAAAACAGGCGTAAGTGGCCGGACATGCCCCCTTTTGAAAAAAAAAATTCTGTTCCAAAGTGAAACTGTTCTAACTGACTCGAACTGGAGCAAACTAAATGACGAGAATTCCAATTTCTAAGATACTCCATTCTACACCAGTTGCTCCTAAAAATCAGGAGCAAATCATGTGGAAACTTGGGACCCACATTTCTGACGCCCAAGGTCATCAAGCAGAGCTCAGTGACTGACGAGGCATGCCAAAGTGACATTAAGGAGAACTCCCAAAGCAGTGATCTGTTGGCCAAGAATTTTCCTGGCCGAGAAATCTGTGTTGATGCCATCGGCTACTGCGACTCCTGCACTTTAGGCCGGGTTAAACAAACAGCTGTAACATTTTGGAGTGTGGCAACGATCGTGGTCTGTGGCAAGTCATTGACTGCTCTGCTTCGGGTCTGCTGCTCTCCTTGCTCCGGTGCATTCCAGTTAGAAATGCAGGGACGTTATCGATACACTAGCTGGCTAAATTTACAGTGTAAATTGTCAGTCTTGCCATTGCAGGAAAATCTGGGACAATAGTAATAAACCACAAGCACGAATTGTTGTTTGATGGGAGAGCAGCCTTGCAACTCTTCCTACATATCCATATTTTAATGAAAAATTGGACCGCTCAAAGCTCTCTTTGAATGTTACTTGAGAGAAACTGTTTTTCTCCATGTGTTGACATCTTGCTTCTTGCTTTATTAGTTGTAGTGAAGCCGTGTGACAGGAAATTTAAGTGTCTCTGAGCAGATGGTGCAAGACATGCCAGCGACCTTTTCCTTAAGCACTCAATTTCTAGTTCTACAAAACAAAGCCACTGGAACAACCCCATTTTCAAAGTTGGTGTAAATCTTGATTTTAATCTATTTCAAAACATAAAGTACAAATCCAAAGGGAATTGCAAAAGAATTACCAGAGCAATAACAAGGCGATAGAAGCGCTTTGGCTGAAATGTTATGAGTGGAGAGAACAAGTGCCATTGTTGCATCAATAAACTAGCAAATACCATGCACAGGTGGGAGCTACCAGAGGTCGCACCGAACACATTAATAGTAGAGCAAAGGTTGTCTAATACAGCTCACAAGTTACTATTGAGAAACTTTCTGACTTCTTCCACCTACAAATTCCATAAGGAACAGATTTTCTGTTCCATGACTGTCACCAGCTTTACAGTTACATGCGAGAAAAAAGGTAAATGTTTGGATCTCCTGTCTTTTTGTGCACTCGTGTAAATCAGAGTTGGTGTCATCCTCTTGCCACAGTGGGACATTGTACTCTGCCAGTCAAACTCGGTATAGAGGCGCATATGCACTTCAGCTGCAATCAAAGTTCCTGAAAGCATATCTTGCGTGACTGTAAAATATCTTCAGTTTAAAAAAAAAATGCACGATGTTATCTTTGTTTTAATGTTTGTTCTGCCAGCTCAGCATGTTTAGTTAGTATGTAGCTCAGATAGAGACCAGGAACAGCCAAGGTTCGATTCCTGCTCTGTGCAGTATCCCTACATTAAGCTAACTGATCTCAGCCAGAGCTTCGACTCAAGTTAAGTTACAGTTCCTGCTCCCGAGCACTATGCAACAACTGTTGCTTGAATTCCATGTGTGACAACAAGTGAGGACAAATCGGGCTTGGTTAAAGTATGCTCTCCCTCAACAGTTGAATTGACTCCTGACACGGCTGCATAAATGCTGACTAGATCAATTGGACAACATAACTGAGATAATCCAGAGTAAATAGAATCTAACAAGGAATGGCTGTCTCCAGGGGAGGAGAGGCAATGAACAGATTGAAGATCTTAAGGGGAAATAACAGTTAGTAGATTGAAAGAGGGATTCTATAATTATGCGAAACTCTACCTGCAAGCTATAAATCTACATATGTAAACACTGAGCAGTTTAGAGTCCATCATAAATAGCATCAGTCAAGTATAATAGAACATCACACAACTGTGTCATCGGGACAAAGGTTTTGACAGATAAGCAATTATGTAAGACGAGTTGACAAATCGCACTAAATTAACCCAATTAAAATTGTGAAAATATATTGAGTAGGCAGAGTAAAAGTGCACACTCAGATACCCGACATTCTGCCGTAATACTGCTGAGTTAGGGAATCTTAATCAGCACGGCAACAATGGATGATAATATTTTCTTCAGAGCCACTGGGCTGGGAGGGCTAAAAACAAAACATAGCCAGGGTTTACTTTCCCTGATCAATATCCAGTAACTTGATGGAAAGCACAAGGATGTGACTAATATTGGTTGTGATGGCCCATAGTCGAATACGAAACAAGAGTTTTCAGCACCAACAGCTTTGCAGTCACTTTGATTCCATCAAGCTAATTCAAAGTGGAGCATCCAATCATTCATTGCAGCAAGTTTACACAAGAAATATTATCTGCTATTTAAATTATTCAAAATGGTTGTTTTATATTCAGTTAAGAAGCTGTAGATCCCGAGGCAGCAACTTATGATAGTCAGCTTTTGATACCACCACCCAGCTACTTCAGTAGGGCAAACCATTCATTCAACAACAAGTGTTACAGGACTGAGAAGAACTTCTATGAGTTTCATGTGGATATTCTGGGAGTAATTTTCAACCTACAGTCAGAGAGTGTAAAACCAATTTGTCTGATTGGGAACCCTTTATATTGAAATTGCCAGATTGTCCACTGATTTCAATGGAATGGAAAATTGCGCGCTATGACTCACACTCTACTGTAGCACCAATTGTACCCTCCAACGGTAAGTTGAAAATTCTCCAGACTTTGTTATATTTTTCCAGTTGTTTTATTCATCTTTTTAGTGCATTGTCATCTCTTTCAATTAAACACTGAAGTCATTCAAGTGAGGTAAAAAATAATTTTTATTCATCATGGAAGTGGTTGGATAAACTCTGCACATGTTGAATTTGCAGTCTGTTTAGAAAATGGGGGAAACTAATCTTTGTTTTCACCACTTAGAAACATAGAAAATAGATGCAGGAGTAGGCCATTCAGCCCTTCAAACCTGCACCATCATTCAATAAGATCATGCAACTTCAGTACCCCATTCCTGCTTTCTCTCCATACCCCTTGATCCCTTTAGCCGTAAGGGCCACATCTAACTCTCTTTTGAATATATGCAATGATATATAATTGGGCAATAAACCAGCTGAGCCCAGACTCTACCACAGAAAGTTGGAGGCCAATTCACTAAATATATTCAAAAAGGAGTTAGATGTAGTCCTTACCACTAGGGGGATCAAGGGGTATGGCGAGAAAGCAGGAATTGGGTACTGAAGTTGCATGTTCAGCCATGAACTCATTGAATGGCGGTGCAGACTCGAAGGGACAAATGGCCTACTCCTGCACCTATTTTCTATGTTTCTATCACCCTCCATTATATAAAGCATCCGATTTTCATTACTATTGATTTCAGGCATTTTCTGAGCAACCAGGGGTCACAGGTTAGGGAATATGCAAATTTGAATTTCCCTGACTTCTGACACAACAGAAAGATTTGCATTTATATCATGCCTTTCATGGCCTCAGGAAGTCCCAAATTGCTTTACACTCAATTAAGTGCTTTTGAAGTGCAGTCACTGTTGTAACGTAGGAAATGCAGCAGCCATTTTGCGCACAGCAAGGTCCCACAGACAGAAATGAGATAATGACCAGATAGTCTGTTTTATTGATATTGGTTGAAGGATACATGTTGGTCAGGACACCAGGGAGAACTCCTCTGTTTGTCTTCAAATAGTGCCATGAGATCTTTTACACCCACTTGAGGGGGCAGTTGGGGCTTCACCAAGCATAAGTGGAGTACTGCACTAAGTGTATAAGCCAGATTGCTTTTTACAAATTTTCCTTTCACTTCTGCATACAGCTTTTAATAATATTCTGCCTGAGAATGTTTTCCATGCTTGTTTCATGGCTAGAGAGACATAATACAAAATTCTCAGTAAAATAAATAGCAATCACAATAATATTTTTCAAAGTATCACAGGTTGGGGGGGAGGGGGGCGGGGGATTTAATCAGGTGTATCTACAGATGAAATCATTTAGATGGTGCACTGGGTGAGGGACAAGTTCTTATAATAGGGAGGAAAAAACAAAGCTTCAATTCAATTAACTTATCATTCATTGTAATTCTCATCAGCTACATCACTGACTGCTTGAAATTGAAATACTCAGGGAGCTGACATGACTCCAATTAATTTAATACTGCATTCCCATCGAAGTAGCTTCAAAGTAGTGGCCAGTTCCCTCTGGAGACAAATAACTTGCAATACAGTCTCTTGAATGTTGAAATAACATTTATAAATGTTTAAAATTTAGATGATCCTATGTATGGACTCAAAGAAAACCGTGCTAAATCTTAAATAATGTCTCAAAGTCTGCATTCTCAGTTTAGATTTACAGACTGTGAACCGCTCAATTAGTTATAATGGGCCCAA
Source organism: Pristiophorus japonicus (assembly GCF_044704955.1). NCBI lineage: Eukaryota > Metazoa > Chordata > Chondrichthyes > Pristiophoridae > Pristiophorus > Pristiophorus japonicus. The sequence continues at coordinate 45,271,163 of NC_091990.1, forward strand.
TTTTCCCCAACCCCTTTTTTCGGTGCACTTACCTTAAATGCACAGACTTTGCACGCTGGAAACGGCACCGAAAAAAAAAGTGGCCCCATCCTGCTCGCTCTGCCGAGTCTCCGGTGTCCCAGCATGGCGTAGATAGTGAAGTGGGGGTGTGTGGAGCAACAGACCAGCACAGAAAACACTGCCGGCAGCTGCGCGCATGCGCAGTGAAGTCTGCGCGCATGTCCTCGCCCTCCCAGCGTGTCCTGCGGGCTGTGAGCAGGACCCTGATGCTCACAGTCCCTATCCCCGGCCGAAGTGACGTCCTGATGTTCGCCGCACCCTATCCCTGGTGAGTGGACTCCTGCACCGGCCGGCCCACTGACTTCCCGGGCTGAGGTCGGACTTGAGTTTTTTAAAATTATTTATTGATGTTGTGCTTTGTTTAGTGAGGAGAGTTTTGATTGGGGTGGGAAAGGAGGAGGGTTTTGATTGGGGTGGGAAGGGGGAGAGTTTTGATGGGCGGGCGGGGGGGGGGGGGCAGAGAACTTAAAAAAAAACTGGATTCTGGCATAAAAAGTAGGACTTCTATTTTTTTTTACTTGTTATTGATTGATTATGACTTTTTGGCCTTTGTTTAATGCTTTGTAAAGTCTTGGTGCAGGACATCTCAGATTCCTTGTATTTTTTATTTGTTATTGAATGCTTATTTTTGTACTTTGTTTAGAGCTTTGAAAGTCTTGTTGCTTTAAATTTACTAACCTGCGCAAATTCTTAACTCCCGCACTGTTTTTCAGAGCTGGCCACGTACGCTGACCTAAGTCGATTTGGAGTAAGTTTTAGCTGGCCAAAGTGGCATAAATGGCCAAAACTGACGCAAGTGTCTTGGAACGCCCCCTTTTGAAAAAAAACTTTCAAAAATTGTACGTAACTGACTTACTCTGGAGCAAATTTTGGGGGGGAAAATGGCATTTTTTAACCTTACGCCAGAAAAAACAACTTACTCAAAAAAAATTGATGCAAGCCATGGCCAAAATTGGGCCCTATATAACCTGCATTGTTGAATTACATTTGTATCTATTAAATTTTTCTCAGATATCCAGTATTATTCACTCAAAAAGTTAGGCACAAATTCTAAATAATATAGTGATGCACTGAGTAATTAATATGTGCTTTTCACTTCAACTCTCTGCCTTCTTCCCCCTTTTAATAATTACAACATTTAAACTGAAAGCAGGAATCAGGTGGGATGTGGGGGCAGGGGGGCAACAAGGCGAGCATTGAACCTTGCCCCAACGCTCCCCCCTACGATCTTGACAGCGGGAAGCTCGGGCAGTTTTAATGCCCAGGTCACATTTACATGTTGCTGCTCAGCTGCCCGCTCGAATCATGTGGATAGCGGCAGCAGGTGGGAGCGGAATGTCAGGCAGCAGGAGGCCGCCGGACAAGACCAAAGGAAAAGTCACCAAAAACAATGTAGTGAGTGGTGGGAGGAGTGGGCAGGGTCTCAATAGCATTTTCAGAAGAGGAGGTGAGAATATTGGAGGGAAGAAAAAAGGGACCCAGTCATCTTTGCAATTGTGTGTTTAAATTGCGCTTTAACAGATTGCATGTGCAGCTCAATGTCCCGTGAACAGGTCACAGGCTCCAGTTGAATCATTAATTTTTCATTTGGATGATGCCACCTAGTGGTAAACCTTACAGTATGAACCAGTCTGGAAAAATAGCACCTGACTTGTGAGAAACATTCAATAGACGATACGTGTTAACTTGTATACTTTGGTGTCTCATTAGTTTGTATTAAATATGTTCTTTACTTGTTTTTGCCTTGTTTTAGTGACAGTACTGTGATTAAATAAAACAATGCAATTAAATATGTTTGCAAATTATAGGCCTAACATCACTTTGGCTTTCCTGCCAGGGTTGCCAATTTGTACTTGGGTGCACAAACAGTGAGTTCCTCCCCAACTGCATCTCATCCCCTTTATCAGATATTGGCTGCTTACATCAGAGGAGCAGATAAGATTGGCGAGACAGGATAGAAGACAGGCTGTATTGGAGAATCTAGAATATTTCATTACATTTAAATCTAAAGGAACACCATCACATGAAACTTATATCAATTAAATACGAACACTTTTCAAAAATTCAGATACACAAAAAAAAAGAGAAACTATATTTGAAATAAGTCAGATCCAGTCGTCTGACCACCGGTAATTGTTCAGCAAAATTTACCACAATGCAGTAAATGCCGTTAAGAATGAATGTCTGAAAGGTATGCAAGTCAATTCACAAACTTCAAGATGGATTTTACACTTTGGTAAATCATTTTTTCCAAAGTAAAATTATCAATTTGGCCAATTATTGTGAAGAATTATTGTATATTCTGAGTCATGAGTGATGTACACGACCAACATTATTGCAGCAGTACTTAATCTGTATCTGCAGATTATAATCAATTCAATTGAAATATATTTTTTTGCACATCTGTTGGAATGTACAGAAACAATGCGTACACATATATTGATGCATGTGGAGGAATTATGCACCAATACTGATTAGATTCACATGTAACAAATCATTTTGGCATCTAGTTTATATTAATCCAATATTTTAAATAAAAATGTTAGAAATTCATCAACTGCAGCATTTATATTGAGGAACTAATTTCTTTTGCAACGAACACAGTGAAGAACCTTCTGCATGAATATTTTGGCCCTGAAATTGCGGTGACTGCGATGGTGTGCTCTCCGAGTAGGCTGTCATATTCCCTTTGAAAGGCCCCGGAAGTTACGGATTACATGCGCTAAATCCAGAACTTGCCATTTGTCAAGTTCATCTGAACCGCCTCAAAACTGAATAATTCTGGCACAGAGTTGGGCTCTTTGCACAAACACTGCTCACACAACTCTTACGGCTGGTAAAAGCAGGTGTCGGGCCTGCTTGCATCAACGTAAGGGTATATAAAGCTGAAATAAAACATTAAAAAATCCAAAATTATGCACATAACTTTAAATAAGTTTCTGCAAATATTGGCCTGGATTAAGTTGTTTACAATTATTTATCAAAACAGTAAAATTTTATTGAGGTTGGTGCAATGAAGGAACTTATGAATAAAATTGCATTGTAAAATTATTGGAATTCTGCACATTGCATAATTTTTTTAGGGATTCCATTGCATATCATTAGGGGATTCCCTTCGTAAATGATTGCAATGGAATCCTCCTTTGTCATTGGAGGACCGGGTCCATGTGATCCCAGGGACGCTTCCAAACTGCCTGCGTCCCTGGGATCAGTGGGCTTTTATACTGTTGTTCGCCTGGAGGCACAAGACCGCAGCTTTTCACAGCCTGGGCGCCAGGAGGTACTTTCGGAATTGTTTCGGGTGTCGAAGGCATACTCCGGAGGTATGCCTCCGACCAAAATTTATAGGCCATTAATGATTGCTGGACCTCCAACATAAAAAAAAAAGAGCACCAGGATGACTGAACATTCCAGAAATTCTAACAGTTACACATAGTGTGATTCACTGACACCATGAATCAAGTGTTCATTCAATTAGCTGTAACTGATCAGATGTGGAAACGGTTGCAATGAAGAGAAGTGAGAAAAATACCTTTTAACTTAGGAACCAGGAAGAGCTTGCATCCTCGCCTTGGACTGAGTGGTCAGCTATATCAGCACTGCAAGGAGGACCCACATCCTTGGAGCCTCTTGTAACAGCTCTGATTACTTTGATGAAATCTCAGACTGCTGCCACCTTGGCTCTGGAAACCAGCTTCTCCTCTGGTTTACAAAACCTTATGGTGAGTGTGGATTGGAGCTTCTAGAGCCTCCCAGGATGCCTGCACTGTTCTCGTGCAGAGAAATGTGAGTGCTGAGGCTCAGGCCCCTTCAGGTGGCATTGGATCCTTGGGGAGGCACCTGCTACGGTCTCACAGGCTGACCGCATTCCTGCTGCCCCGCCAGCCTCTCTCACAGTGCTTCTGCTAGTGTCAGACAGCTCGGTGAACCAGAGTATCTTGGCCGAAGCAGAGTCACAGCAGTCGGGAACTGGTTCCTCAATGGCCAGAGTTCCTTGCGGTTGTCCACCCCAGCATCTCAAGTGCTCTCAATGGAAGGTCCACCTCCCAAACCGTAGCCACTGTGGAACCATCTCATAGGAGTACGACGTAAATAGGTGAAGGACATTACGGAGTTGCATGAAGATGATTTGTCGATAGGCATCAGTCATGTAAGCATTTGTCAAATCAAAAATGGAGTCGATTGGCGTAGTGAAGGAAAATATTTTGTATTGGTATAGCTGCTCCTCTTCATGATAAGAGGAACACAGAAGCTGTACAGTTTGAGGGCATGAATATGGTGGGTATCAGGATTAGGTCAAATGAAAGGAGGGAGTGTTGGTGCTGGGGCAGTGGAGGGATTGATCAGGAGAGTTTTGTTGCCTTACAACTGGCAGCTTGCTGTACTGTGCTATTCTTCTGGTCCCGCATCCCTTTTCTTACCTCCCTGCTCCACTTCTTCCTCCTCAGGAATCTCCAAAGCAACTCCCTTTGAATAGAGAGATTGTGAAGCATGCAGCAAAATGATAATGAACACAGACTCAGTCTACACCAAGGACTCATTCCCGATCTGTACAGACAGTGGAATTGTTGTCTTAGAATGCCAATGGTTGTCTCACGAGAACCACTGTTGATGCATGGATGTTATTATATCGGAGCTCAGCATCAGTGCCTGGATTCCTGACAGGAGTCATGAGCCAGTTGGAGAGAAGATAGCCATGGTCTCCCAGAAGCCAGCTCAACACCCAATGGTATTTGTTATTGCCAACAATTGAGGACTAGCGTGCTATGAAAGCACCATGCTGCCAGTACACCGGGCACAGACCTACATGACTCACTGCCTATGGTCACAAAAAAGGTGTATACTGAGCGAATGGAAGCCTTTCCTGTTGAGAAACAGCGCGCGTTCCTGATTGGGAACACACAGCAGTATGTGCGTGCAGTCTATGATGCTGTGGAAATCCAGCACTTTGGGCAAATCTCAGTGCTCTTTGTTCCTGTTTGTCAGGCTCAGTGGGAAAGGTAATACACTGCTGGTGTCTCATAAAAATTGCATCAGTGACCTGCCGGATCGCCGTGTGCACAGGAAATGGATTGATGTTGCTGATGTCCCCAGAGTAGTTTGGAAACAGTTTTGAGCCACAGTGGCTTTCACTGCCACAGACAGTGCAGTGTAAGCCATGGTGTTGGGCTTCAATTCTCATTGCATCAGGCTGTACAGGTACCTGACTGACTCAGTATTAAAATTCAGCCTTCATACATACTGCTCCTCTGAGGTCCAGGTATGATGATTGTTTGCAGAACCCACATGCTGCAAGGCCTCCCGCACAATTGCCTCCTTTTCCCTCTTCTTGCAGCCTGTGTAGGTCTTCACTGGCTTCTTTGCTGCTGGTCCTCCTCCTCTTCATTTGGGAGTTTAGAGGGTAAAGGCTAGTAGCGTGCCTATGTTCAGCAATTTTGAGCAAGTAAACTCAGGAAAGCAGTTGTAGGCCTCCAGAAATGGAATCTGCAAAACTACATAACAGCCAAGCAGTAGCCAAAACAGCCAAAAAGTTGACCCAAATGCACCCTAGCAGAATAAAACAACTAACCAGAGACTTACTTAATGGAGGCGAGAATCCCTTTAAATATCGCTTCTGAAAGCTGCTTACGAACTGATCCACAATGATCTGCGAGGTGGATTATTGTTCTTGCTACTTTCCTTTATTATTGTTTCCCACTACAGCCTGCTCCAGATAATTAATTATCATTGGCCTGGATTTTGCCGTGAGCAGCGAAGGAACGGCTTTTGCCATTCCACTCGCATACAGTTGCCCATCGACTTTTAGCCGGCTTGTCAGCGGAGACTTCCATCATCCGGCAACTGATTCAATTCAACACCGTCTACAGTGGATCTGTGGCATCTGCTCAACCAATCAGATTGAAGAATCCTCAGAGCCACGCAGACTGCAAAGCAGGAAGTAAAAAAAACAAGACACATAAATTACATTTAAATCATTGTGCATGAACATACATAAGAACTTAAGAAATAGGAGCAGGAGTAGGCCATACGGCCCCTCGAGCCTGCTCCACCATTTAATATCATGTCTGATCTGATCATGGACTCAGCTCCACTTTCCTGCCTGCTCCTCATAACCCCTTATCATTTAAGAAACTGTCTGTCTCTGTCTTAAATGTATTCAATGTCCCAGCTTCCACAGCTCTCTGAGGCAGCGAATTCCACAGATTAACAACCCTCAAAAGAAATTTCTCCTCATCTCTGTTTTAAATGGGCAGCCTCTTATTCTAAGATAATTCTAAGATTTAGTTCTAGTCTCCCCCACCAGTGGAAACATCCTCTCTGCATCCACCTTGTCAAGCGCCTCAACCTTTTATGTTTCGATAAGATCACCTCTCATTCTTCTGAATTCCAATGAGTAGATGCCCAACCTACTCAACCTTTCCTCATAAGACAATCCCCTCATCCCCGGAATCAACCTAGTGAACCTTCTCTGAACTGCCTCCAAAGCAAGTATATCCTTTTGTAAATATGGAAACCAAAACTGCACGCAGTATTCCAGGTGTGGCCTCACCAATACCTTATATAGCTGCAGCAAGACATCCCTGCTTTTATACTCCATCCCCTTTGCAATAAAGGCCAAGATTCCATTGGCCTTCCTGATCACTTGCTGTACCTGCATACTATCCTTTTGTGTTTCACAAGCACAATAAAGATTGGGATATACACATGGGGTTAAGGGAAAGATATAAAAGAGCAAAACAGAAAAAATATATTTTATATTTTTTAAATCTGCAACATTATTTTGAGGGAATGTGACTCTACATTGGTAAAATTAATTTTTCAGGGTTAGAGAGGTTATTCAGTGGTGATTATCACATATTATGCCATTAAAAACTCAGTTACTCCTGACTGAACAAGCACCTTTTTAAGAGCGAGATTATGGGTAATTAGCCCAAGTTCACGCCGCGACAATGATCTCTGTGCAGATCCCATCGGCGCAGCGCAGCTTATGGAGGAGCAGTGTATCACGGACAGCAACTTCTGGATTTCCGCATTTAAATCTGAATTTGAGGATGCCAGAAGATGCGGTCAGAGTTACCCAGCAAGAACAGCGGGCGCTGTCAAAGCACAGGAATAAAAATGTCAAATGACATTATTAGTACAGCAAAATCCAGGCCAGTATTGCATTAAAAACTGAAATCATCCAGAAATTGCAATTAAACAGCCACTTAAAATTAGGAATCTATTTCTGACAATCCTGCCGAGTTCATGGAATTTTTCAGACCTTTGAGAGTCTGATGGATCATGATCCCCACCAGGTTCAATGGTTGTCGGTCTATTTGCTTCAGAAAGTCTGTTCAGCAGTGAGCACAGATCATTTTTGCATGGCTATAAATTAACATCTTTGATTTTTTTTCCTAATGTTTAAACATCTTTTATTTCTTGTAAGCTTCTTTGCCCATTACAATATTCATTTACAAGATTTGGTACACTATGATGATAAAACCTAAGTACATCCTGTAAATGCCTGGAGCTGTATATAACACAGTGAAGTAGACCCTGGATTGCTCTTTGATTGAGAGTACCATTTTATCCAGGGATTCATGAAGAAAATTACACAAGTTAGCACATTAATATGATGGTAAACAACTCTGCAGTAGGCCAAGAACTAATATCCAAAAGAATGGGTTTCAACATGAGGTCATTTGAACAGATTATGCAATGAACCACATGATATGAGATGTTAACTTCAGCTGTGGCAAATATCAGTAACTTTTCCATTACAATTGTTCCCCTTCAGTTATAGATGTGCTTATGAATTATTGCACCAAATTCCAACATCAATTAAAGGATTCCTAAGGGTGCTCTGGGTGCAATTGCTTACGAGAAACTGAAATGTTTGAACATGTGATTTAATACTGGAAAATCCCCATCCCACACTACACACTGCAGCCAATCTGGAAAAAAAATGCAAAGCACAGGAATAAAAATGTCAAATGGAATACTCCAGGATAAGCCTTCCAACAACCAGTCCTTAAAACGTTTCCATTGGCAGAAAATACTGCTGTAATTATTTTTTTTAAGTAAAAACTAAAAGGAAACACAACTTAATCTTATTGCCTTCCCAATCAAGGCTGCTACATTCCTTGCATTTCTAAGGTTGGAGATAGAAACATTTGTTTTGTCTTTAGCTTCCGACTCCTCACTTGCTATTCAGTCGTGCTGGGGAGGCAGCAGTGAAGCTGGACTCAGAAGATTTTTCTGCTTTGCTCAAATGATGCTGGACCCATTTGCGTGTGCAGACATCTTATGGACAATTGTTGCAATTAGTCAAGGGGGTGTAATTTTGCAGATAAATACTCAATGGCAATGCTATTTCCGGGTCTTTTTAAGGACAAAGTGGGTTTGTACCTGGTAGTTATATCACATCAAGTCGAGCTGTCATCTAATAGCAATGAAGTTCAGTCTTCATAGTTCCCTTTGGAGAATGCATAAACAGAACTCACAATATATGAGAATATATTGCAAAATCACAAGATAACTACATATAATTTACGTCACTTGGCCTATCTTAATTCAGCCATTCAGAGAGATCCTAATGGTCCCAGGGGTTTTACCACCATTATTTTATCTGCAAGGTTTTTCCACACATTGATATATGGCCTGGCGTGTTATGTCAAACAAGGCATCAAAGGCTGCACTGAACGTGAACCAGTATTGCCGGAGTTTTCACTACAGCAATACGTGTAGGAGGGCCAACAATCTCCAATGTCGACAAACCTGATCCACCGCTCCCTCCTAGTCAACATCCATCCATCCATCCCGGAGACTTTAATAGCCATTACACAATGTGGGGCTATGCAGAAGCCAATTATAATAGAGAAGCAATTGTACAGTGGGCTTCACCAAAGTATCAATTCCTCCTTTTTGACACCAAAGATCAAGGTACGTTTCATTTGTCAAGGTGGCAGAGAGAATATAACCCAGACCCATGTTTCCTCTCTAAAGACAGCAAACAAAATTCAATCATCGCCTTCAGAACTATTCTTCACGACTTCCCCAACAGTCAATACAGACCTTCAATCATCAACGTTGGCATCAAAATTCCTGTCATTACATCAACACCGGAACCACGATGGAACTTAAAACCACAGACTGGGAAACATTCTAAAAGGTCAATTGAGACCAACATCAGGTGAATTCCGCCAAGCACAAATGCCTTCAACAGATTTATAGGAATTATTAAAGCTGCCGTAAAACACAGAATATCTTGAAGGTTTAGAAAAGGACATTGGGCTAGACTTTCCATTATTGTCCAGGTCGCCCAAAAGTGGGCGATATTTCCAGCATTAGCATTTATATTGGTTTTTGAGATCGCTGGAATATCGTCCATTTTCAAACCTGCTAGTTTGTACTTTATAATTTGGGCATTAGCAGGACCAATGTGAAATGGACGTTAGCGGTTTTTACATTTTTTTTTTCCTATCATAAAATATTCCTTGTTGGACAGAAGAAAGTGAGGCTCTCTATCAGGAGTATTCGCTGAGCAAGAACCCAGCCACAACCACCGTAATGCTAGAGTCCTTGAACTCGGTGAGAAGTGAGAGGGAGAGGAGCCTTGTGGAGAAGTCCAACTTCACTCACTCCAGCAGGAAAGCCTGGGCCCTGCTGTCAACTTGGCGGGGCAAACCCCACCAATAAACACAGGATGACCATCAGAGTGGGCACCATTGAATCCCACTTGATACAAACCACAAAGGCTCCGCTCCGATGGACAAAGAATTTCGCCGCAGATGAAGAGGTAGCTTTCGACAAACTTGATGGCGGCACCAAGATTATTATTTTTGATCCAATCACCTAGGATGAACTAAATGCAGCTCTGCCGACAACTATATCTGGAAAAGCTGCCAGTCCAGATGGTTTTTACCCAGAATTCTTAAAAGCACTGGGACCCAAAGCAGAGAGATGGTTCACCTCCTCCTTCTCTGAGGTACTGGCAACTGGTAAAATTCCACCTATTTGGAGCGAGACTAAAATAATTACCCTCCTGAAGCTTGTGAAGCCTCCTTACTTTGCACTAGTTATATACTACTCCACAGACTAACCCCCATCATCGAGCCAACCATTCCGAAGGAGCAAGCGGGCTTCCGGAGCGGCTGTAGCTGCTGCGACCAAGTGCTAGCCTTTACACCCACATCTATCAGGCTTCCAGCGCCAGCTCAAGACTGCTGTAGGACATGTGGTCCTATCAGCGGCGTATGACACAGTATGGAAGCATGGACTGCTTTTCAAGCTCGCCACCATTTTACCCTGCGGAACAACGATCGATCTTCTCAACTCCATGCTTAGCAAGCGACACTTCCGTGTTTACTCTGGCACCCAGAAGAGCAGATATAGGGCACTGAACAACGGACACCCACAGGGTTCTGTCCTGGCACCCATGTTATTCAATGTTTACACCAGTGACCTGCCCGAAACAGAGTCCCACAACTTCGTATATGCTGATGACATTGCCTTGCCATGCAAAACATGAATCTATCCATCACCGTGGAGAGCCTGATCAGTGATTTACAGAGGATGGAGGCCTACTTCCACTGATGGTGACTCTGGCCAAACCCGCGAAAGACTGTCAACCTCGACATTCCACCCAAACACCTATCAAACAAACCAAGCTTTGAAAGTCTCCTTTCGCATCAGAGGTAAACCATGCCAAAAAGCTCTCCTAGTTCGGAGTCTCCTTTTCGGGTTTGAAATCGGTGGTTAGTGGTGTGCCACAGGGATCGGTGCTGGGACCACAACTGTTTACAATATACATAGATGACCTGGAAGAGGGGACAGAGTGTAGTGTAACAAAATTTGCAGATGACACAAAGATTAGTGGGAAAGCGGCAGAGAGGCTGCAAAGAGATTTAGATAGGTTAAGTGAATGGGCTAAGGTTTGGCAGATGGAATACAATGTCGGAAAATGTGAGGTCATCCACCTTGGGAAAAAAAAAACAGTAAAAGGGAATATTATTTGAATGGGGAGAAATTACAACATGCTGCGGTGCAGAGGGACCTGGGGGTCCTTTTGCATGAAACCCAAAAAGTTAGTTTGCAGGTGCAGCAGGTAATCAGGAAGGCGAATGGAATGTTGGCCTTCATTGCGAGAGGGATGGAGTAAAAAGCAGGGAGGTTCTGTTGCAACTGTACAGGGTATTGGTGAGGCCGCACCTGGAGTACTGCGTGCAGTTTTGGTCACCTTACTTAAGGAAGAATATACTAGCCTTGGAGCGGGTACAGAGACGATTCACTAGGCTGATTCCAGAGATGAGGGGATTACCTTATGATGATAGATTGAGAAGACTGGGTCTTTACTCGTTGGAGTTCAGAAGGATGAGGAGTGATCTTATAGAAACATTTAAAATAATGAAAGGGATAGACAAGATAGATGCAGAGAGGTTGTTTCCACTGGTCGGGGAGACTAGAATTAGGGGGCACAGCCTCAAAATACGGGGGAGCCAATTTAAAGCAGAGTTGAGAAGGAATTTCTTCTCCCAGAGGGTTGCGAATCTGTGGAATTCTCTGCCCAAGGAGGCAGTTGAAGCTAGCTCATTGAATGTATTCAAAATCACAGATAGATAGATTTTTAACCAATAAGTGAATTAAGGGTTATAGGGAGCGGGCGGGTAAGTGGAGCTGAGGCCACAGCCAGATCAGCCATGATCTTGTTGAATGGCGGAGCAGGCTCGAGGGGCTAGGTGGCCTACTCCTGTTCCCAATTCTTATGTTCTTATGTTGATCACACCCAGTCATATAGATAACATCTCCAGATCCTTGGGAAGAAATTAAACAATAGGGTCAACTTGATCCAGAAAATTGCCAGATCCATATGCAGAGCAGATGCTCAAACCCTCCATACGGCAGCACGCGCCCTGGTGTACTCTACAACGGAGTACTGCTCTCCAGCACGGCTATTGAGTCCGCATATCCAATCTGTTGATGACCAGCTAAATTTTGAGAGAATTATCACGGGTACGCTTTTATAGACACCAACACCTTGGCTGCCCGTGCTTGCAAACATCGCACCATCACACCTGCGCCGTGATTACACAGTCTCCAGAGACTACAACCATTACACCAGCAAAGACTGACAATCCAGGCCAACTTGAACAACCTACCACCTCAATCTTGTCTCAATCTAGGAGGCCATTTTGCACCTTCGCCAAAGCCGATCTCCCCTCAGCCTTGATGACCGATGGCAAAATGCTTGGAAGAACTGCGACACACAGAATGGACTCCTTATAGAGGACCCCACAGTACAACCTGAAGGTTCAAGACCTTCCTCGCAAATAGTGGACATCCATCAGCAACATCAGAACTGGTCACGGTAGATGTTATGTATGTAAACCTGTAACTACCATGTCTAACCATCAGAGGGCTTATCCCATGAAGTCCCAAGGGATCCCACAATCCCTTGGAAGCACCTGTATACAAGGAGGCCTCACAGGCTGGAGAGGCACTCAGATCTGCAATAAAGGACTACGGTCACACCTCACTTTGAGCTTGCAGTATCTAGTCTGACTCTTTATCCAAGATTTATCTGTATCTCGTCGACAGTTGTTAATGAACCCCAATGCAACAATGCAGAGAACTGTGGGTATCCTGGAGAAATTTTCAGAGGGAGATGATTGGGAAACCTTCGTGGAGCGACTTGACCAATACTTTGTGGCCAACGAGCTGGAAAGAGAAGCGAACACTACCAAACGAAGGGCGATCCTCCTCACTGTTTGTGGGCATCAAGGTATGGGCTCATGAAAAACCTGCTCGCTTCAGCAAAACCCACAGACAAGTCATACGATGAGTTGTGCACACTGGTCTGGGAGCATCTAAACCCAAAGGAAAGCGTTCTGATGGCCAGGTATCGGTTCTACACGTACAAGAGGTCGGAAGGCCAGGAAGTGGTGAGCTACGTCGCCGAGCTAAGGCGCCTTGCAGGACATTGTGAATTTGAAGGACACTTGGAGCATATGCTCATGGACTTCTTTGTACTTGGCATTGGCCATGAAGTAATACTTCGCAAACTTTTGACCGTAGAGGCCCCAATCTTGGGGAAAGCCACAGCAATAAGCCCAGGCGCTTATCTCCACCAGTGACAATACCAAACAAATTTCCCAGCACACTAGTGCTGCTGCAAATACTGTGAACAAAGTAACGTGTTTTCAACAGGACTTGCACGTCTGTAGTTGCGCATCGCAGATGACTCAGAGTCCGTCATCAAGGGTGGTGAATACAAGGCCATTAACACCTTGTTGGTGCTGCGGGTGTGATCATCGATTCCATTCATGCCGCTTCAAAGGATATGTTTGCAAGGGCTGTGGAAAAATGGAACACCTCCAACGTATGTGCAGGCGAGCTGCAAACCCTGCTAATCCTGCAAATCACCATGTTGCAGAGGGTGACAGATCCACGGTGGATCATGACGAACCAAAGCCTCAGACCGAGCAGGCAGAGGTATATGGGGTGCACACATTTACCACAAAGTGTCCCCCGATAATGCTGAAGGTTGAATTAAATGGACTCCCAGTGTCCATGGAGCTGGACACGGGCGCAAGCCAGTCCATAATAAGTAAAAAGACTTTCCATAAGTTGTGGTGCAACAAGGCTTCAAGGCCAGTCCTGACTCCCATTTGTACCAAACTTAGAACGTACACAAAGGAACTGACTCCCGTAATTGGCACTGCTACCGTAAAGGTCTCCTACGATGGAGCGGTGCACGATTTACCACTCTGGGTGATACCGGGAGATGGCCCCACGCTGTTCGGCAGGAGCTGACTGGGAAAGATACGCTGGAATTGGGACGACATCCGAGCGCTTTCGTCCGTCGACGACACCTCATTTGCCCAGGTCCTAAGCAAGTTCCCCTCGCTGTTCGAACCAGGCATCGGGAAGTTCCAAGGAACAAAAGTGCAGATCCATTTGATTCCGGGGGCGCGATCCATCCATCACAAGGCAAGAACGGTACCTTACATGATGAAAGGGTGGAGATCGAACTAGACATGCTGCAACGAGAGGGCATCATTTTGCCGATCAAATTCAATGAGTGGGCCAGTCTGATTGTTCCACTCCTCAAGGGAAACAGCACTGTCAGAATATGTGTTGATTACAAAGTAACTATCAATCATCTCTTGCTGCAGATCAACACCCGCTAGCAAAAGCAGACAACCTATTTGCGACGCTGGTGGGAGGGAAAACATTCACGAAGCTGGACTTGACCTAGGCCAACATGACGCAGGAGCTGGAGGAATCATCAACACGCACAAAAGGTCTTTTCATTTACAACAGATGCCCGTTTGGGATTCGATCGGCTATGGCGATATTCCAGAGGAACATGGAAAGCTTGCTGAAGTCAGTCCCGTGCACTGTGGTCTTCCAGGACGACATCTTGGTTACATGTCGGGCCACTGTCAAACATCGGCAGAACCTGGAGGAGGTTCTTAGTCGGCTTAATCGTGTGGGGCTCAGGTTAAAATGCTCAGTGAGTTTTCATGGCGCCTGAAGTGGAGTTCCTGGGGAGAAGAATCGCGGTGGATGGCATCAGGCCCACCAATTCGAAGACGGAGGCAATCAAGAAAGCACCGAGACCACAGAACGTGACGGAGCTGCGGTCATTTCTAGGACTCCTGAACTATTTTGATAACTTCTTACCGGGTCTTAGCACATTGTTAGAACCCCTGCACTCTTTACTGCATAAGGGAGATGAATGGGTATGGTATAAAAGCCAAGGAAATGTCTGAGAAAGTTAGGAAGCTGTTATGTTCAAACAAATTGCTTGCGTTGTACGATCCATGTAAACATTTGGTAGTATCATGTGATGCGTCGTCGTACGGGGTCGGGTGTGTATTGCAACAAGCTAATGATTTTGGGAAATTGCAACCAGTTGCTTATGCATCCAGAAGTCTGTCTAAGGCCGAGAGGGCCTACAGTATGATCGAAAAAGAAGTGTTAGCGTGTGTTTACGGGGTAAAGAAAATGCATCAATATCTGTTCAGCTCAAATTTGAATTGGAAACAGACCATAAGCTGCTTATATCCCTCTTTTTTGAAAATAAGGGGATGAATACGAATGCATTAGCCCACATCCAGAGATGGGCGCTCATACTGTCTGCATACAACTACGCCATCCGCCACAGGCCAGGCACAGAAAACTGTGCCGATGCTCTTAGTTGGCTACCATTGCCCATCACTGGGGTGGAGATGGCACAGCCTGCAGATTTAGTTATGGTAATAGAAGCATTCGAGAGTGAGCAATCACCTGTTACCGCCCGACAGATTGGAACCTGGACGAGCCAGGACCCCTTACTGTCCTTCGTAAAAAAACTAAGGGGAATTGGTCTACTGTCCTGTTAGAGATGCAGGAAGAAATAAAGCTGTAACTGCGGCGCAAAGATGAAATGTCTATACAGCCAGACTGCCTCCTATGGGGTAATCGGGTAGTTGTGCCAAAAAACAGCAGGGACACTTTCATTAGTGATCTCCACAGTACCCACCCAGGCATTGTAATGATGAAAGCGATAGCCAGATCCCACGTGTGGTGGCCCAGTATCGATGCAGACTTAAGAGTCCTGCGTGCACAAATGTAATACATGTTCCCAGTTAAGCAATGCTCCCAGGGAGGCGCCACTCCATTTATGGTCTTGGCCCTCCAAACCGTGGTCGAGGGTTCATGGCGACTATGCAGGCCCATTCTTGGAAAAAATATTTTTAAATGCATACTCCAAATGGATTGAATGTGTGATAATGTCAGCAAGCACGTCCGCTGCCACCATTGAAAGCCTACGGGCCATGTTTGCCACGCACGGCCCGCCTGATGTCCTTGTAAGTGACAATGGGCTGTGCTTTACCAGTGCCGAATTCAAGGAATTCATGACCCGCAAATGGGGTTAAACATGTCACATCTGCCCCGTTCAAGCCAGCGTCCAACGGTCAGGCAGAAGGAGCAGTTCAAACAATCAAGCAGAGCTTGAAAAGGGTAACTGAAGGCTCACTGCAAACTCGCTTATCCCGAGTCCTGCTTAATTACCACACAAGACTCCACTCGCTCACCGGGTTCCCTCCCGCTGAACTGCTCATGAAAAGGGCATTTAAGTCAAGGCTCTCGTTAGTCCACCCTGATCTACACGAACAGGTAGAGAGCAGGCAGTTTCAACAGAACACATATCATGTTCGCGCAAATGTGTTACGAGAAATTGAAGTAAATTATCCTGTATTTGTGTTGAACTATGGACAAGGTCCCAAGTGGATTGCTGGAACTATTTTGGCCAAAGAGGGGAGCAAGGTGTTTGTGGTCAAACTTGCAAATAGACTCATCTGCAGAAAACACTTGGACCAAACCAAACTCAGATTTACAGACTATCCAGAACAACCCACAATAGACTACCTTTTTCGACCCTTCAACACACACACACGTGGCAACCGACCCAGCGGTTGACCACGAAGCAGAATCCATCACCCACAGCAGCCCAACAAGGCTCACCACCCCCAGCAGCCCAGCGAAGGCCCAATAAACGACTCACCAACACCAGCATTCGCACCGAGACGATCAACCAGAGAAAGGAAGGCCCCAGATCGACTCACATTGTAAATAGTTACACTATTGACTTTGTGGGGGGGGGGGGGGGGGGGGGGCTAGGGGAATGTTGTCATGTATGTAAACCTGTAATTGCCATGACTAACCACCAGAGGGCTTATCCCCTGAAGTCCCAAGGGATCCCATAATCCCTTGGGAGCACCTGTATATAAGGAGGCCTCACAGGCTGGAGAGGCACTCTGAGATCTGCAATAAAGGACTAAGGTCACACTTACTTTGACATTGCAGTATCTAGTCTGACTCTTTCTCCAAGACTTAATAGTAGATACTGCCACTTTCTCCATTGATGGAAGATTAAAGCATCCACAGTGACTGTGGAGCTCCAAATTCAGATCCTGGAGCAGATCATTGAGCACTGCCCTCAGAGGAAATTTGCAGACAGCCTACAAGATATCTGCGCTGTTACACTGGAAGCTTTGGCTTGGTTGACTTCGATATTGATATTTGATTTCCCTTGCTACTACCATACAAAAGACACATTGATCACTCCATATTAAGAAATTCCTAATATCAATCCTAACATTACATTTTACTAGTTTGAACCTGTGGCCCCTAGTTTTATTACCGCCATTTAATTTGAAGTAATATTCTGGGTTAACATTTACAAGATCACCTCTTTGATGCCTTCTTATCGAGTTGAAAAGCCCAAGTCTATTTAGTCTTTCCTCATAACTTAGAGCCCTGACATGGGGGAATAGTTTTATGCTTCTTCTCTGCACGCTCTCCCATTTCTTGATGACCAGAACTGGTCGCAATATTCAAAGTATGGTCGGAGAATAACACTATATTATTTAATCATCACCTCCCTGACATGTGGCTGGCTATGTAGCTCAACATCCTATTAGCTTAGTTGATCTCTACACTGCTTTGGTTATGTATGTTTAGCGTGGAGTCTACCAAAGCTTTCTTGGTCTCTTAAGTCCATCTATAGCTAATTCAACACCATTCATATGTATGTTGTCTATTTTTGCTGCCTTCGTGTAGCACTTTACATTTGCCTTCTTTATATTTGATCTGACATTTTTCTTCACTCTTGCATATTTTGTCCAACTCATTCTGTAATTTCTGAGCTGCCTCCTCCAATTCTGCTGCCCTTCCTAATTCGGTATCAGAGTGTCAGTTGTCCAAAGAAATAGGGCTGGTTTTTAGGCTTTTCTGTTTTCAGGGCAAAAACGGAGGCGGGGCAGGAAAGTTACCAGCCGGGAATAGGTTGCGTTTGGTAAGGAATTTCCGCCACCTGGGTCCTGCGCCAGGGTGTGCAGCGCAAAGGGAAGCATTGTACAACTTTCAAGGTGCAAAAATGGGAAACTCATGAACCAAAGTGCGGTCCCGGGGGTGGGGACCTTAAAACAAAAGCCACAAAAACATTCCCAAAACGCCACCACAGCACAAATTGCTAAAAAAAAAATTAAAGGAAGACTCGCACTTAGCTTTGCAGCACTTTACCTTTCTCACCGCCGCTGGCATGGCTGGATTGCTCAGGTTTCCGAGGCGGTCATTGCGAGGCGCGATTCCCGGTGGACGGATCAGATTCGAGTCAAACTCGGACAGTGTCTCAACGAGAGGAGTCACACACCCGGCGCAACTCTTCCCGGCAGTGCTGCTAAGCGCCGCCGTAAAACCTGACCCGAGGATCGTGACCGGAGCTGGAGACCTCGCCGCCCCATTTCACATCGCTCCAGGACGAAACCCGGAATGCAAAGGACCGGAAAATCCAGCCCAGAGAATTTTAACAATTCTTAGCAGAAAAGAAGAGAGATTAAAATAAGCATCCTTTGTTTGTAAATATGTCCAATTAAAGAGTAATAATGACCAATTGTACAGCTCATTGAAGGAACCGGCCATTTGAAAGCCTCATTCACTGGCCTTCATGTTTGCTGTTTCTGGTGGCTGTTCCATGGCTTGCTACTGCTTCTCTTCAAATTCATGCAGAAGCTTCTGTCCATGACAGCAGACAATACCAAAGTTGCCAACCTGCTCTTAAATGAGGAGAGCAATGCTCTGTTCCCAATCTGGACAAGCATCAGAAGTGTTGAATTAGCACCTCAAACGTCTGCACTTGAGACAATGAGAGCCCACGTTTGCCTATTGTATCTGTTCTCTGTCATGGTATAGAGGTTATTCCATCCTACCTTCCCTTCAAAGTGCAGTCACATTTAGGTTGAACAGGTCATGCTCAACCCCGGAGAAGTATGTAAAACATGCATTATATGATAGCGGTTCATACCATTTGCACAGGAGGTTCTCATGATTGCCCTTTAACAAAGCCTTTGAAAGTAAAACACTTCTTTTTAATATTTTCTGTGAATCCATTTCACCAAGAGGGGGTGCCAGGCTGGCGGCCCGGCCGAACCCGTGGGCATAATTGTGGGGCCGACCGAGTAGTCGGCAGACAATAAAAAATAAGATGCCGGCTGCGGCAGTGCGCCCTCACCGCCATTTTGCACATACTGCAAACACAGAGCATGGACAGAAAAAACTGTCGGGGGCAGCGGGCGGCGGCCGCAAGATTTTATGGTAAATTTTGCTTCGGAGCGGGAGATCGGCAGTGATAACGCCCTGAGGAGGGTTCGGCTGCAGCGGGATGGAAGTGCTTGGCGCCGCTTTCCGGCATTAACAGGTCTTATTGGGAAGCTGAATTTCGGCCCCACAATCTCATTAAGATAACAAGGGTTAATATTTCCAAATTAAATATCGAAGACCAGCTAATAGTTACTCCCAGGAAGACTTGCATCTTCTTCCATCCGGCTCAATTTCCTTGCCCTAAACTGACCATCACTTCGTGATACATGTTCCTGACTGCTCTCGTTCCATAAAGGTTGAGGGCATTAGTGACCTTCTATGTTCTCTATTGTCCTCACTGGTCAATTTCCAGCTGCCTCACTGGTTCCACCTAAAATTCAGCAATCGAACCAAATAAATGTCAAAAGTCAGCAGCTAGTACACAAGATTAACTGAACATCTGGCACAAACACAGAACAGTGAACCTATGGAACATTTTTCGACTGCAAAAAATAAATATTTTAATATCTTTGTCGGACATTTCAGTCACCTTTGTGAACTTTGGTTGCACATTTAGAAACTGGATTCATGCAAACTGGAATGTAAAATAACATTGTAGAACCATTTCTTGAAGATGTCTATTACAAGTATGCCCAATAATTACAGTTTTGATTTGCCCTGCAAAAAATAAATTATACAAACAAAGGTCATAGTTGTGCGCTAGTAGAAGGAGTAAAAATATATCAATCTCATGGACAGGGAAATTATTGCTCATGCTCATCGATTAAACTATCATTTTACAACTGTACTCTAAGGTCTTCAAAATGTGAAAATGCCTCGTATTAAATGGGATGATTACAGACTCATTTCTGCAATGACAAAGTAAACTAAATATAATCTGCAGAAAGGGCTGCACAGTGGGTCTTCTTTACAGTGCAATTCTCTTTCTCACTGTAATTCTGTACCACTGTAGTCTCCTTCTGCTCACATCCTTCGTCAAGTAGTTTGAACAGCACTTTTTTGCGAACATGTCCCTTACATATGATGTATAATTGGATTAACATTGAACTCAAAACACCTGGAGTTTCTATTTCCTGTTTGTGCAACTGCTCCATTTATACTGCAGACAGACCCCGCCAACGGCAGGGGAATCCCCACCACCAACTGCAGGGGAATCCCATCACCACCACCAACTGCAGGGGCATCCCCAGCACCAACAGCAGGAGAATTCCCCACCACCACCAACTGCAAGGGAATCCCCATCACCAACGGCAGGAGAATCCCCAGCACCAATAGCAAGGGAATCCCCAGCACCACCAACGGCAGGGGAATCCCCAGCACCACCAACGGCAGGAGAATCCCCAGCACCAACGGCGGCAGGGGAATCCCCATCACCAACGGCAGGGGAATCCCCAGCACCACCACCACCGGCAGGGGAATCCCCATCACCACCACCGGCAGGGGAATCTCCAGCACCACCACCACCGGCAGGGGAATCCCCAGCACCACCACCACCACCACCACCACCACCGGCAGGGGAATCCCCAGCCCCACCACCACCAGCAGGGGAATCCCCAGCACCACCAATGGCTGGGGAATCCTCAGCACCACCACCACTAGCTTCCACTTCTCTCTTGACGAACTTTCAGGTGTTCTTTTTGGCATAATTCAAAAGACAGACAAGTTCGCCATGTACATGTACATTTGGGACAAGCTCCCCCTCACTCCCAACCACATTTCCTTCACATTTTTCAATCCTTTATTTGAACTTTATACATTCCCACATTACTACAGTGACTACACTCCAAAACTACTTCATTGCCTGTAAAGCGCTTTGAGACGCTCAGTGGTCATGAAAGGCGCTATATAAATGTTAGTCTGTGAAAAATGGAAAACAACTTAGAAGTTCAAGTTTGGAATATCCCACTGTGATTAAACTTCTGCCAGTGTAAACAATCTCAAAAGCTTCAGAATAGGTACAACCCACCAAAATCCATAATGCTTGCAGTGGCTCTTGCTTTACTTCCTTGATTAATTTTCATTCTCAACCATAGATGAGGACCCGCCCACTAATACAGGTAATGTTTGTGTATCGACTCAACAGTTGTTGAACAGAGCGGTCACATCAACAGTTATGTCCACAGTTAATGTATTTAACATTAATTGTCACGTTATTTTAGTTATAGTATTTAAACAAAACGAGACCAAAAATGAATGAGTTAGTAACTGTTCCAATTCATTGAGTAACAGCAAAAGGATGCAGGTTCACGCCTCGATTTGCCACAGATTTCATCCATATTGTCAAAGGAAACAACAAGCCAAGGCCAGTTGTTTCTCTGCAGGGTCGCAGGAAATATTGGAGGGAGATTTCTCGCTTTCCCAAGTTATTATTGTGCACACTCACATAGTTGGGTGCAAAAAGCAGCCCAGAAGCATGGTTTCCTGCCTCCATGTTGGCCAATGGAACAAATTACATAAATAACTTCCAGAAAACAACATTTTGGGACTCAGTATGTGTATAATTTGAGACATGACATGTGGTAACTGTAACATGCTTGGAAGAAATGCAAGACTTTGGACCTATGGTTCCCAAAGCTCTCCACCAGTGGTGTTTTCCTTGTGTCACGTCTGGATCTGTTGTAGATTAATCGATAGTGATTAATTGCTATGATTGGGCAAAAACTCCATCATCGAGGATGCAACTACGAAGATGGTAAAAAATGAACCAGATGGACCTTGGTATTTTTTCATCTAGTGATTGCTATGTTCCTTTGTGATCTGGAAGTACAAGACAACTTTTTTTTTTTAGGAAAGAAGGGAGAATAAAAATGATGAAATTTCACCTGTTTATAACTTTGGTAAAAGATTTCACATGAAAACATGAGACTTCTTCCAGTAAATAACTGACTGAAGCAATTTCATCTGCAAAGTGATTAAACATGGTCAAAATATACATAAGACTTTAATTTGCATGAAGCAAGTTGCCCAAACCAATTCTATTTAATTCACTATTTATTATAAATAATTATAGATCAAAAAGTGGGCTCTTGAAATTTCTCGGGACCCAAGAAGCCCGATATGAATGTTCACCACAATACTTCAGCAGTCAATCTGTTTAACCATTCCCTCACATCTGCCATTGATGTCCTTGTCCCCAGCAAAACTTTTACATAGAAACATAGGTCCCACACTTGGCCCACCCATTTTTTCGGCGCACTCACGTGAGATGCGCCAACTTCCTAGACTCAAAACGGCATCAAAGAGATGTCCCCGGATTCTGGCCGCTCTGTCGACTCTCCCGGGCCTTGTCGTGGCGTGGCGATTCCATTGGGGGGCAGAACTAGGGCCCTGCGCGTGAAAGAGTGCCAGCAGCTGTCCACATGCACGTTAGAGCATTCGCACATGCGCAGTAGTTCCTCCCATGACGATGATGATGCATGCTGCAGCGTGGGACCCAATGCTTTCCGCCCTATCCTGGGCAGAGTGGCCTCTTGTACCGGCCGCCTGGCCCGCTGTCTGGCGATTCCTGCAGCCTGTGTGTTGTGCAAGCCCAGCCCAGCCCGCCTGTGTGTGTGTGTTCTGCGAGTCTGTGGCCAGTTCCCTGTGCTCTCCTACCCGGTCATCCCGCCCGCACCTATCCCCGGCCGAGTGGCCTCTCGCACTGGCCGGCCCGCTGACTTCCCGGACCGAGTGAGGAAGGTAAGCCTTAACTTTTATTTTTTAATTTATTGTTGATGGTTTTTATGCTTCTTGAATGTTGTTGTGAAGGTGTTTAGCGTTTTGCAAGGTCTTCTCCGCTCCCCTTCCCCTTCCCCCCACCCATCTCAGGTGACCTGCGCTGATTTCTTAACTCTCCACAAGGATTTTCTGTGCGGCCACAAGTGGAAACGTACGCTGGCCTAAGTTAGCTTGGAGCAACTATTAGCTGTCCAAAGTGGCTGAAATGGCCAAAACAGACGTAGGTGGCTGGCAACACCCCCTTTTGAACAAAACAAATCAAAAAATCCTAACTAATTCACTTACACTGGCACAAATTGAATGTGCAAAATGGGGATTTTTAAGATATTCCAAAAAATCAAGTTGCTCCAAAGAAAACAGCAACTCCTTGGCAATTTTGGGCCCATAGAAACGAAGAGCAGTAGTAGGCCATGTGGCCCTTCGAGCCTGCACCACCATTCAATATGATCATGGCTGATCCTCTATCTGAACATCATATTCCCACTTTCTCTCCATACCCCTTGATGCCTTTTGTGTCTAAAAATCTAGCTATCTCCTTCTTAAATATATTCTGTGGTAGAGAATTCCACAGGTTCACCATCTTCAGTGAAGAAATTTCTCCTCATCTCAGTCCTAAATTTCCTACCCCGTATCCTGAGACTGTGACCCCTTGTTCTAGACTTCCCAGCCAGGGGAAACATCCTCCCCGCATCCAGTCTATCCAACCCAGTCAGAAATTTATACGTTTCAATGAGATCCCCTCTCATTCTTCTAAACTCTAGTGAATACAGGTCTAGTCGACCCAATCTCACCTGTCATCCCATTCTGGTCACACTCTCTGATATGGTCCTATCTTTGCTCCTTCAAGTCGAAGGGGGGCAGCCTTGAACACATTTGGTGCACAACCTGTTTAGCCATCCAGCACCAGACCTGGCTGGACCTCATTCTCCCCTGCGAAAACCATACACTACTTCAGCATCATCCTGGAGAGTGAAGAAAATCCTTGGCTTCTTTCCTCCTCTGCAAACCATCTTCCTTAAAGCACTCCCCCCTGCTCCTTCCACTCTCACCAACAAATGCAACGAAGATTGAGACTATCCATTCAACTGAATCTGCTGCTTCCTTCTTCCCACTTGCCCATCAAGCCAAACCTGCCTCAGGCTCTCTCCTGCCTGAGTCCTGAACTCGCATCATTCTCCAGTTTATCTCCTATCCCCTCATACCATCTCCAAGGCCACCGTATGCTCCCTTGACACAATTCCCACTAAGCTGCTGATGACCCAACTTCCCGTCCTGTCAGCTGTGGCTCAATGGGTAGCACTCTCACCTTCAAGTCAGAAGTTTGTGGGTTCAAGGCCCACTTCAGAGATTTGAGCAAAAAAATCGAGGCTGACACTCCAGTGCAGTGCTGAGGGAGCGCTGCACTGTCGGAGGTGCAGTCTTTTGGAGGAGGCCTTAAACCTTGGCCCCATCTGCTCTTTCAGCTGGACGTAAAAGATCCCATGGCACTATTTTCAAGAGGAGCAGGGGAGTTATTTCCGGTGTTCTGACCTAGTGCTTTGCGAGGTCTGCTGGTCAGGAAAGATGTTATATAAATGCAAGTCTTTCTCCCAGCTGATGACACGATACATTTTGAGGGGGATTTAAAACTTTTTCCAATATACTTTTGAGATTGTTTCTCCAAAAATTTATCTTTGCTTCAAAATCCTGGAGGTAAAATATTTTACATAGATGTTTAACTGGTGTTTAATTAAATGTCACATTCAGAGGTTTAATGTGATACATATCTGTAGATCGTCATTACTTTCATTTCAATGAGACATTCCCTTTCTTGTCCCATTATTTCTAATTAGTGTAACAGCAATCTCAGTAATTAGAGTATATAAATTTGGTTGATAATATAATAGGTGGTGTTGGGACGATACACTTCACTGATCTTTTCTTTTCTCTTCAGAGACAAAATTAATGCTGGCGGTCCATAAGTATTTTCATTTTTATGTTAATAAGTCTCTGTATTGAAGAGGAGATTGTTCTACAACTCATGTTATTGTTTGTGAGAAAAGAAAAGCCAGAAGAACGATATGGGATTTTCATAACTATTGTGTTATTTCCAAATGATGCATCAATGTGATTCAGTGAATTTTACCATTGCGGCATCTAAAAGCTAACAATAACAATCATCATCACCACAACAACTTGCATTTATATAGTGCCTTTAACAAAGAAAAATGTCCCAACGCGCTTCAGAAAGGTCTAATTGGTCAAAAATGGACGTGGAGACAAAGAAGGAGCTATTAAGTGGCATTACCAAAAGCTTGGTTAAAGAATGGGTTTTAAGGAGGGCCTGAAAAGAGAAGAGGCTTTGGTGGGGGGGCGGGGGAGGGAATTCCAGAGTGAGAGGCCTGGACAGCTGAACACACAACGTGAATGGTGGGTAAAGGAGATGGTTCCACAAGAGGGCAGAGATGGAGCAACAATGAGTTTGAGAGGTTGTAGGGCTGGAGAAGTTTAGAGCCAGAGAAGGATGAGACCATGAAAGGATTTAAACATGAGGATGAGAATTTAAAATTTGAAGTATTGGGGGACCAGGAGCCAATGCAGTTCGGCAAGGACAGGGGTGAGGGGTCCGAGTTTTGGCTGAAATGGTTTTTGGAGGGTGTTGGATGGGAGAACGACCAGGTGGATGTGACAAGAAGGAATTATTTACAACATCAGCTAGAAAAGAAAAAAATAGAAAAGACAGACTTGCATTTATATAGCGCCTTTCACGACCACTGGACGTCCCGAAGCACTGCACAGACAATGCATTTTTGAATGTAGGAAATGCAGCAGCCAATTTGTGCACAGCAAGCTTCCACTAACAGCAATGAGATAAAGACCAGAGAATCTGTTTTTGTTATGTTGACTGAGGAATAAATATTGGCCAGGATATCGGGGATAACTCCCCTGCTCTTCTCTAAAACAATGCCATGGGATCTTTTACATCCATTTGAGCGCAGACGGGGCCTTGGTTTAACAGCTCATCCAAACGACAGCACCTCCGACAGTGCGGCACTCCCTCAGCACTGCCCTGCAGAGTCAGCCTAGATTTTTGTGCTCAAGTCTCTGGAGTGGGACTTGAACCCACAACCTTCTGACTCATAGGGCCAGAATTTGCTGTCAAAATAACAGTAAGGCTAATGGCACTTGCCATTATTTATGCGTAAATGGTACAGCATCTTCAGACACCAATGAACCTTGCCACAGAAAGTTAGGTCTTGTTATTTCAAGTACAAGCACCCTTTTAACAGGCCTTTGACACTGTCAACCACGAGGGTCGAGAGTGTCCTCCTCCGTTTCGGATGCCCCCAAAAGTTCGTCACCATCCTCCGCCTGCTTCACGACTACATGCAGGCCGCTATCCTGACCAACAGATCCATCACAGACCCAATCCACGTCCGGACCAGGGTCAAACAGGGCTGCGTCATCACCCCAACCCTCTTCTCAATCTTTCTCACCGCCATGCTCCACCTCACAGTCAACAAGCTCCCCGCTGGAGTGGAACTAAACTACAGAACGAGTAGGAACCTGTTCAACCTGTGCCGTCTCCAGGCCAGGTCCAAGACCATTCCAATCTCTGTCCTCGAGCTGCAGTACGCAGACAAAGCCTGCATCTGCGCACATACAGAAGCTGAACTCCAGGACATAGTCGACGTATTTACTGAGGCATACGAAAGCATGAGCCTTACGCTAAACATACGCAAGATAAAGATCCTCCACCAGCCTGTCCTCACCGCACAGCACTGCCCCCCCAATCAAGATCCACGGCACGGCTCTGGACACCGTGGACCACTTCCCATATCTTGGGAGCTTCCTATCAATAAGAGCAGGCATCGACGATGAGATCCAACACCACCTCCAGTGCGCAGCGCAGCCTTCGGCCACCTGAGGAAAAGTGTGTGTGAAGACCAGACCCTCAAAACTGTCACCAAGCTCATGGTCTACAGGGCTGTAGTAATACCTGCCCTCCTGTATTGCTCAGAGACATGGACCATGTACAGCAGACACCTCAAGTTGCTGCAGAAATATCACCAACGATCAAGATCCTGCAAATCCCCTGGGAGGACAGGCGCACCAACATCAGCATCCTCATCCAGGCTAACATCCCCAGCATTGAAGCATTGACCACACTCAATCAGCTCCGCTGGGCAGGCCACATAGTTCGCATGCCAGACATGAGACTCCCAAAGCAAGTGCTCTACTCGGAAATCCTTCACGGCAAACGAGCCAAAGGTGGGCAGCGGAAACGTTACAAGGACACCCTCAAAGCCTCCCTGATAAAGTGCGACATCCCCACTGACACCTGGGAGTCCCTGAAGTGGAGGAAATGCATCGGAGAGGGCGCTGAGCACCTCGAGTCTCAACGCCGAGAGCATGCAGAAATCAAGCGCAGGCAGCGGAAAGAGCGTGCGGCAAACCAGTCCCACCCACCCCTTCCCTCAACAACTATCTGTCCCACCTGTGACAGAAGCGCTCGTATTAGACTGTTCAGCCACCAACGAACTCACTTCAGGAGTGGAAGCGAGTCTTCCTCGATTCTGAGGGATTGCCTATGATGATGCTGATGATGAAGAATTGTTAATTACTACCAATCAACCTCTCGGCCACTGAAAATTATTACAAGTGCAGAGTCTCATTCCTTCAGGTATTAATTGTTTGAGATTTTAAAAAAAGGTAACATTTTAAATATAATCTATTTTTTACACTTCCTTCTCAGTCCTTGCACTGTTAATTACACTATACTTCAATCAGATTAGTTAAGGAGATACACAATTAATTGCCCTGTTTACTCACATAGCGGATGCCCAGTTTCCCTCACAACGATGTTATCAGCTCGCACTTGGAGCAACTTGTCACGTAAAAATGTAAAAACCTAAACGTGCAAGGACAAGTCTAACTAACGGCAGACACCATTAGATATCCTGCTACAGCAAATCCGGGCCATAATTTCACAAAGGATCATCCAATTCCCTCCTTTTTCCATTAATAGGTTTGAATTCCATTCTACTGGTGATGTAAAACACTGTTACCATGCTGCAGAATATTCTCCAAAAGCATTTTTCTTGAGAAATATATTTTCCTGCGGTCCATAGAGGGCTGGATTGTCGGCTAGCTTGCACCTCAGTTAGCGCCCCGAGGGCAGTGAACGCTGTTTCTCGGCATTACAGCAGGCATCCAGCTTTTAATGCCCGGCCGTCAAATTCGGCTCATGGTTTGCAGCGGCGGCGCAAAGAATTACTGCCCCAAACTCTAGTTTCAATGAAATCATGAATTCAATCGTCGTGCAACGCTCCACTGGCGCCCTGGATGCAAAACTCATTAAACGCCCAGCCCAGGAAACGTCTGAAAAACCAGGCAGGCCCAGAGCTCAGCAGGTCATATTGGGAGTATATTTAAATGTGAGGGGGTGGGGGGGAAGGAACAACCTACATCGCAGGTCACATTGACTGCAATGGTTGCGCACCTCACGCTGTGTGAAGTTCCGACTTGAATGTGGCAGTTTTATCTGCCATTTAAGTATCCTTACTATGATGTTCAAAATAACTCCACAAGACTGTTGTAAGCTCAAACCATTGTGACCTTGGTCTCTTTAATGTAACTCCAAAGTGAGGAAGCAGCATGGTGGATTGCCTTTTATACCTGCTTGTCCTGGATGCACAGGTGACTCTGGTCTCCCACAGGTGTGCCCCTGGTGGCAAGTCTTACACATTGGTGAGGTTTGCATACATAACATTTATAACCTCAGTGAAAGAATTTAATGGGGGCATTACTAGTTCGCCAGCGTATCATCCTGCATGCTATTGCTAGGCAGCGTCAAGATTGAAGAAGGGCTCTTGGCCATGTCGGCCCACAGATGAGGAGAGGCCGAAGACATCTGGCGAGAAGGACTTACCCTCCACGGGTTTACAGGCACCAACGCTCAGATCTCCAGCTCTGAGGAGCAGTGTGTGAGAAGGCTGCACTTCCAAAAGGAAGTGCTGACAGAGACATGCCATCTCCTATAGGCAGACTGATGCCTGCAATGGTCTGGAGGAAACCTCAACAGATTTCCGAATTCATTGTGATGTGCTGCATGTTGCACAACTTGCCCATCATGAAGGACTAGGCATTAATAAGAACATAAGAAATAGGAACAGGAGTAGGTTATACAGCCCCTCGAGCCTGCTGCATCATTGAATAAGATCATGGCTGATCTGATCATGGACTCAGCTCCACTTCCTCGCCCGCTCCCCATAACCCCTGATCATTTAAGAAACTGTCTATTTCTGTCTTAAATTTAATCAATGTCCCAGCTTCCACAGCTCTCTGAAGCAGCAAATTCCACAGATTTAGAACCCTGAGAAGAAATTTTTCATCATCTCAGTTTTAAATGGCCGACCCCTTATTTTAAGGTCATGCCCTCTAGTTCTAGTCTCCCCCACCAGTGGAAACATCCTCTCTGCATCCACCTTGTCAAGCCCCCTCATAATCTTATACGTTTTGATAAGATCACCTCTCATTCTTCTGAATTCCAATTGAGTAAAGGCACAACCTACTCAACCTTTTCTCATAAGTCAACTCCCTCATCTCTGGAATCAACCTAGTGAACTTTCTCCGAACTGCTTCCAAAGCAAGTATATCCTTTCGTAAATATGGAAACCAAAATTGCACACAGTATTCCAGGTGTGGCCTCACCAATACCTTATATAGCTGTAGCAAGACTTGCCTGCTTTTATACTCCATCCCCTTTGCAATAAAGGCCAAGATTCCATTGGCCTTCCTGATCACATGCTGTTCCTGCACACTATCCTTTTGCCTTTCATGCACAAGTATCCCCAGGACCCGATGTACTGCAGCACTTTGCAATCTTTCTCCATTTAAATAATAACTTGCTCTTTGATTTTTTTCTGCCCAAGTGCATGACCTCACACTTTCCAACATTATACTCCATCTGTCAAATTTTTGCCCACTCACTTAGCCTGTCAATGTCCTTTTGCAAATTTTTTGTGTCACCCTCACACATTGCTTTTCCTCCTATCTTTGTTGCGCCAGCAAACTTGGCTACGTTACACTTAGTCCATTTTCCAAGTCGTTAATATAGATTGTAAATAGTTGGGGTCCCAGCACTGATCCCTGCGGCATCCCACTAGTTACTGGATGCCAACCAGAGAATGAACCATTTATCCCGACTGTCTGTTTTCTGTTAGTTAGCCAATCCTCTATCAATGCTAATATATTACCCCCAACCCCGTGAGCTTTTATCTTGTGCAGTAATCTTTTATGTGCCACCTTGTCAAATGCCTTCTGAAAGTCCAAATACACCACATCCACTGGTTCCCCTTTATCCACCCCTGCTTGTTACATCCTTAAAGAATTCCAGCAAATTTGTCAAACATGACTTCCCCTTCATAAATCCATGCTGAACCTGCCTGACCGAATTTTGCTTTTCCAAATGTCCTGCTACTGCTTCTTTAATAATTGACTCCAACATTTTCCCAACCCCAGACGTTAGGCTAACTGTTCTATAGTTTCCTGCTTTTTATCTGCCTCCTTTTTTTAAAAATAGGGGCGTCACATTTGCAGTTTTCCAATCTGCTGAGATCTACCCAGAATCCAAGGAATTTTGGTAAATTACAACCAATGCATCCACTATCCCTGCCGCTACTTCTCTTAAGACCCTGGAATGCAAGCCATCAGGTCCAGGGGATTTATCCGCCTTTAGTCCCATTATCTTACTGAGTACCATATCCTTCATGATTGTGATTGTGTTAAGTTCCTTCCCCCTTATAGCCCCTTGACTATCTACTGTTGGAATATTTAGTGTTCTCTACCGTAAAGACCGATACATAGGGCTCAAGTTTTGGCCCGAGTTGCTCCTATTTTTAGCTAGTTTAGAATGGAGCATCTTAGAAATTGCAATTCTCGGCATTTAGTTTGCTCCAGTTCTAGTGAATTAGAATAGTTTCATTTTAGAACAGTTTTTTTTCCCCAAAAGGGGGCGTGTCCAGCCACTTACGCCTGTTTTGCAAGTTTAAGCAGCGAAAACTAACTCCATTCTAAGTTAGTTTGGAGTAAGTGTAGATTTTTGTACGCTCAGAAAAACCTTGCCTGCACTTGAGAAATTAGGCGCAGGGAACGAGAGATGGGGAAGGGAAGTTTAGCATTAAACACTTCACTTTTACAAATAAAGAGCCATCATCAATAATAAATGATAAATAAATCAATCACTATAATGTTTTGAAAATGATTGTACCATAACTATTTTTTGACGTAGTAAATTTGCTAATTAACCATTGACATGCCTAATCACAACCGACTATCTCAGCCAGTTCCTCCAAACTTACGTCTTGGATTACAAGCTTACTGCTTCATGCATTGCTAAATCAGATGTGCTTCAGAACTGTCCCTCCTTTACCATATTGATTGCTTTTACAGAATCCAAGGTAAACTAACACAAATCTACATGCATCAGGTAGGTGGAGATAAAAGCTGCATAAAGTACTTTAAAACATCCAGTAACACAGGATCTTTGCACCTTCATGATTTTTGTATAGTTTAATCAAATTATTTGAAGCTGTCTGCACAACAATACATTTTTAGCTTTGTGATTGTAAACCCCCAAATGGCTGAGCCACTGCGAGAAAGCTCATTGTAATTGCTTCTTCACAAATTAACGCAAAAACACGCAACTCCATGGGGTGGAGGAGAACAGACATGTTTAGGAACAAGCCCATCCCTTTTTAAATAATCTCAACCCCAGAAACCCAGCTTTTCCCCATACCCTTCAATCATTTTCTCTCCAGAAACGTATCTTAAACTCATTTATATTATTACTCTCGATTGCTCTCTCTCAAGCAACTTCTTCCACAACGTCATTACTCTGTGTAAATAAATGCTCACCGACTTCCCTCCTTATTCCATGATACAATAATTAAGGCATGGATTCGGGATGGTGCAGGTTTGATGATTCAAATGACCCTTTCTCATTCTAGACTTCATGTTCATTATAGTACTTCCAGCTGAAGAAACCTCCTGGGGCTCAGCAAGTTGCAAAGGTTGGAAATACAAACTACTGCACCGCAAGAGTGGTGGGATATGGGTTTGATTCTGTGATTGGTCGGGAACTCACTGCCTGAGCCAAAGCCAAGACCCACAGGAGTGGTCAACCTCTTCTCTAGAGAGGAAAAAAGGAATGCCTGAGAGATCCCCCAACCCTGGAGCACCCTTTCCAGTCTCTAATTGTCATTGTGGCTTTAGTAGGTTAATGGGAAGAGAATTGCAGCCTGGTATGATGGGATAAAAGTTTTTCTTCTTTTCTGCAAGAAACAGGGACACAATAAAGTTTGTGGAAAATCAGAATTACAGAACTTCCAGGATTGCATTCAGTTTTGCTTTAGATAAAGCCCTGTTAATCTTTGGAGGCCAGTCTGGGCTGCAGTGAGACTACGATGGTGTTGAAAAACATCTGCAAGTGTCGGGCATTCTGACTGCCCTTGGCCCTGATGAAATCTTGCAGTTGTGCAATCTGCTTGTTCAGGCTGTTTATATCCTGTTTGATGATGTACGTCAACTCCTCGATTTCAAGCGCTTTGTCGCCGAACAGCGATTTCCTCTTCACCAATATGGTCAGCTTTTCCAGTTCAGAGATTGTGTTACTCAAATCTTTGCCGATTCGCTTTGCCATGACCGTGAACTCACTCCGCTGCCGCACAGTGTTCAGGAGAGGCTTGTTGACCTGCAGTCCGTTCTATCTGTTCTGCATCGACTTGAAGGCAGCAAAGAACTCCTTCAGATAAGGCAGACACTGTTCCCACAGGTCGTGGCAGGGAGCCCATTCAGCTAGAGCTAGGGAAGGCGTGCTTCGGGCCCCTCCCACACAGCCTGCATAGATTCGGGCTGCGAGGAGCTACTGCACATGCACGCACACACTAGCGCACATGTGCAGAGGTCCCGGCACTGTTTTCAGTGCCCAGTCCTGGCTCCGCCCTCCTGCCCCTTGTGCTGCACTACGCCGAGGGCCTTCATCGTTCCAGCTGCGGGGAAAATAGCAAGGTAAATTTTAGGTGCGTTTTTGTGTTCTAAAAAGTCGGCGCTGCTCATGGAGGTGCGCCGTTCTAAGCGTGGGGGCAAACTTGTGCCCATATTATTTGTTCAGAGTTTCTGCCATCTCCATGTTCCCCAATACTAGTTCCCCGGTCTCATCCTCTCAGGGACCAACATTTACTTTAGTCACTCTTTTCCTTTTTATATACCTCTTGCTATCTGTTTTTATATTTTGTGCTAGTTTACTTTCATAGTCTAGCTTCTCTTTTCTAATCATTTTTTTTGTCATTCTTTGCTGGTTTTTAAAAGCTTCCCACTCTTCTGTCCTCCCACTAGTTTTGGCCACTTTGTATGCCCTTGTTTTTAAATTGGATATCATCCTTTATTTATTTAGTTAGCCACGGATGTTATGTTGCAGGGCACTGAACAACAATGAAATGCATGAAATCAAATAAACTATTTACAAGCGTTATCAACAAAAATCAGGGCATCTGCACAACCTAGTCCTGTACATTATTCTAAGATATTTAACGCTGCGATTTTTGGCTGGGGCTCAAAAACTTCCTTGAGTAATGCATGATTTTGCGCCTCCGATCATGGAACCTCATTTTTTGCAGAATTTTGCAGACGAGGGTGCTAACTTTTTCCAGGCGTGATCAGGACCGCCCGTCGCCATTACCACCCCAAAATCTCAAAATCCGAAAATCCAGCCCGAGTCTGTTCAGTCATTTACAAAATATCTTGAATACACTACTAAGGGCTAATATTTATACATACATATACACATATATATATATATATATAAATAAAATATATACAAATAAAAAAAGATATATATTTAGCAGCACATGGGGATTCTGAACTTACACTTTCTGCTCACAGATGGTGATGCTGAAACAAACTCTAAAGTTTAAAGTGTTGAACGAAATTGACCCACATGATTTAAAATTGGCCTCAGATTTATTCACAGCAGTTCCCTAAACTTTACCTGATGATTTTCTTTACTGGAGATGTTGGCTGCATTGTTGGTTTATGCCTTCCTTCTCTGACTAACAGTGGGAGTACAGTTGTATGTGTGAATATGGGCAAGATGCCGTTTTCCTGCCCTGTGTTCCCATAGTTAATCAACAGGAGTGTCTGTGTTATAATTTTTATTGAATGTAAGTTGCTGCTGGTTTCCCCAGCTAACAAAACAAACTTGCAGCAATAACTTTGCTTAGCTATCCTGCATCATGTAATGCATTCAAAACCGATGTCGGGAGTCAATACCTGTACAAAACCAGACCACAAACTGAAATACACCCCTCAACATTGAAAATGTTATTATTAAACAAGGCAACAAATTTCAATGTGATTTCAAGAGTATACGGATTCAAATGGCCAGTAAACTGCTCAAACATTTCAGTCAGAGTTTGACATCATCAGAACCCATGGATTACATTCCTGTCTTGTAAATTCTCCCTGCTATATATTACTCTATGTTGTATTTATTACTTGACCAAGTCAATGACTGCTCAATTTAGCAACATCTCATTCGTATGCTTATTTGCCATTACGGATTAATGTTATAGTATGAATTTTGGCACTTAGAATATCAATTTTTAATAATCTCCCTAAAGCGTGGTGGCTAAAACTGAATTGTACATGCATCACACAGCATGACATTGTCAATACAAATCTCCTCTAAACTGTCAATTAAAACAACATGATCTTACCAGAGATGCATGAAATCCTGGTGCAGGAAGAATAACCAAACATAAAATAAAATTTTATGCTATTAAACTTTACTGGCCACATCCTCAATTATTCTGTTTTCATTCAGAAACGGACATTTTCTCTAATCTTACACAGATTAATAGATTTTGAATTCCCTACCAAAATAGACGGCAAGCATTGAATAATTTACCCTTCCATTTGCCTGGGACAATTTTGTTGCATATTTAACAGAGACATAAGACAATGGTGCAGAAATTGTGGTCGGAGGCTCCCGCAGGCGGATGACTCCAACCTGAGAAATATCGACTAACTTACCTGGTGGTCCAGGAGGTTCGGAGACTTGTGGTCCTGGGCCTCTAGGCGAAAGCCTGCATAGAGGCCCATGTATCCCAGGAACGTCGGTGCTTTTCAACCATTCCTAGGATCACATGGACTGGCCAAACCAATCCAAGTAGGGATATTCCCATTCATACTTGTGGTGAATTCCATATATACCGAATCACCATAAGTATGAATGGAAATACCTAAAAAAAAATACATTTACACTTAAAATAAATGAAAAAAAACACATTTAAAATGAATCAAAATGGGATTTAATTATTTAAAACAAAAATTGTATTTCAATTTTTTTTCACATTTTAAAGGGTCTAAAAATAAGCAACTTATTTCATATGTTTTTAAATGTTTAAATTATTGAAAATTTTGGATTTTTCTGTCCTTTAAAAGTCTTACGCCTTTTATCAGTTGTAAGAATTTCACAGGCATTTGCTGTGCAGAAGTTGGGCAAATAATCCAACTCTCCATCAGCGAATACTCATTTCTGGCAGGGCGTGCCTAAATCCGGATTTGGGGGATGCCTGCAGGCTCGTACACGACCATAGGGGCAGCGAATGCCATGCCATAGCATTATTTCGAAGATGAGCATCAGAGTTCTCCCCAATGACCTGGCTAATATTTATCCCTCAACCAACATCACTAAAAACAGATTCTCTGATCATTATCACATTCCTGTTTGTGGAACTTGTTTTGAGAAACATTAGCTGCCATGTTTTCTATATTACAACAGTGACTACACTTCAAAAGTATTTAATTAGCTCTAAAGTGTCTTGGGACATCCTAAGGTCATGAACGGCTCTATATAAATGCAA
The DNA here is from genome assembly GCF_044704955.1 of Pristiophorus japonicus. Lineage (NCBI taxonomy): Eukaryota > Metazoa > Chordata > Chondrichthyes > Pristiophoridae > Pristiophorus > Pristiophorus japonicus. The sequence goes on from NC_091990.1 coordinate 45,306,976, forward strand.
GTCTTCCTTTCTTTGCATGGCACTTTATTGTCAAGAGTAAAATTAAGCCAACCGGTTTAAGCACTTTTCCAATATGTGCTTTAACCAACCTAACACTCTCACCTCGGAGTTAGAAGGTTGTGGGTTCAAGTTCTACTCCAGGGACGAGCACAAAAGAAAAATCTAGGCTGACACTCCAGTGGAATGCTGAAGGAGCACTGCACTGTCAGAGATGCCATCTTTCAGATGAGACCTTAAGTATGCTCTCTCAAGTGATCGCAAAATATCCCATGGCACTATTTCGAAGAAGAGCAGGTGAATTATCCCCGGTGTCCTGGAAAATATTTATCCCTCAATCAACGTAACAAAAAAACCCAGATTATCTGGTCATTATCACATTGCTGTTTGTGGGAGCTTGCTTGTGTGCAAATTGGCTGCTGCGTTTCCCACATTACAACAGTGACTACACTCCAAAAATATTTCATTGGCTATAAAGCACTTTAAGACGTCCGTTGTTCGTGAAAGGTGCTAAATAAACCCAAGTTTTTCTTTCTAACAAGTTCGAAGTGAGGCTCAATGTTTCCACATGGTAATACTAACAGCAAGGTAATAAAGAAATATGCAGCAGAGCCTGGTCTCCAGTCATCTTGAATCCCCTTGCCACTGGACCAAGACCTTGTGGTAGCTGGTGTGCAACGGCCACCCCACGTTTGGCAGAAAAAAAAAATCAAAGAGCAAGTTATTATTTAAATGGAGAAAGATTGCAAAGTGCTGCAGTACAGCAGGACCTGGGGGTACTTATGCATGAAACACAAAAGCAGGTACAACAAGTGATCAGGAAAGCCAATGGTATCTTGGCCTTTATTGCAAAGGGGATGGAGTATAAAAGCAGGCAAGTCTTGCTACAGCTATATAAGGTATTGGTGATGCCACACCTGGAATACTGCATGCAGTTTTGGTTTCCATATTTATGAAAGGATATACTTGCTTTGGAGGCAGTTCAGAGAAGGTTCACAAGGTTGATTCCAGGGATGAGGGGGTTGACTTATGAGGAAAGGTTGAGTAGGTTGGGCCTCTACTCATTGGAATTCAGAAGAATGAGAAGTGATCTTATAGAAACGTATAAGATGATGAGGGGGCTTGACAAGGTGGATGCAGAGAGGATGTTTCCACTGATGGGGGGCTCTAGAACTCAAGGGCATGATCTTAGAATAAGGGACCGCCCATTTAAAACTGAGATGAGGAGAAATTTCTTCTCAGAGGATTGTAAATCTGTGTAATTCGCGGTCTCAGATTGCTGTGGAAGCTGGGACATTGAATAAATTTAAGACAGTTTCTTAAACGATATGGGGATAAGGGGTTATGGGAAGTGGGCAGGGAAGTGGAGCTGAGTCCATGATCAGATCAGTCATGATCGTATTGAATGGTGGAGCAGGCTCCAGGGACCGTATGGCCTGCTCTTGCTCCTATTTCTTATGTTCTTATGTTGAAAGAATAGACATGCAGGCATCTTCCATCCTTTAAGATGAAAAGTCATCCTCAACTCCGAGGGACTGTCTAAGAAGAAGAGAATATAGGAAACCTGATTGGAATTACCATTAATTTTGATATCACTGATTTGCCTCACATTACAGATTTACAAGTTAACTCTACATCACCTCAAATAATTGCAAAATAATATATTCAGCAACATTCTCTAGCCCAGTCACTAATGGCCGCTAACCTCCAATATCATAAAAGGGCAAATCTGCTTACTTATGCGTGTTAATTCATTTTTGCATCTTCAGGTGTGTAAAGTCCTGTCCCCTCAGTACAGATTCACACGAGGCATGTAGTGAAGTGAAGGTCACTCTGGACCTGCACCTTCATTTCACAGCTCTGGAATGCTGCACTTGCCTGAGACCTGTCCTTATATACCTGTCTCTTGCAAGTGCACATCTGGTGGTAATGTATGCTGGTGGTTATAGGTCATATCTGATTACAGTCATGTATAGCATGTTAGGATACAGTTATATATAATAATGTAAGATATATGACAAGGTGCTTTTCATTTGTTCCCTCTACAAGTTACCTGGAACTATTAGGAGTTCTAAAGGCATCTGAGGCAACCAGAAACAGGACAGTAAAAGTTGATCAAGGGACTGGAGCACAATCTGTATGTCAGATTCGCTGAGGTTAGCAATGGTTTGTAGTCTGCTTCGTGAGATTTTTAGAAAGTCAGAAGGTGGTCCATGTGGTGTATGTCGGCACCTTTAGTAATGACTCCATGAGGCAGGGTATGGTCTTAAACTCTGCAGGCTTGCAGTCTTTTATTAGCAGCTCCTGAATGCTTGCCAACAAGCTGTGTGTTCCTTTTTATACTGGGTTACCTGCCATGTGCAGGTAACCCCTGGGGTCTCCAGCAACAGCACCCTCTAGTGTACTGGTAAGGTGTGTACAGTATGCAACATTGAATGTGCCCGTGTACTGTACACACCTTACCAGTACACGGGCACATTCAATGTTGCATACAGTGTTAGACATCACACAGTAAACAGGCTCCGCCCTGAGCATTTTTCATATCCTTGTTGTCATGACCAGGGCTGGTGATCGGTGGTGGGATATGGGAGGTTGTGGTGAGGGTTGTGTGGTTGCCAGGTGTGACCCGTGCTTGAGGCTGGCCTTGTACGTTTCCCCTCCCTCACACACAAACCAAGTAGGTGTCACTGTTGTGGGATCCCTCGGGGAGGTAGCCGCGGCAGCAGTGAGTGGTGTGTATACACTGTGATGTGGGTAGTTGTGGGGTGGTGGGCAGGGCCACAAGACTGGGTGGGCTCCTTGACCACGAATGGGGATGAGGGTCAGGTCATCCCAGGGAAGCTGGAGGGTATTGGCCTCATGCTTCTGGTGTTGGCCCTGGTGGCCAGGGGCTGTAGGGCTGGTCTAGTGCCGGTTGCCATTGGTGGTGGCTGTGCTGCCCATTGACCACTGTCCCTGTAGTGGGTCAGCTCCCACTGCCTGTGTGTGTGTCCTGCAAGGGGCATCACCTTCGTTCCAAAAGGTCCAGGCTACATGGTCAGGTAGCTGCTGGACCTGGAGGTCTCCCACAGGGGGATTCTATTGGCATTAGCACGGTCCCTGTAGGACCCAATGTCCTTTGGCAGTGTCCGACTGGAATACATGACGCCTTGGCTCTGATCACACATAGTCAAGCCTGCATTATACATTCTAGAACTTGCATCACTTTTGGGTGTCCTGGTTTCAACAGACATGGTTACATTCGGCATTTCACATTCTCCATCATTATTGTTAAGCATAATAACTTGTTCTTAACCTTACTGACACCTGTATTCATTTCATCAGTCACATTAGTTAAACCAGCATCACAATTCATGGTTACATTGCATACATTTTCATACTTGCGCCCTTTAATTGCATCTTTAGCTTTAAAGTCCATGTACTAAAATAGTTGAAACTTCCTCTACACGCCACGCCGCCCTGGGAGACCTGGATGTCTACACTGCCAACTATTTGGATTTTACCTTTGGTATGGGTGAGCAGCTTTGCCGGGACAGGAGACAGTTTTGGTCGAGTGGCAGGATTCCGTCAAATTTTTTCAAATGTCTTTTGGCTCATCACAGACTGACTCGCTCCTGTGTCGATCTCCATGGAGACTAGGACCCCATCGATGTCCACTTCCATCATCCACGGAGAACTTCCGATGGAGCAGGTAAAGATTCTATACTACTCTCCCAGGGTTAGAGCAGCTACATCTTCATCTGTGTCAGAGCCCCAGTGATTGGCCAACTCATCCGAGACACAGTGAGTACAGCCTTTTCTGCACATTCTCTGAATGTGCCCTTTTTCTTTGCGGCCTTTGCATGCACTGGTGGGCCCTGTGGTTTCCTCCACAGCGCCAGCACGGGGCCATCTGGTTCGCCCCTTGTGGCGGACTCAGGGTTGCGGGACTCAGGGCAGCATTTCTGCCTTTAGAAGTGTCCATGCGGTGCACTGCGCTCGCCGGTTTAGAATCCTGGGTCAGTATTCGCCTGGAGTCGCTGCCGAAACCACGTAGGCCTGGGTCACTTGAATTGCTTTCTGCAGGGTGACCGTAGTGTCAGCCGAGAGCAATTTGTGTAGGAGGCCTGGTGCTTCATTAAGGTGGTCGCCAAACTCACACGGTGTGGCTAGTCTTCTTAAGTGTGCAGCATACTTGGCAATTTCTTGGCCCTCAGGTCGCCGGTAGGTGTAGAACCGGTGCCTGGCTGTGAGGATGCTTTCTTTCGGTTTTAGTTGTTCCTGTAGGATTGTTACAAGTTCCTCTTAGCTCTAGAAAGTCCCTGACAAGACCGTAGATGGTGGGCCCACAACTGCTAAGCAGGATGGCCCTGTGTTTGTTCGGTAGTGTAGCCGGTGTGTCCCCATCCAGGACATTGGCCGTGAAGAAGTGTTCCAATCTTTCCACGAAAGCGTCCCAATCCTCCCCCTCCGTAAATTGCTGAAAGTTGCTGAGGTTAGACATGTTGAGCATGTGGTTCGGTTGCCAGTTGTGGTGTATGTAGGCAACTTTAGTAATGACTCCATGAGGCAGGGTATGGTCTTAAACTCTGCAGGCTTGCAGTCTTTTATTAGCAGCTCCTGAATGCCTGCCAACAAGCCGTGTGTTCCTTTTTATACTGCCGTGTGCAGGTAACCCCTGGATCTCCAGTAACAGCACCCTCTAGTGTACCGGTAAGGTGTATACAGTACAAGGGCACATTCAATGTTGCATACAGTGTTGCAGACATCACACAGTAAACAGGCATGCATACACAACAGTCCAGACTGCTCACATTCAGATAGATGTTTCCAGGAAGCTCTGCAGACTGCACTTCAGTGGTGTCTGAGCTATCATGGGCAGATTGAGAGTTCTTTGGTCAACGTTGCTTTTATGGTGACAAATGAATCATTACAACCCTCAAGTTGGTTGACAGAAGGCTACAAATTATCCGAAGTCAAATCGGTCAGCTGCACTTTATCAACCTAGTCCTCAGTCTATGAAATTGGATAGGTGTACTTCATCCACGAGCTGGCTGCAGAAAATAATTACAAATAAATGCCCAACTATACACAGAGTTGTGCACAGACTTCATGGGATTTTTTAAAAACCCATAAAACAGGGTTCATTGCAAATTGATGCAACATAAATACTTCTGCACCAATCCTCCACTCCATGTAAAATAATTAAATTGGTTATCAGGAGTAAACTTGAGAATTATCTGTACAATAACCGCCAGGTCACGGCAGTCAGCATACCGGGGAATTGACAACCCAATTAAACTGTGCTAAGCCCTGTGATGTGGAGTACATCGACTTTTCAAAGGCTTTTGATTAAGTTTCACATTGAATACGTTAAATTAAAATTTGGGAGTAAAACTTCGAACACAGGTTCAAACTAGAGAAAGGTACATTTAGGATTGAAAAGAAATTCTCCTTCACACAAAGAGTAACCAATGTGTGGAATAAACATCCAGATAGAGTAGTCGAGGCAAAAGCCCTAAAATAATTTAAGAAGCAATCAGATGCTACAATGTCTCTGGTTGAATAGCCTTCCTCATCTTTAATTATCGTGAAATATATCAAATGGGCACAATGTACATCAATTATATTTATGAAAAGTATGCTTATCCTTTCTGTTCATGCTCTAAGATAATTTGCCTACAAAACAACACTGCACTTCAAAAATACAATTTTTTGGTTGTGAAGAACTCTGGGATGTGTAAGGCGTTATATAAATGCACATTCATCCTTTAATTTGTCCAAAGTCATCTTGATCACATTCTCCAGTTTACTTTTTGAAATATATGATTACAAGGCTTTTTTTTAAAAAGCAAATTACACTCCTTGTAGTAGTGCAGTTGAATTGATTGTGATGGCCTTTTAAGCCTTTATCATATCTTATTTCACGTGAAGTGTTCTGGTCTCATGCTAGTGTCAGTGCAAAGAGGTGTAAAGTGATATTACATTGTAATTTTGGGTAATTGCCTTTTATCTCCACATGATTTAATTTAAGTTTTTTAATGGGCACTTATTTGGAAGAAATGTCAGTCACAAATCATACCTTTATATAGAAAACAATGATTATTAATACATTATAAAATTGATGTTAGAATTTCAACAGTATCTTGGGTTTATGCACGAATTGGAATTGCCTTAACTATACACCTCCTGAATTTCCAAAATACATAACCTTTTGGAAATCAAATGTCTAGCTTAGACTAACTCCATATCAAACTTTATAGGGGCCGAAATTGCCCTTTGCCCCATTTAGGGCGGATAATTTGAATTAAGTGATGATTCTCTGCCCGAATCGATGGTACGGAGAATCAATTGAAATGGCCTTATAAAAAAATAATAAAATCGGGACAGTGTTTGAGGTGGAAGTGCGACAGGAGTGGGGTGGAAGGCAGGTGGCGTCACATGTAGAAATGTCCCTTCTCTTCACTTAAAGGGGAGGGTTGCTGCGAGCTCTGCAGCCACTTTAGTGGTGCCCACTGGGTCACCAGGGAGAGCTTTGGCCAGGCCAGCAGCCTGGCACCCAAGAGGGAGTACTGGGCTGCCTTTTGGAGGCCCTGCCGAACTTGTGGCCACCATGGTCAGGCTGACTGCAGAGTTGGCCGACAATTAAATTAAAATGGCGGCCGCAGTGGTGCGCCCTCCCTTTTAAGGGCGGACGCACCGCCCAGCCACTGCCAACTTCATACCGGGAAAAGCTGTCAGGGGCACTGGCCTGCGGCAGCTCTACTTCCACGGGGCAATTTCCCTTGCAGGACGGAAAGGGATCACCACTGGGCGGTAAAGGGTGGGCTCATGCCAGACGGGGCTGGAACAAGGGATGCGGCGTAAACCTGTTTCCGCCACCCCCTGCGTGGGCAATTTCAGATGGAGTGGACCATCCGCCTGTCCCCGGTCAGAAAGGCCTTACCACCTCATTACCGCCTCTTAGAGGCTGTAATGAACCTTAAAGAGGGGGGGCAATTTCAGCCCCATAAACTCCTGGTTGGCTCAAGCTTGTTGGGAAGATTTCAAGTATTTGGATGGATACAATTGTAGTGTAGCATGGCTTTCTCATGTAACCAGGTTATCCGCTTCACAGGCAATTTGTAAACCTGCATAGGCATGGAACTGTGAGGTAGTGAGTAGTTGGGGAGAGCGAGGTATACTGCAGTCTGGGGTGGGGGGGGGGGGGGGAGGAGGGAAAAGTAGGGGGTGATGAGAGGTAGACTGCAGTTGGGGGGGTGCGAGGCAGTGAGCATTCCGGGGGGGGGGTGGGGGAGTGCAAGACAGTGAGCAGTCGGGGGAGGGAGTGAGAGGCAGGGAGCAGTCGGGGGGGCTGTGAGACAGTGAGCAGTTGGGAAGATACCAGTTGAGGTGCTGCCAGGAAGATAAAGGCGAGGTTGGAGCACTCGCAGTGGAGCGGTACGTCTTTCCACTCAATTTTGCCTAGCTTTGAAAAGCCCTTTTTGAACATAGAACCACATCTCTGGTGGTAGTTCATCAACAATAGGTTTCTACAAATACAAACTGTGATATATTCACAGAGCACAAGCACATACAGCTTCCTACATGGCAGGCAGCTCTCTCAGAAGCCTCCGGAAATCCGCCTGATTCTGTTTAATTATTAACTGTGCAATTACAGTACACAATAAGTCCACATCCCTAATGTGGAACTACAAATATTACAAGCTTACAGACATTACACAAACCATGATTTATTGACATTTCACTTGTTTTTTTTTGTTTACACTCCTGTGAAGTATTTTGGGATGTTTTATTACGTTGAATGCGCTCGATAAATACAAGTTGTTTTCTCAGTGTCCACATCCTCCAGCTGACCTGGACTCAATGTTGTTGCTATGGTGATCTATCCTCTACTGTGTTTTTATAGTGTATCCTTTAAAAGCCATTTTTCTTCAGTCATGCTGGAGCCAATTTTGTATCAGGCTTACATCTCATTATCGCGACACGAGTGCGAATTTGTTTGGTCATTGACAATTTATTTTTTCCTGGTATTGACTGGTTATGTATCGAGTCTTCTGTGGCCTTGACACATGTACTCAAAAATGTCTAGGATTATGCCTGTCTGAATGTACATCACACAACACACCAACAGTGCGTGGCATATATCCCAGGACATTTTTAGATCCATCCAAACACTAGAATTGTGTTTTTAGCATCCTGAATATGATACTGCTGCTGGAGTGCTGAGTTTTGTATCAGTGCTCATTGGGGATTTATAGGAGCCACAGTTCAAGGACATAGCGCTGAGCCCCTCGGAGAAAATATTGCTATTAGTCATCTTTTTCAAATAACTAAGGCATTAAAGTCTGGCAAAGAGTAAGTGAGCCACAGGTTGATTCCAATTACTTAACTTTTACCTGCAAGGTAAGGGTTATGCATCACTGAACAGCGAAATCCTCCAACATCTATTGTCGGCTGTCAGATTGGTTGAAGTCTGCAAATCAAAATTGGCACTGTTGAGCACTCCCACCATTGTGGGAAATGTAATAATTGGTGTTATGTGGCTATCCCTTTCTCTGCACATTTTATTAGTAAGTGAACTTGCCAAACTCCAGATCAGAACAACCAGTATGTAGGTTGACAGGGTGCCCTTGTATAATCACCTTCTTCCATAAAAAAATAATGGTGCCCAACAGCTTCACAAGCTTTCTAGGAATATTGTTGGCCTTGCCGAGACTGCTCGTGCTGAATGCTAAGTCATTTAAAGATATGGATTCACTCCTCACATGGATCTAGATTATGACCAACCAAGCTCATTATCTTTAACATTGTTATATTTCATGTTAATTTAATTGACAGTTTACAGGAGTTTTGTACTAACAGTGTCAGGTTGTGTGATGCACATATATAACGGAGCTGTAGCTATCACGGAAATGAACATCAAAGTGAAATGTTAGCAAAAAAAGTGAAGAGACTTTTCTCATCAGTCTGGGTTGGATTTAAATCTAAGTCCCAGTAATGAAAGGCCATTGTCTACCCTCTGTGCTACTCACATCATTTGAATGATTTGGTTACTAAGCATGCAACCCTCAGAGCTGATCCTTAAATTTGTATTCAAATCCTCCATCCCATCACACCCCATTCAGCAATATTCATGAAACTAAAAATGAACAAAATTAATTGCCATGGTTTAAATCACAGCATTTGAAGATGTAAAAAATGCTCAAGAACGTTTCATTGTGATTTCTGTTGTCATGGTTCAACAAAGCCATTCATAGTTTATTATGTATGCAAATATTGGAGAGAGAAAGGCTGAAAGAGAAAAGAAACAGGCAGACTGACCCGCTGGCTCAATGCCCAATTTCCTGCCACACATTCTCCCCTATACAGTCACATGGCAGCAGTACTGAGAAAAATCCTGCCTCGTGTGTCTTAAAACAAAGCTAACTTTAAAACATTTACTTATTTATTGTCTTCCTTCTCTTGACTTCACTGTCCATTTAGAGGTGGGTGCAACTTGCATGCAATGGAAATTCATTGGCAGAATGTTAGGATCCAAGACTGGTTTCTCAATCATCAGTCCAAAATGCAGAGGTTGAACTCCATGCTTCTCATTCCTTAACATGCAACTATGCATCAAGCCTAGACTTGGCTTTACTAAATGAGCTCAGAAGGGTTAACCAACCACTCTGGTTTTCATTGGATCAAATCAGATGGACATCATGAGGGATAAATGTCTGCTGTAACCATTCACAAATTAATCAGGAAAATGGAAAATATAAAACTGGAAAATATGACTAAATATTGACGCACAATAAATATATGTAGTTAATTTTGTAAATACTTTATCTATAAAAATATATTATTTTCACAGATTCACCTGCAAGCATACAGATTCAGCCGTAATATGGTATTCTCAGAATTAGATCCACTATTTTTAAATATTTTGCATATCAGAAAAGTTCATATACTCTTAACATTATAGTTATAAAGCTCTGTACACATGGAAATAGACTGACCCCGATTTTGCAGTCAGCGACAAACGAATGGTGCTTGCCGTTTACTACATTTACAGAAATTCACACTGAATTGCGCACTGAATTTCTGTGGACTTTTGCATTGCAATTTGCGGTAATTAGAGAGTCAAAACAGGGGATCTGTGACCTGTGTGAACAGAGCAAGCAAAGGAGTGTCTCCTTAACCAATCCAATTGAAGAATCCTAAATGAGAAATTCAGCGTCCCAATAAAGACCCGTTACCGCCAGAAAGCGGCGGCCAGGCGGCGGAGTCAAGTGGCTGCCGACTTCTGGTCCAATGGCTGCCGCCAACGAAATTCACCTCGGGGATATTTCTGGCGGTCCCCACTTCTGCCGACATCCAAAGGCGCACGGCCGATCTCCCGCAATATATTCGCACCTCCCACGAAATTTAGGTATAAAAATCATCAAGCCACCACGCGGTGCCCCCGACAGCTTTTTCTGTCGGTGCAACTTGTTTTCTGTGTGCGAGCCAAGGCAGCGCGGTGGGCCATTGAGGGGAGAGCACACTGCCGCGGCCGCCTTTTGTTTTTTGCCGGCCGACTTCCAAATCCAGCGGCCAAATATGCGACGGGTTCGGCCAGGCCGCCAACAGGCAGCCTGGCACACCCCTTGGGTGCCAGGCCGCTGGCCCAGCCGAAACGCTCCCTGATCGCTCAGTGGACCAATGTCTCAAAATGCCAAAAGCTCTCCCCTTTAAGTGAAGGGGAGAGTGTGGTGACACACACGTGCCGTGACGCCATCTCCGCTCCACTGCTGACCGACAGCGGCAGGGATTCCGTCCCGCCACCACTTCCGCCCCTCACCAGCACTAACCAGCCCACTTCCGCCCTCATTATGACTGACTTCTGATTCGCTCCCCAAAAATTGCCAAAGAGCTGAAAATGAGTCTACTGCAACGGTAAAAATACTTAGAAAATGGAAGGTGCGCCAGGTTTCTGGCGTGTGTGAATTTCTACACCGCAGAGTCTGAACCAGAATGTGTCAGTTAGAATATTTAAGTCAATGCCAAATCTGGTACAGATAAAGTAAGAGAGCGAGGGAAGAAGGATTGGATTGAGAGAGATAAAAGAGATTGAAAGCAAAAGTAAAAAATATATATTTTTCCATCTCCAACAATAATTGAAATCTGAAGGAATGTGACTTCACACTTGTAAAAGTTAATTTTCAGTGCCAGAGAGGTTGTTTGGCAAAAATTAAGACTTATCATGCCATTAAAAATTCACTTACCTTTGAATGGACACGCACTAACATTTTCTGGCAGGTTTAGTGAGTATCCAATGGGTAAGTACTGCAAATTCATGCCCTTCCATGTGTGTAAATGCCGAGTCTCTGAGATACTGGTGTAGCAAAGCTTCTGAAGGAGTAGCGTAACTTGAACAGTAATTTCCTGATTTCTGCATTTAACTGTGCATGCATGGAGGTGAGAAGTTGCTATCCAATTTACTCTTTAATAAGAGTGCCGATAGCCTCATCATTATTTCTTCCGCAAAATCCGGGCCAATGTTACTTATGGGGATACTTTTTGCTTTGGGACACATATTAAGCTTTCCTACTTGTGGGTTTATATTTCAAACAGATCCAGGAAACCTAATTGTTTCCCATTCCCATCAGGTTTCCACCTTCTTCTCATAAAAACACTGACTCTTGGTGGAGTGGGGTTCCAAGTGTGCTGGTAGCTCTCCAGTATCTTGCTTAAATGGCCATTCTTCACATAGGAGCTCTGCCCAAGTTCCAGCAGATCATGGAGCAAAAACTACGCTAGTTCTAACCCAAATTTAACCAACTTATTTTAACACTTATGGTACTGTTGTGGGCTTCAAGCCTTCTGCTGGTGCCAATATTCTGTTGTCATCCCTCTGCAGGCTGCAACAGATAATATTTTTCACACTTGGTGCATGCTGGGCTCAAAAGTAAATTCTTGAACCAACAGGATATACTCTTCAAAAGTTTGACACCTGCACACTGCAGGTAACCCAGTATAAAAAGGAACTCACAGCTTCTTGTCCTCACTCGCGGAGCTGCAAATAAAGCACTACAGGTCGACACAGTTTAATTATCATACCCTGCCTCGTGGAGTCATTACTAAAGGTGCCGACATACACTACAATTGGCTTCCTTTAGCTTCCTCATGAGGCAAAGTGCTGGAAAGTTCCAGATCCGTTATGCGACCCATCTGACATTGACTGCAATAACGATTGCAACAAAGGTAAGGTGCATCACTTGGATAAATTCCATGACATTATCCGTTATATAGTCCATTTACCGTATAGGAAGGAACATCAATTTTCATTTAAAATTATGCAATAGGTGTTTTAAAACTAGTTATTTTATGATTTTAATAAGGGACCCACATATTAAAAATTTAGGTTTATTATTCGTAATTTAGGTTCAGGATTTTCTTCAAAATGGACTACTGCTCTGAAAAGAGAGGCAAAGAGTAAAGGAAAGTGAGAAGCAAGTCACCAGGGTTGGTAAGTGCTGAGCAAGGAATGTGGAAAAAAAAACAAGTGGTTGTGGCCAAGGGACAGGGAAACAGGAGAAAAACTCTGAAAGGGCAAGACGAAGTTAGCCAAAACCAGCAAAACAATGTAGACAGAAGATATAAGCAGAAACAAAACGGTGTCTGAAATGGAGTATTGGTTAAAAAAAATAGTATTCAAGGGCCAATGGTATGCATTTTGTTTAGAAGACGAAATGAGCTGAGGATGGGGAATGCATTAAGTTCAATGATAAAAAAGGCAACAAAAGTGATACGATGAAGGAAACTTGAAAAGAATGAGTTTGAATGAGTGAAACCAGAAGGAGTTAAGAGTTCAAGAAAAAAATATATATTCAAAACCAAACCAAGGATCAACAGGAAAGTGGTAAGAATTAGTGAGAAAAGATACAGAATAAAAAATAGGACAATGGCTACTGAGAAAATTGGAATCCTGACAAGTAAAAGCAGATGTTGAGAGATTGAGGTATCCAGACCATCTTTCAAGCCCTTCAACTTAAGGTAACACATTTATTAAGTGATCGAAGTTCCTGCCTCTGCTAATTTATGGACCAGTGAGCAGAAAAATGCTGGAATTGTGTTGGAAAGCACTAATGACTATGTATCCCTCTCCAGAAATGAGCGTAAAAAGTCAATGTTAAAACCTCGTTACAGCCATGAAGGAAAAAGTGGTATTCCACTACACAGCTGGACAGTCAAATCAACAAATAAGTATTCTGCTCCAAGTCGGACCTGCTGTTACTCAGCTTAACAAGTAGAAAAAATATCAAATATTACAACAGCATTGAGAAAAAGGAGCAGTAAAGAGGATTTATTTTGTCAGAGAGCATTGATGTATTGGCTATTGGCGAGCATCAACCAGTGTTAGTATGTGCGTTAATATCACACAAATCATTTTTAGGCTATCTGCTACGTATAGATTTCTATTTAGTTTTTCGCTGTCTTTTCATAGTCAATGCACAACAACAAATTAATTTACAATCAATTTTGTTCTGGCCATAATCATTATGTCTGTCACTCTGTACAAACTTCTAAAACATTGAACTTTATAAAGGAGTGCTCAACAGTGAAAATAACATGATAAAAAAAAAAATCTGCATTCCAATTGCTATCACTTCATTTATTTAAAACTCAATTTTAGGTGTAAATTATTGTCCTGATGATTCAAATCAAGGTCAAGGCAATTAAAGTGATATGCAGATTGCAATGGCATTGTACCAGGCTATTTCAACACAAATTATTGCTTATTAACATCTTACACAAGACTGCAGGTTAAGATACAACATAAAACAATGTCACCTTGCCTTGGTTGATGGAAGTAGGCCATAGCTCAAAGCCTTCTTTTGCAAGGAACACATTCGATTATTTACCATTAGTTGACAAAATCATTCATCCTAGCGAAGTATTTCCTTCCCCTTCCATACAGAGAAGCTACAGATCAAATGGTCTCAGCATAATTAATCATCTTAACAGCGACATGAGGGAATTTACTGAGATAAATGATCCTGAAAATGTAGGATGGTATGACCTACTTGTCCCACGGTACTTTTTGGAGGGAAATCTATCTTTTTCAGAAAAATAAGAATTTGGATTACAAATCTATGAAGTTAAATTGCAGCATTAATTTCCATTTGCCCAAACATGTAGTTCACAGATACAAAAGACTGGAGACCAGATGAAAGAAAAATTAAAGAGCAGTGACCAAACTGAAATATTAATATATTGATTGAAATATTGATCAAGCTTTATGAAAATATTATGCAGGTTCACTTGTCAAAAATCAGCAACTCCACAACAGAAAATGATGGTGTTTGGCATTTCTGATTGTTTACCAGATATAGCTATGGGTGTATAGCTGACAATACTGAAATAAAAATAACTGTACAGTGCACCATACAGCGCTAGGAAGGATATAAAACATCAGTGAGGAGGATGAGACCCTAGTTGATGGGACAATGAAGCGATTCAGAGAAAGGCACCTCTCCTGATTGAATCAGCAGTTAATGCCAAATAGATTATTAAAGGTTTATGTAGAAATGAAAAGCCTAAAGTTTGGACTTTAAAAAAAAATAGATTTTACAGGATCAATAAACTTATCAGATATATACAAACCAAGCATGTTGTTTTGTGAAATACTGGAAGATAGATTTTCCTCTTCCCTGTACCTGGATAATCAGCAATCCCCACGCACAGGGAATAGGAAAAGGAAGCGATACCCATTACATCAGGCCTCTGCCCCCACTGCGCTATCCTAGGATTTCCTGCAGCTTCCCCACAATGTCACTTGGCCTATATCTATAATAGACACTAGCTCAGAATCATCATGGAAATCAGGTAGGGGTGGGGAGGAAGATGGGCATTTCCAATCTCTCAACTCAGTTTGCTATTCGTCCATCTATTGAGCTTCTGAAAATACATGGTGCAATGATCTGTCTGGGACCCCTATGGACTAGAAGGTGCTGCGTGCTGTATTGGAAAGTTGAACACTGAAGAGGGACCAGGTAGAAATACTTTTTCCACCAGCCCCACTGTCCCTGCAGATGATCTATGGGCCTTGGGACTTTCTGGTTGCTGCTCTCCAGCAGAAGTACACTCTGGTCTCTTCTCTGTTAGGGAACAGAGCCTAGACAGGGGGCAGACTTGTGTCTAGCATAGCTCCAGGCCTCGCAAATGGCCATGGGGAGGAAAGACATTGCCAGCTGCTTCCTCACAACTGCAGAGTACCGGAGGTATACTGTGCCTGTCTAGTACCCAACAGGTATCCATAGCAGAAAAGCTACAATCATTATTTGTATCAATTAACAAATACAACTTTCCCAATGGCCCACTGCACAAAAGTGCAGACAAATGTACCATTAAATTCTGCGGACCAGAGGATCCAGGTTAGCCTGCTGGTCTGTTCTCAATTGGCTGTTTAAGAGTCAGCAGTTGAGGCACTACAATTGGACTGAATACTTCTGGATTCGGGAAGAACAATCAGTCTGGGTTCCTAATCCTGATCCAGTGTTGGTTGTAGAGAGCACGTGCAAACACCAGGTGAAAAGTGGCTTATTCTCAACTTCATCCATGGTTGACTAGCCTGGAAACACTCATTGCCAAAGCTCACCAATGAAGCATGACCACTTAGGGAAGGTACTGTACGCTTACCAATGCTTAGTGAACCAAGAGTTAGCATCTTCAGGAGGTGAGAAGAGGAGAATGAAAAAAAAGTATGCACCATACTTTAAATTAGTTAAATTTTGAAATAAAATACATTCAGAATGAAAGAAACACTTACAATCAAACAGTGTTACAGCAAGGGAGGAGAAGTATATAAATACAAGACACAAGCATTTAAAGTACTCTGCAACTACGGAAAAATGATTACAAGCTCAGCTCTGATCATTTTACTACACTCATTTAAATTAACTTATTCCCTGAGGACAGAAGAACAGAAAAAAAGAATCCTGGCAAAGTACTTACCCAACCAAGCAGGTGAAAATAGCACATAGATCCATATCCCACCCTTATTGTACCCAGCATCCATAATCCCAATAGGACAGGGAAGGGGTTGTCATATCTGAAGAGACCAGAAGTGGAATGCAGTTCACCCAAGCACATATAGTCAGCAACCATTTAAACTTTCCTTCACTCCCAAATTTAAAATGATCCCCTCTCCCTAGTAAGCCAATTCTAAGTTAAAATGTTTGTTATGTTTAGAATAACTCCACAAGACTGAGTACTGTAAGCTTAAACTGATGTGACCTTAGTCTCTTTAATAAAACTCCAGAGTGCCAAAGCAGCATGGCAGACAACCTTTTATATTCGCTTGCATGAGGTGTGCAGGTGACGCTTGGGTCTCCAACAGGTGCGCCCTCTGGTGGCAAGTCTTACACAGTTATGTTCACATACATAACAGTTTTCTGTTTCACATTACCAAATAGATGCAACTTATTGCATAGCAGTATAAATGGAGTCTCAAACATTCTGGGGGAAGAATTAGCTGGGTATCCATTTATGTCAGACCTAGAGAGGTGCAAAAAACACAACATTTTTCAGAGAAACATTTTGATTTGAAAGAAAATCAATGTCTAAGTATAGATCATGTCCAACAATGTCATGCAAACACCGAGCCATGCAAATCATGAGCATGCCAACTTAAGACTACAGTCTATTGTTACTCAAGATATATATTTTAATTACCTCTTAAAAAAAAAAAGATCTTTTCAGTCTAGAAAGGGAACATCCTTCTTGAGAAAAGATGTAACAGTGGTTCTCAATAACTTGCATGTCAGATTCAGGGATGGGTCAATCCCAGAACTCATCATAATTGATACAGTTGTCATGATGTACAACATGATGGAGGGAAGTGCTGTTCTCTGTCTGGAGAAATTGCTGATTTTGTTGGACCTTAAGAGAAGCTGCTTGAAGGGTTCTCTTAATTTTCTTTTTCTTTTAAATAAAAGTTTGACTTCCATTGGGATTTTGTGTTATAATTCTGATGACTTTTGTCTTTCTGTTGGTAGGCACCCACTCATTTTAGATTTGCATTTTTGACAATGATCTCAAGGATGTGTCAGAGAGTCGGCCTTGGACAGAAAAACAGCTGCAAGTTCCAAAGCAGTCTCACAAAGCTGAAAGTAGAGACTCAAAGGAGGGTGAAGTACAAATTGAAAATTTACCGTTTATGTACTACGAGGTACAGTATTATGGCACATGCTGACATCATGTGAAACAAGATTTTTCCAGATCGGCAACACCGCATCAGCATTATGAAAACTTGTAAACAAATTTGCATCACAAAACCAATTCATGATATGGGTTATTGAGAAAATAAGTTTAGCACCCAAAATAAATGTTAAAGTTCATAAACATGAAGACCTGCCTTCTAGCAAGGTTTGACCAAAAGGCTCCTGTTGTGTATGCATGCCTGTTTACTGTGTGATGTCTGTAACACTTATGCCACACTGAATGTACCCTCACACTATACACACCTTACCTGTACACCAGAGGGTGCTGCTGCTGGAGACCCAAGGGTTACCTGCACACTGCAGGTAACCCAGTATAAAAAAGGAACTCACAGCTTGTTGTCCTCACTCGAGGAGCTGCAAATAAAGGACTACAGGTCTACACAGTTTAAGTACCCTGCCTCATGGAGTCATTACTAAAGGTGCCTACATACACTACAACTGGCGACGAGAATATATGAGGTCACGAACTACATGCTCAACATGTCGAACCTCAGCAACTTTCAGCAATTTTGAGAGGGGGAAGATTGGGATGCTTTTGTGGAAAGATTGGAACATTTCTTTATAGCCAACGACCTGGATAGGAATACACCGGCTACACGACCGAACAAGCGCAGGGCCATCCTGCTTAGCAGTTGTGGGCCTACCATCCATTGTCTCGTCAGGGACTTGCTATCCCCAGCGAAGACAACCACCAAAAGCTATGACGAACTTGTAACAATCATACAGGAACAGCTAAAACCGAAAGAAAGCATCCTTACAGCCAGACACCGTTCTACACTTACCGGCGACCTGAGGGCCAAGAAATTGCGAAAGGTGCTGCACACCTTTTGGAGACCACCGAAATGAAGCCCTAAGGGACATATTCATCATTGGAATTGGCCACGAGGGCCTCCTGCACAAGCTGCTCTCTGCTGACATTACGGTCACCCTGCAGAAAGCAATTCAAGTGAGCCAGGCCAACATGGTTTCAGCCGGCGACTCCAAGCAAATACTGACCCAGGACTCTAAACCGGCGAGCGCAGTGCACCGCATGGATACTTCGAAGGACAGAAACGTGGCCCCGAGTCCCGCAACCCTGAGTCCACCACATGGGGCAAACCGAATGGTCCTGTGCTGGCGCTGTGGAGGAAACCACAGGGCCCACCAATGGCTACAAAGACTATGCATGCAAAGGCTGCAAAGAGAAATGGCACCTTCAGAGAATGTGCAGAAAAAGCTGTACTCACTGCGTCTCTGATGAATTGGCTGATCAACCGGGCTCCGACACAGATGCAGAGGAAGTTGCTCAAACCCTGGAAGAAGAGTATGGAATTTATACATGCCTCACCAAAAGTTCTCCGTGGACGATGGAAGTAGACATCGACGGGGTCGCAGTCTCCATGGAAATTGACACTGGGGCGAGCCAGTCTGTGATGAGCCAAACGACCTTTGAAAAACTTTGGATAAATCCCGCACTCGACCAAAACTGTCTCCGGTCCAAGCTCGGCTCCTCACCTACACCAAAGGTAAAATCCAAATCGTTGGCAGCGTGGACATCCAGGTCTCCCAGGGCAGCGTGATGAACAAACTCCCCCTGTGGATTATAGCCTGCGACGGTTCCACGCTGCTGGGCAGGAATTGGATGAATCCGGTCCACATCAGGCGAAGTGGCGATGGCCTCTGGTCCCCGGCAATCGATCTCAAACGTGGATCCATTGCTGCATCTGGAGGTTCCACTGTCAGCTCAACGGCGAGGAGATGACTCCACAGCACCCCGGCGAAATCTCCGAGACCGAGTATCCAAACTCCACTTTCTGGGCCGGGGCAGGATTCCAAGAGATGAACGGCGTCAAAAGAAATGGATTCCTGATGTCCAGGGTCGAACCTGTGGAAGAAAAGACCTACCTGCAGGAGAGACAGAAAATGGCTGCAGCACCAGCACCACAAGGAGAAAAACCTAAAATCAAAATGGCCGTGGCCATACCACAAGTGAGCATGAGGGAGCGATACGTGACACCGAGTGGCCAATCGAATATGAAGGCTTCCTCAAAGGGAGACCAAAGAAATTTAAAGGGGCAGTTTCAACTATTTGAGTACACGGACTTTAAAGCTAAAGATGCAATTAAAGGGCGCAAGTATGAAAATGTATGCAATGTAACCATGAATTGTGATGCTGGTTTAACTAATGTGACTGATGAAATGAATACAGGTGTCAGTAAGGTTAAGAACAAGTTATTATGCTTAACAATAATGATGGAGAATGTGAAATACCTAATGTAACCATGTCTGTTGAAACCAGGACACCCAAAAGTGATGCAAATGATAAAATGCAGGCTCGACTATGTGATCAGAGCCAAGATGTCATGTATACTGATCGGACATGCCAAAGGACATTGGGTCCTACAGGGGCCATGCTGATGCCAATGGAATCCCCCTGTGTGTGACCCCCAGGTCCAGCAGGCTACCTGACCATGTAGCCTGGACCTTTGGAACAAATGTGATGCCCCTTGCAGGACACACACACAGCCAGTGGGAGCAGACCCACTACAGGGACAGTGGTCAATGGGCAGCACAGCCACCACCAAGGGCAACCTGCACCAGACCAGCCCTACAACCCCTGGCCACCAGGGCCAACACCAGGAGCATGAGGCTGGAAGAGAAATGTTGCATTAGGGGTACCAGCGGGACAAGGGTTAAAGTGCTGGTTCCTGCACCGACCCATAAGGAGGTACAAGGCCTCTCTTCAGCCTTGTACCAAGGCTCCAGAAGTTATCAATTCAATAATATTCCGACAGGATACGATGTGAGAACCTAAACAGACATTGATAAGACCTTGCGAAGAGGCTCGAGGCGGACTCATGGGCACCAAGGAGAATCAACAAATTCTGACCTAATGAAGTCATTCTAGTCACGGCCTAAGGTGGTCACGAGGGTCTTGGCCTGTCAATCCAAAGTAGCACTAATAAGGTAGTCCAATTAGAGAAGTAGCATTGATAAAGTAGACCAATTAGAGATCTAGGGAGGTCTTACCAGGGAACGGAGGGGTTTTTGAAATGTATAAAAGTTGTATGATTGTGCTGTTCGGAGAGCATCTCCACTCACAGGCGGCTGTGATAAGAGGTGTTCCTGGACGTTTGTAATAAAAGATCGTTATACCTTGCCATTCGTCTGTCTGCTAACTCCAGGGGCTGTTACGCGGGTTGGGGCGAGCGTCGACCCTCTATATCAGGGGGCCTGCTCGTGGGAGGAGAAGCCTTCCCATTTTCCCCTTACATTTGGCGCTGCGAGCAGGGTACGGACTTCCCGAACGGAACAATGACCAGCTGTTGGGGTGAGTATGTTTTAATTTACCACCTTCAAGTTAGAGCTGTGGCATTGTAAACCACAAGGGAAGGGCATCTGTACAAAGAACCATTTGTAGCAGGGCCAGGAGGGACGGAGACAGAGGACAGGGACGATCTAGAGGTGGAAGGGGGTCAAAAGGTGCATCCTAAAATGCGCGCATGGAGGTAGTACGGCAGTGCGAGGGTACAACGCAAGGGAAGATATAGAGGAAGGTCTATTGACCCGAAGCGGTACGAGCGCATGGTGCAGGGGCGAGAGTGAGGACATGGAGACAACGTCCCTGCAGCGATGGGATATATTGACCCAAAGCGCAGCAGTACGAGTGTACGGCGCCAAGGGAAGACATATAGATATAAATAACGTCCTGCATACCCAACACGAATTAAAGGGAGTGCCCAAGATAGCCCCGAAGGTGGTGGGCAACACGGCTATTAAAAAGGCGATTAAAACTAATTATTAAATTATTAATTGTAACTTGCGTAACTACGTAATGCCATAAAAAAGCTGAAAGTGACTATTTAAGTGACATATGGATCCAAAAATAGAGCTGGGCAAACAATTAATAAGCTTTGTTGAATGAAGAGAGACTTTTGTGAATGTCTGTCGTTGAGTGAGAGTCCTTACGTGATTTTTTGACTGCGGAATGAATTTTTCATGTTTCTGAAAGCCTGTTTGGAAAAATAGTGTAGCTCCACCCACTTTTCCAAACAGAGTGAAAGCTTTTTTAACCCTTTGTAGTGTTGTCCTGTATGTGGGAAGTTTTAAGACATTTTAAGTTCGAAACGGAGGTATGGATTTATTCGGATGATAAGTTACGGAGCTAGGAAATGCACAAAGGATAGGTTTGTTGAGCAAAATATTAAAAAATACATGGTCCCAGTGGTTAAAAAAAAGTTTCTTTGTCACGCTCACTTACTTGTCGACAGAAAACACGCAATCATTGATTACATTGGGTTGAAAGACATAAATTTAGCCTAGGAATGAGATAAAGAATGCCTTTTAAAAAAAGGCCTGTGAGGGTCTCTCGAGGCTGCGGGCTGGGGAAGTACGCTCCCATTTTCCTTTGTGTCAAACCTTGACGTGAAAGCTTCTAACTCAGTAAAAAGAGTTTTAAATAAAGATTGGCATTACAAAATTTGAAGTGGGATTCGGAGATATTGAGAGAAGGCACAGCAAAATACTGAGATGGATTCAAACTAAAAAAAAAATATTAAATTAAATCTGATCTCAAAGAAAAAATGATGAAATAAAACTAAAAGGTTTGGAAACAATCTAGAAATACCTTCAGGGATCAGGTTAAACTCCTGGGCGAGTGGTGAGCTATCTGCGAAGGTGTAAAAGGGACTTTGAAAAAATGTTAAAACGGCAAGCTTTAGCAGTTTAGAAAAAAGACATTGTAATGACCTTGAAACTGGAATTTGAGATCACGAAAAGCAGCCCTCAAAGCCTACGTGCTAGACTCCATTCTAGTTATGGAGAAAAGAAAAAAGATAAAGACGCAACTTTGAAAGAAAACAAATTGAACGATTTGAAAGAAAAAAAGTGTCTTTGATTGTCTGATGATTTTAAATTAACAAAATTTAGAGACACGAGCCCTCCGTGTAAAATACAAAACCTAATTTGAAGAAAGGAGATCTGGGAAAAAAAGACGTAACGTACTAAATAGGTCCTGACAAAAAAAAGGGTGTTTGCGATGGAAAAAGACATAACTTACTAAATACTACTTGGTATTGGCTGTGAAAAAGATATTGGTTTAATTGAAAAAAAATAATTTGTTTGAAGTAGTAAAAGACACTCTCCATTGATAATGATTTTAAGTTACGAGAAAGTTACCATCAGCCTGCCAGACAGGTGATTAAAATTAATAGTACCAAAGGCATTGACATAACCAACTGCTATAAAATTAACCAAGTGGTTTTATGTCAAGGTACGCCATGACTGACGATTGCAGATTCCACCAAACAAACGGATGCATGCCATCACTCCTCTTGAACACAATTCCGAAACAGGAGCAGCCAACCTGACGATTAAGACCAGGGGAGGAGTCACCCCCTGTGTCATCACCAACCCTAACTTCTGTTTCAGGCCCACGGGAAAAATAGACATAAATGGATACCACATACATCCCAAGACAACGGAAATCATCCACGGAACGGTCACGGATACCCTCCGAGAGGGGTACAAGGAGGCGGTATGGGAACCACAAGGCACCGGAATTAAATGAGGAACAATTACGTTTGGTGCAAGGAATCCAGAATCAAAGTAAACAGTATATCCAGCTGATGGAAGAAGTAGACAACCTATAGAGAGACACTAACGTGATGCTGGCTGATCAGCTCTGGTACTCAAAGCTGTGGAACATTGGACTTAATATTCAAATTCACCCATGGATATGAATAATATCACATGTACTTGTAGTAATACAGGGCCTTGTTCTGATGATGATGGGATTAACATGTGCACGAATTAAACAGGTCAAACGATAAGTCAGGGCACACACTATGATTAAGGCCATAAGGGATGAAAATTTAAGCAGTCCTACAGGAAGGACTTGCCTTATATAACTCTGCGGGAAAGGTCTCAGGAGGTCCCGAAGCTTGGGAGATGGCCACCCAGGTGAACGGACCTATCTGGAACTTGCCTACAGGGAGATAGTTATTGGGAAATATGGCCAGCTCAGCGTATAGCCAAGGGCCAAAAGGGGGGAATTGTAAGAGAAATTTGGCATTAGGGGTACCAGCGGGACAAGGGTTAAAGTGCTGGCTCCTGCACCGACCCATAAGGAGGTAAAAGGCCTTTCTTTGGCCTTGTACCAAGGCTCCAGGAGTTATCAATTCAATAATATTCCGACAGGATACGATGTGAGAACCTAAACAGACATTGATAAGACCTTGCGAAGAGGCTCGAGGCGGACTCACGGGCACCAAGGAGAATCAACAAATTCTGACCTAATGAAGTCATTCTAGTCACGGCCTAAGGTGGTCACGAGGGTCTTGGCCTGTCAATCCAAAGTAGCACTAATAAGGTAGTCCAATTAGAGATCTAGGGAGGTCTTACCAGGGAACGGAGGGGTTTTTGAAATGTATAAAAGTTGTATGATTGTGCTGTTCGAAGAGCATGTCCACTCACAGGCGCCTGTGATAAGAGGTGTTCCCGGACGTTCGTAATAAAAGATAGTTATACCTTGCCATTCGTCTCTGTCTTCTAACTCCGGGGGCTGTTACGCAGGTTGGCGTAAGCGTCGACCCTCTATATCAGGGGGCCCGTTCGTGGGAGGAGAAGCCTTCCCATTTTCCCCTTACAAGGCCAAGACCCTCCAGCTTCCCTAGCAAACACTGGGATAACCTGACCCTCATCCCAATTGGTGGCAAGGAGCCCACCCAGTCATGAGCCTGCCCACCACCCCACAACTACCCACATCAGAGTGTATACACACCACCCATTGCTGTCATGGCTACCCCCCGAGGGATCCCACAACCTTCCATAGCCCACCACTGATCACCTCCCCTGGTCATGACAATAAGGATATGAAAAATGCTTAGGAGGGAGTGTTGTTGTGTATGCATGCCTGTTGACTATGTGATGTCTGTAACACTTATGCAACACTGAATGTACCCTTACACTGTCCAAACCTTACTTGTACACCAGAGGGTGCTGCTGTTGGAGACCTAAGCATTACCTGCACACTACAGGTAACCCAGTATAAAAAAGGAACTCACAGCTTGTTATCCTCACTCGAGGAGCTGCAAATAAAGGACTACAGGTCTACACAGTTTAAGTATCATACCCTGCCTCGTGGAGTCATTACTAAAGGTGCCTACATACACTACAGCTCCAGTTATTGTGGAATGCAATTAATGATCCTGAAATTTTTACAGTGATTGGAAGCACGAAATAAATTTATTCCCACTGGAAATCAGGTCACATAATACACATAAAAGGCCTTAGAGCCTTTTGAATAGTTGTGAAAAAAACAAACTTACAAATATTTAAAGCACTCTGTGCATTTTGCAAGAAGATAGACACAGAATAATCTATACACTACTCTTCATCTAGTACCAACTTCAGTTAGAATGCTAGCAAAGATAGCAGAATCCCTTCTGCTCTGCACTCAAACTGGAACAAGGATTTATGCAGACACGAGCCTTTCTCCTCCAATTGTATGATTTTGTCAGTACTTGTACCCTATTCTTCAAAGTCAGTCAAGGTTTTGCTTCTTCGTAACTTAATGTCTAATAAGTTGTACTTGCAGAACTATAGCAGTGCTGAATCAACAGATTGAGCACACCGTCTACTTTAAATAAAAGCTGAATTGCAATCCATATGTTTCAGTTGACACCTCAAGTTGTTGGTCTATACCAAAAAGTCTATGATGTGGGAAGAAAAAGAAAGTTTTGACTGGCCTTAGGTGACATTCTGAAAAAATAAATGGGATATTTTATGGGATGATCTCTCACTTCCTCTCTGCTCCACTCCTATCACTTTCGCCCACCCATGACCTCCGATCTTTTCTGGTTCTTGGGGACCGTCCCCAGCTGCTGCCTTGTACCGCAGGCTTTCCCACGTCAGCCTTCAATCCGGCCTACTGCCGGGTGGGAAAATTCTGATGAGGTCCTGCCGTCAAAACCGGCAGGGCCTCTGCATTCCTGGGTTTACGTTCGCCGACAGGTGCCTCCGTTCCCTCCCCACCTCCTCGTAAATATAGGGACCAATGTCTTAATTTGTTTTTTTACAATGATGGATATGCAAAGGACTTAACACGTTGAGGCTGCCTCCACAAAATTGGGCTGCCTTGGACGCAGCTGGCTCCGGACTGGCTGCATTCAGGATAACAGACACGCAGCTGGATAACCAGACTTTAAAAAGGGACCGCTGGAGGCTAAAAATAGTAGGTTTAAAAAACAATACTTAGCTGAATGTAAAGCCAGGAGGGGCAGGAGTGCTTTTCCCATGTCCAACTGTAATGCCAAAGACTCAGACTGTTGTGGCCCCCATCTGATCACTTCCCCCACTCTCCTGATCAATCCCCCTTCCTCCTCCATAACTTCCCCCCAATCCCCCAGGACGTACCCGAGGGCTGCTGCCAGCAATGCAGTAGCCTGAAATTGAAACCATTTTTTTCAAGCTGTTTGAGGTCAAAATGTTTGTTTCTTCTCTGCCTCCCTATTCCCGGCGTCGAGTTTTAACATAAAATGGTTAAAACCTGGCTTTGGAGGCTGAATTGTAAATATGACCGCACCATTGCTATGAATCTTTGACATAAAATTAGTGTCAAAAGCCAGGCATCGGTTGCCAGCAATAAGTAAACAGCATCTGGATGGCACTAAAAGAATAAATAACTGGCTTAGTTTCTACAGTCACGAAAAGGCTTCCCTAAGCCTTGTATTTTGCCAACTTTCATTGAAGCGCTGGACTAAATACAGCATTAACCCCATGGGTCACAAGTGTGCACTCCAAAATAAGCAAACAGAAACTGGTGCTCTGGGGATTTCTCAGTAGTTTAGGTTGAAGATTCTGGAGGTGAATTTAAACTGCTGCCGGCCTCATTTACGAGGCTTCTGGTGGTTAAAATTGGCAGGGAAATAGTTGCTGTCCAAAGCTCCTCTGATGCAATTTTCAGGCAGACCTGTGGGTAGCTGTTCAGCATTTACCCAAGCAAAGGCAGGGAGCTGCTTGCACACACAATTCATGGTGCTTCGCCTTTCATAGGACCCTATTTTCACAATGCTCACCCTGGCTGTTTGCACCAGGTGGCGAGCAGTCTTACCAGTGCTTGAAGAATAACCTGGAACACTTTGCTGAGGTATTCTTTGTGGGGCTAGGAAGAAGCAACTCTCCCCCACCTCCCACCCTCATCTTTTCAGTGGCAAGCTGCCCGCTGGCACTGAATGAGATCTCGGCAGCTCGCCAACTGCATTTTAACGAGGCCCAAACCTGAAAATGGTTCTCACCTCCCATGGTGTGTTCAGGCAGATACTGCAAATGCACCAGTAACTTCACATCTGATCAGGGCATGTGTTTGAAGTCACCTCCTCTGTGTTTTCTCATGTCAGGCACTTGGCCGGCCCCCAAAAAAGCTTAGTCAATAACATATTTGACATCAGTCACCAAATCCTAAATTTCTGGACGTTCATTTAGAAAAATAAATCGGTAAATCTAATTTTTTTCACCAATTATAGGCGAGCATCTACAACATAGATATTTTTTGGGTCATTTTGGGCCTTGGGTCATTTTTCTATGTTGAAGGCACTGTATAAATGTAACCTGTTATTTTTGTTGTTGAATTTCGTAACCAATTCTAGAATTGGAAATAAGATTAACAGACTTGTTGGCGGAATCAAATTGATTCACAAGCATTTCAATTGACAGAAATTTCCTGTTTCACATACAGCACCTATGAAAATGGGTAATAAAAGCAGAAAATGCTGGAAAATACTCAGCAGGGCAGGCAGCATCTGTGGAGTGATAAACAGAGTTAACGTTTCAGGTCGATCACACATCGTCAGAACTGGAAAAAGTTAGAGATGTAACAGGGTCTGACGAAGGGTCATCGACTTGAACCATTGACTCTTTCTCTCTCCAAAGATGCTGCCTGACCTGAGTATTTTCCAGCATTTTCTGTTTTTATTTCTGATTTCCAGCATCCGCAGTATTTTGCTTTTGTAGTTATAAAAAAGGATCTTCAACATCCTCTAAAGAAACTCTAGATACAATAGTGTGCAGAATTGATCATGTTTAATAATTCTGCAGTTTTTGTGGTAGAAGTCAGATCATCATAATACTTCACCTTCCCTCTCATCTCTCACTAGACCCTTCCAGGTCTTATATATTTAACTCCCCCCTCTGGGTCAGGAGGAGCCATAACTTCACCTACCCATAATCTAGCCCCACAAAATTGTTACAGGATTGCTTCGGGACAGGATCAGTAGAATACACTGCTCAACCATCGGTGACCGTGCCTTCAGCTGCCTGGGCCCGAAGTTCTGGAACTCCCTTCCTCCCTAAACCTCTCCACCTCTCTTTCCTCCTTTAAGACGCTCCTTAAAGCCTACCTCTTTGACCAAGCTTTTGGTCACGGGCTGTAACTTCTTATGCGGCTAGGTGTCAAATTTATTTGTTTTGTCTCATAACACTGCTGTGAACACTGCCTTGGGATGTTTTACTACGGTAAAGGCGCTATATAAATAAAAGTTGTTGTTGTTTGCAATAACTAGGATCTTAGAAAAAAGACCTAACAATTTTCAATTCACGTCCTTCCCTTTTAAGAACTCAATTTTCATAATTTTATTTTCCTGGTTCTCCTCAGCTGTTGTACAAAGCTGTATCCTTGCAAAGTCAGGACGTTGCATTATTTTGAAATGAGCATCAGACACTCAACCCTTGCCTACACCATTATCCCAATTGGCAACTGAATCGTTCTTATGTAAACAATTTCATTCTGCCTGGAGATCAAAAAAAACCAAATCTTCACTATTTTATATCTTTAGATTTGTTAGTGGACTTTACGTCATTTGACAATTGGTGATATTCGATACATTTTACATCCTAATGAAGATGCAATTAGTCTGTGGATAGACATTTTGTGATTTTATATTTTTTATGAAACATGTGGCTATGTCACATGAAACCTTATAAAAAAGGAAAATAAAATCTTCATTATCTGAAAGGAAACCGCTCCCCAATACTTTCGCACTTTACTTGTGTGTTAGTAATTCTGCTGCTCCTTTGCATCCACCACCTCCTCCACCCCAACATCGTGACCCTCCTTTCCTCTGATCTCAACCCGAGACCTGTCTTTGTTGGATGACAGCAGTTTGTCTTGTTCATTTTGACAGCACTTCTCATTACTCCCAGGATTTTGGTAAAAAAAAATCTCAGCCGCATTTGATTACTGTGAAACTAGTGACAAGATGCGAAAACAACAATTCCAGCTAAACTTGCTCAGCATGGGGACAACTGTCTTGGCGCAAAGCCATCCTTTAAAAAATGAGGTCCATTGTGTCTGCAGGGATAGCAGAAATTGTGGTTGGAATACCAAATCCTGGGTTTGTGTAGTCTGCTTTACATACCATATTCAGCAGCTTCAATTCCTGCCCTGAATCCAGTAGAATTCTCTGGTGTTTGGCTTCTCATAAAAACTGTTGAAGGCACTCGATGTCATAAAGGGATCACAATCAAAGCCCCTTTTTTGCATAAAGAAGTGCTTAACTCATTATTTTTAATATAATTTCCTTATATTTTTTCATTGATTTCATCAGTTTTGACTCGGTTTATACTTTCCACCAGTCGGTTCACTGCTATGAAGTGGACCGGGAATTTTCTTCAAGCCCGAGCCAAGAACTTGGCATTCAAACTGTTGGCGAGGCAGGACTATAAGGACGGTGCCATTTGGAATTGAAACCTAACATTCAGGATGCTTTTGGGGTGATTCATTCAAACCAGACTCTGCAATTAAAAAGAGGCATCCTTGATAAGCATCTGCGTGAGATCTCTGGGGTTGGTAGGGTGGGAGGAGAAAGAGGGAAAAGGAGGATGAGTTTTGCTGTGCATCAACGTCATATTATGAACTCCAGGACCAAGACCCAGAAATTCCTGGGAGAGTGAGAAGCTGGTACACGATTTGGGTCGGGTCCAGTTCTGCTACTTTCCTTCTCTTATTGATAAATTCTGGTGGAAGGAGCAGTGGGCTCCTCTTGGGCCTATATCCCTTTCCATCCTGATGTCATTGAAAGAGGTGAGACATGGTGTGAAGGTCGGTGCCAAAAATCCTGCCATTTTCTCCTCTTCCTCTTCTCGACAGAAAGTCTGCTCATGGTGTGCAATGCCATTTTCCCCAATGGTAATCGGTCCCAGAGCAATCAATTGCCACTGGGAAAGTGGTCAAGTTTAAATGAGTAACGCCTCGATTTAATCAGATGGGCTCCAAGGCCAACAACCTGCCTTGCCTCCACCCCCAACAGAGTGGCAATTTAATGACAGCATTCCCCAGGATCTGGAACAGGATCAATAATGGGGTCCTGCCCTTTGTTTCTTAATGGTCCCACCCTTTTGTTTCTTACATGCTTCTCAAAATCTTTCCCTTTATGTTGACTGCCTATCTTCTCTCATTCTGAGCCTTCCGAATCTGCCTTTGTTTCTCTTTTATACTTTGGATAGTTTCCTTCTGCATCTCCTCTATGTAATCAGCCTCTGTTTGAAACCTCAATTTTGCTCTAACCTCGCACATGGAGAACCAGTCTTCAGTGTGCCGCTGTATTCTAGAATCCTAGCTATTTATCATTTAAATATCTCTCACTGCTAGTTTGCCATTGTTCCAACCAATTCTTTAGGCTAGGACTTCTTTTATGCTTCTGAAATGAACTAATTTCCAGGCCAATACCTTTGACACCTCTTTTTTTTCTTTGACTATTTTCAATGTGAACCTCCTCAAATTACAGTCACTAACTCTCAAGTGTTCTCCTGCATTCAAGCTACTTACTTGTGTGTTTTGTTAACCAGACCCAGAAGTAAGACTTGTTGGACATTCAATATACGGAATAAGGAAACAATTCTGGATGCATTCGGTGAACCTTTCCATTTTGATCATGTACTTTTGTTTGCCTTAGTCTCCCTTAAGACAGTTGAAGTCTCCATTGTCACCCTCTGTTACCCTTCTAAGTAGCTTACAAATCCCATTATTTGGTTGTTCTATAATGTATAGATTTCCAATATGTTAACAGATTCCTCATCGTTTCTTGATTTAACCTGGCCAGAGTCTGTCTGAGCAGCAACAGAATACTTCTCTTTCAATGGCTGTAATTAGGTTCTTAAGGCTACCCTTACCCTTTTCCCTTCTGTGTATCGCCAGAAAATGTTCCATTCACATGCATATTGTTGCATCCTTAAGTGACACACAGGTAAAATGCAAGACAAGGTGACTTTTTTTCTCAAATGACAAACTCGGATAATGACCTACATATCAGATGAACATAAGAACATAAGAAATAGGAGCAGGAGTATGCCATACGGCCCCTCGAGCCTGCTCCGCCATTTAATACTATCATGGCTGATCCGATCATGGACTCAGGTCCACTTCCCTGCCCGCTCCCCATAACTCTTATTCCCATTTGATGTGGTTTGTAATCATGATCATATAAAGGTGCTACTGTACCAAAAAATAATTCAAACAATCAAAGATCGAAGTGAACTAAAAAGTGGTGTATTGATTCCCTTTGTATCTAACAAAATACATGAATGTTTCCCAATTTAGTAACTATTTTCCCATATAGTAACTATTTTCAGCAGAATTACTGCTACAGGTACGAAATATTCTGGATTATAATTAGAAAAACATTCAGAACCAGAGAACATTTTATGGTTTAGGATTGCACAACATTTTTCTTGCAGTACATATATTTTCAGAGGTTAAAGTACTTTCGACAACTTTTAAACCTTGCATTTAAAAAGATAATTCTCCAAAGCTGTGAGTTGGTGCTTTAAGATGTTGTCCAGAGGTTTGGTTCTAAAACGAGGCAACATATTGCTCACTCATTACTTTCAATACGCTAATGTTTTATAGTATGGATACAAAACACAAACTGGCCTTAAGGATTGCTTGAAAATGATGGATGGCTGCCGTGTATCTAAAAACAATCCAGCTCAACATGGATTATGCGAAGTCAGGAGGACGATCAAAGACTAAATTGAGCCATTGAAAGATGCTCAAGGACAGGTCAGAAAGGATTCGCAGGATTTGGCAGAGACACTAAATGAGTACTTTGCATCAGCCTTCACTCTTGAAGATGATTCACAACCGACAGCATTATGTGGAGCTGTTAACTATTTTCATAACAATTTTATTGTTGAGAATATTGTTTCAGAAGGAATAAGGAACCTTAAAATAGATCAAGCTTCTGGCTCAAATGATATCCACCCAAGGGTCCTTAAGGAGAAGGACAGGAGCTGTGCTAAACCCTTTTCTTTAATAGCTCGCTGGAGTCAGGAGATGAATGTAGTTCCTATGTTTTAAAAGGGAGATAAGGCAGAACCGGGTAACTATCTGCCCATTAGCTTGATATCATTAACAGGTAAGATGATCGATGGAATAATTAGATATGTACTACATAACTACAGCGTTCGGAAAAGGTCATGTCCTATAATTTTGATTTGATTTTTTGAAGAAATCACCAGATTAATTGATGAGGCGACATTGTAGGCAGTGTAGATGGAAGCATAACACTATAAAGGGATATTGACAGATTAAGTGAATGGGCAAAACTGTGGCAAATGGATTTCAATATGGGCAAATGTGAGGTCATCCACTTTGGACCTAAAAAGAATAGAACAGGGTACTTTCTAAATGATGAAAGGCTAAAAACAGTGAAGGTCCAAAGAGACTTGGGGGGTCCAGATTCATCGATCATTAAAATGTTGATTTTCTTGGTTTGCTACTGTCACCAGGAGGTCGTTTTAACGATAAGTTCGGTGTCCTTTGAGATGACATTACTTGTGATCAGAGATCACGTAACAGGGTAGGCCGCGAGAAGGCTGTCATCATCATTGAGCACTGCCGAGAGGAAATTCGCAGGCAGTCTACAAGGTATGACAAAGTACGCTGTTAATGTAAATGTAGATTCTTTTCTCTCAATCTGGTTCAGTAAAATTACTGAGTCGAATACCTATTGTGCTTTAAACAAAGCAGTCTTTATTTTACCGGCCGGCAAGACTTATCAGACAGAAGATATACTCTCTCGATAGAGCGTACACACTCCCTACGGATAAGTGACGTTACATTGTCAAGGCACGATGGTTATACATTTTCAGCAAAAGATAACAAGATAGGGCTAGAGTGACATCCCAGCTCAGCCCATCTCTTTTGATCCCTCCTTCCCTTTGTCCACTCATAAGCCGACCCAAGCATGGTCCGATTTTAAACAAAGACCTTTTGTCAATGTTTCAGGTTAATAACATGATTTAATAAGACCTTGAGGTTTTTCTGCAAGCTGTGGGTTTTGTTTCAATATGTGTTAGTGTTGTAACATTTCGCAGTCTCGAGTCTGAGATGTCATGGCTATTCCTCCATGAATTGTTTGTTAGCTTATACTGTCCCTATACAATTCCCACGTTCTCAACTTCAATGTCTCTATACATTTTTAAACATTCACATTACACCGGAAGCTTTGGCCTGGATATCTGACTTACATGTTGACATTTGATTTGATTTGCTACTACCATACGAAAGAAGATTAAAATGTCATGAACAGGTGCAGAACATAATCAAAAAGACCAATTGGATGCAGGCTTTTATATCTCGAGGACTAGAATACAAGGGAGTATATAAGAACATAATAAATAGGAACAGGAGTAGACCATACAGCCCCTCTAGCCTGCTCCGCCATTCAATATCATGGTTGATCCGATCATGGACCCCACTGCACTTCCCCACCCGCTCCCCATAACACCTTATCTCCTTATCGTTTAAGAAACTGTCTATTTTGGTTTTAAATTTATTCAATATCCCAGCTTCCAAAGCTCTCTGGGGCAGCGAATTCCACAGATTTACAACCCTCTGACAGAAGAAATTTCTCCTCATCTGTTTTAAATAGGTGGCCCCTTATTCTCAGATCATGCCCTCTAGTTCTCGTCTCTCCCATCAGTGGAAACATCCTCTCAGCATCCACCTTGTCAAGCCCCCTCATAATCTTATACCTTTCGATTAAATCACCTCTCATTCTTCTGAATTCCAATAAGTAGAGACCCAACCTACTCAACCTTTCCTCATAAGTCAACCCCCTCATCCCAGGAATTAACCTAGTGAAACTTCTCTGAACTGCTTCCAAAGCAAGTATATCCTTTCGTTAATAGGGAAACCAAAACTGCACGCAGTATTCTAGGTGTGGCCTCACCAATACCTTATATAGCTGCAGCAAGACTTCCCTGCTTTTATACTCCATCCCCTTTGCAATAAAGGCCAAGATACCATTGGCCTTCCTGATCACTTGCTGTACCTGCATAGTATCCTTTTGTGTTTCATGCACAAGTTCCCCCATATCCCGCTGTACTGCGATTCTTTGCATACTTTCTCCATTTAAATAATAACTTACACTCTAATTTTTTCTGCCAAAGTGCATGACCTCACACTTTCCAACATTATACTCCATCTGCCAAATTTTTGCCCACTCACTTAGCCTGTCTATGTCCTTTTGCAGATTTTTTGTGTCATCCTCACACATTGCGTTTCCTTCCATCTTGTATCGGCAGCAAACTTGGCTACGTTACACTCAGTCCCTTCTTCCAAGTCGTTAATATAGATTGTAAATAGTTGGGGTCCCAGCACTGATCCCTGTGGCACCCCACTAGTTACTGGATGCCAACCACAGCATGAACCATTTATCCCGACTCTGTGTTCTGTTTGTTAGCCAATCCTCTATCCATGCTAATATATTATCCCCAACCCTGTGAACTTTTATCTTGTGCAGTAACCTTTTATGTGGCACCTTGTCAAATGCCTTCTGGAAGTTCAAATACACCACATCCACTGGTTCCCCTTTATCCACCCTGTCTGTTATATCCTCAAAGAACTGCAGCAAATTTGTCAAACATGACTTCCCCTTCATAAATCCATGCTGACTCTGCCCGACCAAATTTTGCTTTTCCAAATGTCCTGCTACTGCTTCTTTAATAATGGACTCCACCATTTTCCCAACCACAGACATTAGGCTAACTGGTCTATAGTTTCCTGCTTTTTGTCTGCCTCCTTTTTTTAAATAGGGGCGTTACATTTGCAGTTTTCCAATCTGCTGGGACCTCCCCAGAATCCAGGGAATTTTGGTAAATTACAACCAATGCAGCCACTATCCCTGCCGCTACTTCTTTTAAGACCCTAGGATGCAAGCCATCATGTCCAGGGGATTTACCTGCCTTTAGTCCCATTATCTTGCTGAGTACCACTTCCTTAGTGATTGCGATTGTGTTAAGTTCCTCCCCCACTATAGCCCCGAAACTATCCACTATCGGAATGTTGTTAGTATCCTCTACCATAAAGACTGATAACAAATATTTGTTCACAGTTTCTGCCATCTCCATGTTCCCCATTACTAATTCCCCGGTCTCGTCCTCTAAGGGACTAACATTTACTTAAGCCACTCTTTTCCTTTTTATATACCTATAGAAACTCTTGCTATCTGTTTTTATATTTTGCGCTAGTTCACTTTCATAGTCTATCTTCCCTTTCTTAATCATTTTTTTTAGTTGTTCTTTGCTGGCTTTTAAACACTTCTCAGTCTTCTGTCCTCCCACTAGTTTTGGCCACTTTATATGCCCTTGTTTTTAATTGGATACCATCCTTTATTTCTTTAGTTAGCCACTTTATGCTGCAGCTATACAAAGCCCTGGTTAGACCACACCTGGAGTACTGTGAGCAGTTTTGGGTACCATAACTTCGGAAGGATATATTGGCATTGGAGAGAGTGCTGCGTAGGTTTACCAGAATGATACCCGGAATTCAAGTCTGAAGTTGGGAGGAGAGATTACACAAATTAGGGTTGTATTCCCTAGAATTTAGAATGTTAAGGGGTGATCTGGTCGAAGTTTTCAATATATGAAAAAGAGTACAGATAGGGTAGATAGAGAGAAATTATTTCCGCTGGTTGGGAATTCATGGACTAGGGAGCATAGTCTAAAAATTAGAGCCAGACCCTTCAGGATTGAAAGTAGCAAACATTTCTACACACAAAAGGGTGGTAGAAATTTGTAACTCTCTTCTGCAAATGGCAGTTGATGCGAGATCAATTGTTAATTTTAAATCAGAGATTGATAGCTTTCTGTTAGCCAAAGGTATTAAGGAATACAGGCAGGTATGCGGAGTTAGGTACACATCAGCCATGATCTCATTGAATGGCGGAGCAGGCTTGAGGGGCCGAATGGCTGACACCTGTTCCTATGTTCTTATATTCCGATGAGGGAAACCCGGTAGACATTGTCTACCTAGACTTTGAGAACTTTTGATAAGATACCATACAAGAGGCTTTTTGACCAGATAGAACTTGTGGAATTAGTGGTAATTTGCTGTGGTGGATTGAGAATTGGCTGAATGCCCATAGGCAGAAAGTGTTTGTCAATGGTGTTGGATCTGCTTGGGTTGCCAGTGATGTCCTGCAGGGATCAGTGTTCGGACCCTCACTATTAATATTAATGATCTAAATGTAGATATTGGGGGAAATGATCTGCAAGTTTGTGGATAATACTAAGATAGGTGTGAAGGTTATGACGATCCTCAGCTACTACAAACAGATCCACATGTGCAGGGGGAATTGGGTTTGTATTTAAAAAATGATGTTTAACTTAAATAATAGTGTTATGCACATGGACAAGTCAAATGCTAAACATACATACATCCTACAGGGAAAATAATTGAAGCCAGTGGTGAAAGAAAGAGGTCTGGATGTTTTAGTGCAGCAATCTTTAAAGGCTCATAGAAACATAGAACATAGGTGCAGGAGTAGGCCATTCGGCCCTTCAATAAGATCATGCCTGATCATGCCCCATTCCTGCTTTCTCTCCATACCCCTTGATCCCTTTAGCCGTAAGGGCCACATCTAACTCCCTTTTGAATATATCTAACGAACTGGCATCAACAACTTTCTGTGATGGAGTTGTGAGCATGCGTAATTCTCTGAGTGAAGAAGTTTCTGCTCATCTCGGTCCTAAATGGCTTACCCTTTATCCTTAGACTGTGACCCCTGGTTCTGGGCTTCCCCAACATCGGGAACATTCTTCCTGCATCTAACCTTTCCAATCCCATCAGAATTTTATATATTTCGATGAGATCACCTCTCATTCTTCTAAATTCCATTGAATATAAGCCTAGTCGATCCAGTCTTTCTTCATATATCAGTCCTGTCATCCTGGGAATCAGTCTGGTGAACCTTCGCTGCACTCTTGCAATTGCAAGAATGTCCTTCCTCAGATTAGGAGACCAAAACTGTACACAATATTCAAAGTTTGGCCTCACCAAGGCCCTGTACAACTGTAGTAATACCTCCCTGCTCCTATACTCAAATCCTCTCGCTATGAAGGCCAACATGCCATTTTCCTTCTTCACCGCCTGCTGTACCTGCATGCCAACTTTCAATGACTGATGTACCATGATACCCAGGTCTCATTGCACCTCCCCTTTTCCTAAACTGTCACCATTCAGATAATAATCTGCCTTCCTGTTTTTACCACCAAAGTGGATAACCTCACATTTATCTACATTATACCGCATCTGCCATGTATTTGCCCACTCACCTAACCTGTCCAAGTCACCGTGCAGCCTCTTAGCATCCTCCTCACAGCTCACACTGCCACCCAGCTTAGTGTCATCGGCAAACTTGGAGATATTACATTGAAGTCCTTCATCAAAATCATTAATATATATTGCATATAGCTGGGGTCCCAGCACTGAACCTTGCGGTACACTAGTCACTGCCCGCCATTCTGAAAAGGACCCGTTTATCCTGACTCTCTGCTTCCTGTATGCCAACCAGTTCTCTATCCATGTCAGTACATTACCCCCAATACAATGTGCTTTAATTTTGCACACTAATCTCTTGTGTGGGATCTTGTCAAAAGCTTTTTGAAAGTCTAAATACACCACATCCACTGGCTCCCCCTTGTCCACTCTACTAGTTACATCTGCAAAAAATTCTAGAAGATTTGTCAAACATGATTTCCTTTCATAAATCCAAGCTGACTTGGACCGAACCTGTCACTGCTTTGCAAATGCACTGCTTTACATCTTTAATAATTGATCCCAACATTTTCCCCACTACTGATTTCAGGCTGACTGGTCTATAATTTGCTGTTTTCTCACTCCCTCCTTTTTAAAAAAAAAAGTGGGGTTACATTAGCTACCCTCCAGTCCATAGGATGTTGGAAAATGACCACCAAGGCATCCACTATTTCTAGGGCCACTTCCTTAAATACTCAGGGGTGCAGACTATCAGGCCCTGAGGAGTTATCAGCCTTCAATCCTTTCAATTGTCCTAACACAATTTGCTGAGTAAGGATTTCCTTTAGTTCCTTCTTCTCGCTAGACCCTTGGTCCCCTAGTATTTCCGGAAGGTTATTTGTGTCTTCCTTAGTGAAGACAGAATAAAAGTATTTGTTCAATTGGTCTGCCATTTCTTTGTTCCCCATTATAAATTCACCCGATTCTGACTGTAAGGGACCCACATTTGCCTTCACTAATCTTTTTCTCTTCACGTATCTGTCGAAGCTTTTGCAGTCAGTTTTTAATGTTCCCCACAAGCTTACTCACATATTCTATTTTCCCCCTCCCAATTAAACCCTTTGTCCTCCTCTGTTGAATTCTAAATTTCTCCCAGTCCTTGGATTTGCTGCTTTTTTTGCCTCTTCCTTGGAATTCGTCCTTTGTACTATCCATAATTTCACTGTAAGCCAGGGTTGAGCCACCTTCCCGCTTTATTTTTATGCCAGACAGGGACGTACAATTGTTGAAGTTCATCCATGTGGTCTTTAAATGTTTGCCATTGCCTATTCACCGTCAACCCTTTAAGTATCATTCGCCAGTCTATCCTAGCCAATTTATGTCTCATACCATCGAAGTTACCTTTCTTTAAGTTCAGGACCCTAGTCTCTGAATTAACTGTCATTCTCCATCTTAATAAAGAATTCTACCATATTATGGTCACTCTTCCCCAAGGGGTCGCGCACAACCAGATTGCTAATTAATCCTCTCTCATTGCACAACACCGAGTCTAGGATGGCCAGCTCTCTAGTTGGTTCCTCGACATATTGGTCTAGAAAACCATCCCTTATACACTCCAGAAAATCCTCCTCTATCTTATTACTACCAGTTTGTTTAGCCCAATGTAACCAATGTCAACACTATAGTTGAAGAAAACAGAGTTCTACTGTGTATTCACAGGACAATTTCATTACAAAACAACACAAACCATTCTGTCCTTGTGCAAGACCTTTGTTAGCCCTCAGTTAGATTACAGTGTCCAGTTTTGGTCTCCTTACATGGTGGGAGATGTTGAGGCTTTGGAACGGGTGCAAAGGAAGACCAGACGATTGAATGACAGTTTTAAACATCTTAGTTATGCCGATGGCTCACAGAGTCGGTCTCTCTGCTTTAGAGAAGCATAGACATCGGGCTGATTTTATCGAGGTTTATCAAATAATCATGACACTAGATTGTATTTATGTAGGCCAGTTATTTCAACTGAATAGGTTAGGGAGGACCAGAGGTCAGGCGAAAAAGTTACCCAAGGGATGTTGGATGTTACACGATTCGCCTTTTCCCAAAGAATAGTGGACATGTGGAGCAAGCTACCGCTCGTACGGTGAACAATGATTCACTTTATTCCTTCAAGCAGAAGCTGGACCGGTTTCTGGCTGCAGCGGCGATCGCTTCATACAGGAATCCGGTTATATACATTAGGGACAATGAGATCTCTTAAGTGATCAAAAATAATCTAAGAGGATCAGAGAAATCTTCCATCCCCCCTCAATGGCCTGGATTTTTCATCTGTTTTTTCGCCTCTCCCAGGAGATTACATGGCTTTGGGTGGGTGGGGAGTGCATGCATTGTGATGCATAAGGCATCATAACTGTATGGGAAAGGCTGGCTGGATCACGAGGCCTTTTCCAGTTGGTCATTTTTGTATGGATGTTTCATATGTATGTAACATCTGGATTTTTCACATTGCAGCAGCATATGGTTCACAACATGAAAGGGGATTATGTTTGTTGAATGAACCATTTTCCCTGGGTGGCGTAGCAGTACAACTTATTGAGGCAAAAATGAGCAATGTTACAGAGTGAATGAACATAGGATTGTGACTATGATTTCCCTGCGGAAAATTCCCAACCTCAACTGTGGCATGGGGAGAAGACAGTGAGAAGATCGGTGACAGAAAGGAGGGGGTGGTAAAAATAAAAATCAACCCAAAATCACTCATGTACCTCCCAGTGTTCATTGACTTAGCAATACTGAGAGATCAACAATTAAGTACATCCTGACAGGGGTACAGTGCATTGAATGGGAAAGTCTAGAAAATGTGGTTTGGTTTCTCTAAGAATTTTAACCTAAATTTAGGGCAAGTCCATTTCACTTACATTTCTAACCTTTCAAAATCACAAGCTATAGGGGCCAATTCAGCAGGTGGCTGCGTAAAACACTGTTATATCCTATTTAATTAAATTAAAAACCTGTGGGCTCTGGGAAACATTCCAAGTGGCTGTTTAATCAAGTTGACGAGGATCAATTTCGTATGTCTGGTCTATTTTAAGCACCCAAGCACTTAAAGTTGTATTGTTTCTTCCATATTTTTTCTGCAGACTGACAGTGATACAATCTCCTCCAATACACCATAAACATGCAGAGTTTGATATTTGCGTCCTGCTAGAGAGGCTTCTGTCCTTCAAAAGGAATGTTAAACCACCGGTTTTAATTTGCCACAGGAACACATTCCCACTTAACATTTAAATGTCGGCAACATAATGCATAGGTGTGTGAACAACTGACTCTGATCCCATTCAGAACTCTGCCCAAGAGAAATGCTGAGCAGGGAAGACGTAAGGTAGAGGAAATTAGGGCCAATGGAAGGAGAGAGAAGGTTTGATTGGTCTGTAGAACACCTTAGTGTCACATTTATCAACAAGTGTTAAAAATTAATCAAAATGCACCATGTCGCAATTCAACATTTTCTGGAGGATTATGTCCTGGACAACCCCCATATCCCCCACCGAGCACTGCACCACCAGTTAACCTAGAGGCATCATTTGGAAGGACTGCATACAATGTTAAATATACTGCTTAAAGTCCTGGCTATGTTCAGTAAGACAGGCATTGAATCACATATTTACAATGAGGTACTTTTTTTTTATAATAAAACGTTTAAATCAAACCTTTTTTTCCCCCCTCTCAATTATAGATTAATGGCTGCTACTGGGAAAAAGAAAAGTTTTAAATATAAAAAAAAAAGGGAAATAATATAGTCTCAAACTGGCAGAGAGAATAGATTTCAATAAAATTGAGCAAATATTCTTTCAATGAAATGCTGCCAATCTTTACTGTAGAATCCAAAATGCCAGAAAATGCAACAAATGAAAACCCACTTCTTGGGGGTCCACAAGATGGTTATTGCCATGGCATGACCTCCCCTTGACATCCAGCAGGACTACCATCGCTGAATGCTCCATCAATTTCCTGGGGGTCATCATTGGCCAGAAACTGGACCAGCCACATAACTACTGTGGCAACAAAAGCGGGTCAGAGGCTGGGTATTCTGCGGCAAGTGACTCACCTTTCAACTCTCCAAGGCCTTTCCACCATCTACAAGGCACAAGTCAGGATTACGTTGGAATACTCTCCACTTGCCTGGATGAGTGCAGCTCCAACAAAACTCAAGAAGCTGGACACCATCCAGGACAAAGCTTGATTGGAACCTCATCCACCACCTTAAACATTCACTCCCTCCATCACTGCGGTATCGTGGCTGCAGTATGTACCATCTACAAGATGCACTGCAGCAACTAATCAAGGCTTCTTCGACAGCACCTCTCAAACCCGTGACCTCTACCATCTAGAAGGACAAGGGCAGCCGGTGCAAGGGAATACCACCACTTCCAAGTTCCCCTCCAAGTCATATACCAACCTAACTTGGAAAAAGATCACTGTTCCTTCATCGTTGCTGGGTCAAAATCATAAGAACATATAAGAAATAAGAGCAGGAGTAGGCCTTATGGCCCCTCGAACCTGCTCTGCCATTTAATATCATGGCTGATCATTGACCTCAACTTCACTTTCCCGCCTGATCTCCATATCCCTCGATTCCCCTAGAGTCCAAAAATCTATCTATCTCAACCTTGAATATATTCGGGAACTCAGCATCCACAGCCCTCTGGGGCAGAGAATTCCAAAGATTCACAACCATCTGTGAAGAAATTCCTCCTCATCTCGGTCTTAAATGGCTTACCCTTTATCATGAGACTATAACCCCCAGCCAGGGGAAACAACCTCTCAGCATCGATCCTGTCAATCCCCTTTAGAATCTTATATTTCAATAAGATCACTGCTCATTCCTGTAAACTACAGAGTATAGGCTCATCCTCGGAATCAATCTAGTGAACCTTTGTTGCACCGCCTCCAAGGCAAGGAAATCCTTCCTTCGATAAGGAAACCAAAACTGCGCACAGTATTCCAGATGTGGTCTCACCAAGGGCCTGTACAATTGTAGCAAGACTTCCATACTCTTATACTCCAACCCCTTTGCAATAAAGGTCAACATGCCATTTGCCTTCCTTATTGCTTGCTGTACCTGCATGCTAGCTTTCTGTGTTTCTTGCATGAGGACACCCAGATCTCTCTGAACACCAACATTTAAAAGTTTCTCCCAATTTTAAAAGTATTCTGTTTTTCTATTCTTCCAACCAAAGTGAATAATCTCACATTTGCCTACATTATACTCCATCTGCCACCTTACTGCCCACTCAGTCTATCTACTTCCTTTGCAAACTCTGTGTTCCTCACAGTTTACTGACACACCTTGCTTTGTATAGTCAGCAAATCTGAAGACATTACAGTCGGTCCCTTCATTAATATAGATTCTAATTGCTAAGGCTCCAGTACTGATCCTTGCGGCACTAGTTACAGTCTGCCAACCTGAAAAAGACTCGTTTATCGCTGCTCTCTGTTTTCTGTTCATTAGCCAATCCTCAATCCATGCTAATTCATTACCTCCAATCTCATCTTGTGTAATAACCTTTTAATAGGCACCTTATCAAATATAATACATTCACTGGTTCCCCTTTATCTACCCTGCCAGTTATATCCTCAAAAAACTTTGTCAAACACGATTTCCCTTTCATAAAACCATGTTGACTCTGCCTAATCATAATTATGATTTTCTATGTGCCCTGATACCACTTCCTTAACAATGGATTCTAGTATTTTCCAGATGACTGATGTCAGGCTAACTGGCCTGTAGTTCCCCGTTTTCTCTCTCCCTCCTTTCTTGAATAGCGGTGTTACATTTTCTACCTTCCAATCCGTTGGGACCATTCTAGAATCTAGGAAATTTTGGATGATCTAAACCAATGCATCCACTATCTCTGCAGCCACATCTTTCAGAACCCTAGGATGTCGGCAAGGGGATTTGTCAGCTTTTAGTCCCATTAATTTCTCCAGTACTTTTTCTCGATTATATTAATTATGGTAAGTTCCTCACACTCATTAGAGCTTTGGTTCTCCACTACTTTAGGTATGCTTTTTGCATCTTCTACGGTGAAGACAGATACAAAATATTTGTTTAACGTTTCTGCCTTTTCCTTATTCCCTATAATAATTTCTCCTGTCTCAGCCTCGAAGGGACCAATGTTTACTTATGCTACTCTCTTCCTTTTTACATACTTGTTTTGATATTTCTTGCTAGTTTTCCCC
Source organism: Pristiophorus japonicus (assembly GCF_044704955.1). NCBI lineage: Eukaryota > Metazoa > Chordata > Chondrichthyes > Pristiophoridae > Pristiophorus > Pristiophorus japonicus. The sequence goes on from NC_091990.1 coordinate 45,349,957, forward strand.
ATTCTATTTTTTCCCTTTTTATTAATTTTTTGTGTCATCCTTTGCTGGTCTCAGGCTTACTATTATTCTTCGCAACATTATAAGCTTCTTCTCTCAATCCAATGCTATCCTTAACTTTTTTTTTTAGTTAGCCATAAGTGAATCACTTTTTCTGTGGAGTTTTTGTTTCTCAATGGAATATATTTCTGTTGAGAATTATGAAATATTTATTTAAATGCCAGCCACTGCTTATCTACTGTCATACCTTTTAATCTATTTTTCCAATCTATCTTAGCCAACTCGCCCCTCATACCTATGTAATTGGCTTTAAGTTTAAGGCTCTACTTTTGGATTTGGGCAAGTCACTCTCAAGTTTAATGTAAAATTTTGGCATATTATGATCACTCTGCCCCAGAGGATCCCTTACTATGAGATTGTTAATTAACCCTGTCTCGTTACACAATACAAGATCAAAATAGCCTGTTCCTTGGTTGGTTCCACGATGTATTGTTCTAGGAAACTATCCCGAATGCATTCCATGAACTCATCCTCAAGGCTACCTTTGCCAATTTGATTTGTCCAGTCCATATGAAGATTAAAGTCCCCCAAGATTATTACATTACCTTTGTCACAAGCACCTACTATTTTATTAATATTCTCTTCAACTGTATAGCTACTGTTAGGGGGTCGATATACTACTCCCACCAGTGTTGTCTTCCCCTTGTTATTCTGCAGCATAACTAATACCACCTATTTCTACCTCCGTAACATTGCCTGTCTCCGCCCTTGCCTTAGCCCTTCTGTTGCTGAAGCCCTCATCCATGCCTTTGTTACCTCTTGACTTGACCATTCCAACGCACTCTTGGCTGGCTTCCCACATTCAACCCTACGGAAACTAGAGGTGATCCAAAACTCGATGCCCGTGTCCTAACTTGCACCAAGTCCCACTCACCCATCTCTCTGACTTATATTGGCTTCCGGTTAAGCAACCCCGCAATTTCAAAATTCTCATCCTTATTTTTAAATCCCTCCATGACCTCACCCCTTCCTATCTCTATAATCTCCTCCAGCCCCACAACTGCCACCCACCCCCTGCCTCACCACGAGATGTCTGCACTCCTCTAAATCTGCCATCCGGAGCATCCCGGATTATAAATCGCTCAACTATTGGTGGCCATGCCTTTTGTTGCCTAAACCCCAAGCTCTGGAACTCCTTGTCTAAACCTTTCCGCCTCTCTTTCCTCCTTCAAGACGCTCATTAAAACAGACCTCTTTGAACATGCTTTTGGTCACCTGTGCAGCTCGGTGTCAAATTTAAAAAAAATACTCCTGTGAAGCACCTAGGGGCATTTCACTGTTAAAGGCGCTATATAAATACAGTTATTGTTGTTATCTCCAGCCATGTTGATTCTACTTCCTGATCTTCTGAGCAGAGATCCTTTCTCTCTACTGTCTTTTCAAAACATTTAGTTCATAACCTTGGTCGCCTTACAACCACCTCTCTAATGGCTTTTAAAGCAAACCCAGTTATCTCTATTTCTGCCATTAGTTCATCTATGTTGTTAAGAATGCTGCGTGCATTCATATAAAGAGCCTTTAATTTAAATTTTTTACCATTTAATTTAATTCCTGGATCTCCCTCCTGTCCCTAACAGCAATGTGGGAGTACCTTCACCTCAGAGATTGCCGCGGTTCCAGAAGCAACTCAGTAACACCTTCTCAAGTTGAAGTAGGAGTGGGCAATAAATGCTGTTACACAAGCACATAAGAACATAAGAATTAGGAACAGGAGTAGGCCATTTAGCCCCTCGAGCCTGCTCCACCATTCAAAAAGATCATGGCTGATCTGGCCGTGGACTCAGCTCCACTTACCCGCCCGCTCCTCATAACCCTTAATTCCATTATTGGTTAAAAATCTATCAATCTGTGATTTGAATACATTCAATGAGCTAGCCTCAACTGCTTCCTTGGACAGAGAATTCCACAGATTCACAACCAGCTGGGAGAAGAAATTCCTTCTCAACTCAGTTTTAAATTGGCTCCCCCGTATTTTGTGGCTGTGCCCCCTAGTTCTAGTCACCCCAACCAGTGGAAACAACCTCTCTGCCCATATCTTGTCTATCCCTTTCATTATTTTAAATGTTTCTATAAGATCACCCCTCATCCTTCTGAACTCCAATGAGTAAAGACCCAGTCTACTCAATCTATCATCATAAGGTAACCCCCTCATCTCCGGAATCAGCCTAGTGAATCATCTCTGTACCCCCTTCAAGGCTAGTATATCCTTCTTTAAGTAAGGTGACCAAAACTGCACGCAGTACTCCAGGTGCGGCCTCACCAATACCCTGTACAGTTGCAGCAGGACCTCCCTGCTTTTGTACTCCATCCCTCTTGCAATGAAGGCCAACATTCCATTCGCCTTCCTGATTACCTGCTGCACCTGCAAACTAATTTTTGGGATTCATTCACAAGGACCCCCAGGTACCTCTGCACTGCAGCATGTTGTAATTTCTCCCCATTCAAATAATATTCCCTTTTACTGTTTTTTTCCCCCCCCAAGGTGGATGACCTCACATTTTCCGACATTGTATTCCATCTGCCAAACCTTTGCCCATTCACTTAACCTATCTAAATCTCTTTGCAGCCTCTCTGTGTCCTCTACACAACCCGCTTTCCCAGTAATCTTTGTGTCATTTGCAAATTTTGTTACACTACACTCTGTCCCCTCTTCCAGGTCATCTATGTATATTGTAAACAGTTGTGGTCCCAGCACCGATCCCTGTGGCACACCACTAACCACCGATTTCCAACCCGAAAAAGACCCATTTATCCTGACTCTCTGTTTTCTGTTAACCAGCCAATTCTCTATCCATGCTAATACATTTCCTCTGACTCCGCGCACCTTTATCTTCTGCAGTAACCTTTTGTGTGGCATCTTATCGAATGCCTTTTGGAAATCTAAATACACCACATCCATCGGTACACCTCTATCCACCATGCTCATTATATCCTCAAAGAATTCCAGTAAATTAGTTAAACATGATTTCCCCTTCATGAATCCATGTTGTGTCTGCTTGGTTGCACTGTTCCTATCTAGATGTCCCGCTATTTCTTCCTTAATGATGGTTTCAAACATTTTCCCCACTACAGATGTTAAACTAACTGGCCTATAGTTACCTGCCTTTTGTTTGCCCCCTTTTATAAACAGAGGCATTACATTAGCTGCTTTCCAATCCGCTGGTACCTCCCCAGAGTTCAGAGAATTTTGGTAGATTATAACGAATGCATCGGCTATAACTTCCGCCATCACTTTTAATACCCTGGGATGCATTTCATCAGGACCTAGGGGACTTGTCTACCTTGAGTCCCATTAGCCTGTCCAGCACTACCCCCCCCCCTAGTAATAGTGATTGTCTCAAGGTTCTCCCTTCCCACATTCCTGTGACCTGCAATTTTTGGCATGGTTTTTGTGTGTCTTCCATTGTGAAGACCGAAGCAAAATAATTGTTTAAGGTCTCAGCCATTTCCACATTTCCCATTATTAAATCCCCCTTCTCATCTTCTAAGGGACCAACATTTACTTTAGTCACTCTCTTCCGTTTTATATATCGGTAGTCACTTGCCAGTGATGCCCACATCCCAAGAATGAAAAAAAAAACCTTCAGGCTGTCACGACTGCAGAATGTATTGGAACTATTTGTTGTACAAACTTTGTTTCACAATAAGTCACTAGTGCACGAAATTTGACTAGTTGGCGCTGAACTGAAAAATTCATTTAGCTGGGTAATGAAAATAGCAATAATTGGAGGGAAAATAATGGTGACCTCTACAGCAGTGCGATAGTGGTGGCACAAACCCATTTTTTTCGCGATTATATTTGGCCCTCACAAGCTAAAGCATATAACCTTTCATTGTTCTTCAGGAGACAAATTTTAATTTAATAACGGTAGAAAAATGTTGAGTATAAAGGCACAACTATTCCAAATCAAAACACTCAAACAAAAAAAAATAGATTCTCCAAAATGTCTACACACAATGAGCATCCAACTGCCAATATGCCAGATGAAACATTATTGGTAACCATGACATTTTTCCATGGGGCATTGCCAAGTACAGCATAGATCCATTCTGTATTTAATTTACCTTCTTTCATAATGAAGATTTTTTTCCAATTTTAATTATAATTAAATAGCCATTTTATGAATAAAATACCACACGGTCTTAATGGGATACCAAATTTAAGCAATAAAATGTCTCAACCAGACAAAAAGCACTAAAATTTCATTACTCGTGTTATGCAGTTAAATCCACTTATTGTTTAAACGTGGTATCTCACTAGACCATGTGGCATCCTCTGCACGCTCAGATTAGCATTATACATATAAAATTTAATGTCTGGATTAGCAATTCTATGCAATATCTACAGGCCATTTTCCATTTGTCAACTTCACATTCATGATAAACCTGCCAGAAATTGCACTACAGGTCAATTGTTCAGAATGAATGTCATTGTGCATCAATGACATCTTGTACTCCAGGTGTCAATGTCTGCACTAACTCCTGTTAATGACAAAAACTAATAATCATCTCATAGGAGACTAGAAGGCACATTATATTGGAACACTCTCCTTTCACCTATGGGACCAGACTCTGAATCCAGGCAAGACTGATCAACCTCCCCTCTTTCAGCAAGCTCTAAGGGCCCAAAATTCCACGGTGGTTTTTTTGACGCAGTTGTCGAGGTATGTCCGATTTTTTTAGTGGCTCGACTGCGGCAAAAAGAAAAGTTCCAAGTTTCGCCGGCATAACCTTTCATTTTGGAGCGGCGCAGATTATCCTTAAACTCAGTGGGTGGAGCTTAAGGTCTGCGCCAAAAAACTGAGGTTACCAGGGTAACGAGGGACACACTGAAGGGCTGAGGCACAAATAAAGCATTTCCCCTTTGTAAAATAGATTACTGAGACCTGGGACAACAGACTGAAATCTCAATATATGAAATTCCTTTCGTCTTTTTTTAGCATTTATAGATTATTTTTCATTTCTACAGTGCCGATGCAATCCCGGGCCGAAAGGCCCCCCACCCCTGGTGCCGTGTCTTCAGCTCCGCGAAAACAATGGCGTCTTCTCGGCACCGATTTTTTTAAGGTAAGGTTTTTCAGAAGGGTGCAGTGCGCCGTTTTTGAAAAAAAAATTATACTTGGCCAAACTCACTTAAATGGCCAGAAATAGCGCATCCAGCAGGTTCCGTCCCCAATGATGTAAAAAAAAACGGGAACTAAAAAAAAAAATCGGACCCAAGTACTTTAGAATGGCGCAGAAACTTTGGCGAAACTTGCAGGTTTTAGTTTGCTCCAAAAAAAAGTGTGTAGGCCCAAAAAAACGGACAGAATGGAGGCGAAAATTCAGCCCCTAGGGTCTTGCATGAAATGGGTCAATTTTCGGTGAAAAAAAGAATGGTACATGTGAATTTGGTACAAATCAATCATTTGTGGTGAATAATGTGGGAAATTCAAATTAATCCAGGATTAAAATATATTTCCACTGATCAAGCAGTTGACAGCTAGAGAACATAAAGTTAATATCCTCACCAAAAGATGGAGTAGAGGATTTAGGAATGCACTACTAGTAGCAATGGTGGCAGCACAATCCATAATAACTTTAAAAAAGTTAAGTACAGTATATAACTAGCTGAAAGATAAATGTTTGACAGGGCATGGGGAAAGACAAAGAAATGAAATAAGTGGATTGCTCTGTTAGGGACCTAGCGCAGGCAGAATGGGCCAAATGGTTTCCTTTTGTGCTGTACATTTCTGAGATTCTATTTGATATTTTTCTAAAATTGGAGTTGAGGGACATGAATGGGATACCATCGGCACTTTTTTTCTGCAGACAAGCATGCTGTGTCTGACCTGGGAGTGTTAAACGTTGGCAGTGGAAAAAAAACTGTTCCATTCCCCAACAAATAAATTGGACACTTGGGATGAGGTAAATGCTCCAGCAAGGGAGTGTCCCACTTCAAAAGTAAATACAGCTCTGTATGCACAGCTCCAGTGAGGGTGGAACAGAGGGGGCAGAATTGAAACGGGCAATCACTTAACTTGGTAATAATGCAAAGTTTGTCGTCCCATTATGAAATGGCACTGGTAACAGGCAAGAGTTACAACATTTGGTCAATGTTCAGAGTAGGCATAAATAAAATATTCTTTTGATCAAGCGGTCTGAATCCAAAATTAGCATCACCTTCTTCTCAACAGTAGACCGAGCAGGAACATTGGCTTTAACTTATCAGCAACACTCAGAACTGGAGAAGGCCAAATATTTGATCTGCCTCATTAACATAATTTGCAGTTAGTTTTTCTAGAAACATGCTCAATATATGAAGAATTCATATTGTGTAATAACAGTTACTTTTACTAAGCTTCCAAAATATTCAGCTTTGGGAAAACCTCATAAGAAACTTGTAACAAATTTAACCTCCAAGAGTTTTTTTCCCCCCCTTAGTCTTGACTGAACTCGATTAAATGTCAAGTTGGAGTTCAAACTTTATCATGCCGAGTGAATGATTTTCAGTGGCATGTAAGCAATTTAAATATAGGTGGACTTTCCCTCAGCATTGTGTTGTGACAGACTGATCAAGCTTTTAGAACAGAGGAAAGGGACAGGTCTTTCAAAAATATACTTTAAAACTATGTTAAGAGAAAACACATCTATACTTAAATTATATTAACGCCTACAGGACAAAATTCATTTTAAATCTGGATCAAAATGTTATGGTTTTCCGATGTCACAACACAATAGCACTTTTTCTGTTGGGGGAGGAGAGAAGGAAGGAAGGAACAGCTGAAGCACCATCTAATTATCAAATAATCTTTGACAAACAAACATTCTGAATGCTGTAAGGATATAAGAGTATGAGTAGGCCCGATGGCCCTTCAAGCCTGCTCCACCATTCAATAAGTTTATGGCTGATCATCGATCTCAACTCCACTTTCCCGCCCGAGCTCCATATCCCTTGATTCCTCTAGACTCCAAAATCTATCGATCTCAGCCTTGAATATATTCAGAGACTCAGCATCCACAGCCCTCTGGGGCAGAGAATTCCAAAGATTCACAACCATCCGAGTGAAAATGAAGTGTGTTACAGTAAATGTCCAATAACACTGCATTTGAAAATTGTTGGTGGCACTGCTTGTAGCATATCACAGATGCATAATTTTAAGGAGGTCAGGAATGTTGTACAATATAAAACACACCGAGTAATTGCCATTTTTGGCGCAGGTGGTAAACTGATGATTGTGGATCAGCTATTCATTATATGCCCCGCCCCATTTTCTTTTCCGTCGACTTCAAATAAACTGATCCAGTAAAACAGCCGACCGATCCGAATGGTCAGTTTATAGCTAGTGCCAAAATTGAACATCCGCCACAATGTTGTTCTTCTACTAAAGTGTAGGTCTGTGTCCTTTTAGTGCTACAGGTCAATTGCTGTTAAGTAAATGCTGGACGACTTCATAGACATCAAGTAAGAAGACAGTTTAGAGAGATATGCAAGAACAAGAGGGCAATAATATTGGTTGATTTTAACTATCTCAATAGACTGAGATAAAGGGCATGTATGTGGTCAAAGCTTGTTTATAATGCATTGAAGACTGCTTTTCTAGCCCCACTTAAATGCATCTATACTATTCGCTTTAAAAGAGTGCGAACCTGAGCAGGAGCAGCGGAAGCAGCACAAAGGGAGCTGAGTGGCGATTCAAATAAAAGACACAAGGAGTGACATCACAGGATATCTGGTAACTGATTGGTAGGTCACTGATTTTTTTTACTTCAAGTTAGGGACCAGGGTTAAATAGCTGGTTAGTAATAAAGCAGAAGCTTGGAGATTAGTAACTCTTAATACTATATTAAATTAGTAACTGTTGATACTAAATTATATTAATAACTCAATACAATATTAAATTAGTAAATCTAATAGTATATTATGATAACAACTTGAATCAGATACATCGTAGTCTCTGTAAAGTTAGTTATTAGTGAAATAAATAAAGGCATGGCAGGGCAGCTTGTTCCAGTGGAGTGCGCATCCTGCGCCATGTGGGAAATCCAGGACCCTTCCCATCTCCGAGACAACCAAGTGTGCAGGAAGTGTCGTCAGCTGGAGGAGCACGTTTCGGAGCTTGAGCAGTAGCTGGCGTCATTGCGGTGCATCCACAATCGCTTCGTGGATCGCACATTTCAGGAGGTGATCACCACGCAGATAGGGAGTGGGTGACCACAAGACAGAAAAGGAGGACCAGGTAGGTAGGTAGTACAGGCGTCCCTCGAGTGCATTTCGTTCTCCAGCCAGTATTCTGTTCTGAGTACTGGTGAGGGCGATGGTTCCTCTGGCGACTAAAGCCAGAGCCAAATCCATGGCACCACAGGTGGCTCAGCAGTATTGGTGGTGGGGGAAAATAGTGGAAGAGCAATAGTGGCAGGGGATTCGATTGTTACAGGAGAAGACAGGCGTTTCTGCAGCTGCAGATGTGACTCCGGAATGTTATGTTGTCTTCCTGGTGCCAGGGTCAAGGATGTCACTGAGTGGCTGCAGAAAATTCTGGGGTGGGTGAACAGTTCGAGCTTGTGATCCATATTGGTACCAACAGCATAGGTAGAAAGAGCGAGGAAAGATTTTTAAAAAAACAGGACCTCAAAGATAGTAATCTCTGAATTACTCCAGACGAGTGAATATAGAAATAGCAGGTTAGAGCAGCTGGTGCAGGAGGGAGAGCTTCAGATTCCTGGGGCATTGGGGTCAGTTCTGGGGGATGTGGGACCTGTACAGACTGGACGGGTTGCATCTCAACAGTGCCGGAACCAATAACCTCGTGGGGAGATTGGCTATGTTCAGGAGGGTTTAAACTAATTTAGCAGGGGGGTGGGCACCAGTAAGGGGAAAAATAATGCTCAAAGAATTGGGAGAGACAAAGAGCATTAACCTAAGAAATACTAAGGTATTAGGTGGGGTCCAACGAAGAGAGAACACAGGATGGTCTAAGATGGGTTTACAGTCTATGTATGTGAATACACGAAGCGTAGTAAACAAGGTACGTGAGCTGCAGGCACAAATAACCACATGGGAATATGATGTGGCATTAACTGAGACCTGGCTCAAAAAAAAAGGCAGGATTGGGTATTAAATATTCCTGGTTATACGTTGTTCAGGAAAGAAAGGGAAGGAAAGAAGGTGGTGTGGCAGTAATGGTTAAGGAGAGTATTACAGTGCTGGAGAGTGAGGATGTCCTGGAGGGGTCAAGGACAGAATCTATATGGCTAGAGTTAAGAAATAAGAGCTGCCATTAAACTACACTGTACTAGGTGTATTCTACAGACTACCAAATAGTGGGAAAGATATAGAGGAGAAAATTTGCAGAGAAATTAGAGAGAGGTGCATGAACTATAGAGTAGTAATAATGGAGGACTTCAACTATCCTAATATAGACTGGGATTGTAATAGTGTAAAGGGCAGAGAAGGAAGAATTTTTGAAGTGATTTCAGGCAAACTTTCTTGATCAGGATGATTCCGGCCCGACGAGGGAGTAGGCATTGCTGAATCTGGTTCTGGGAATGAAGTCGGTCAAGTGGAGCAAGTGTTATTAGGTGAACATTTAGGGATCAGGTTTAGATTAGCTTTGGAAAAGGACAGGGAGCAGTCTAGGGTAAAAAATGTTTAACTTGGGGAAGGCCAATTTCAATTAGATGAGAATGGATCTGGCCCGGGTAAACTGGAATCAAAGATTGGAAGACAAAAAGACAAAAGCGAAACAATGGGCTGCCTTTCAAGAGGAAATAGTTTGGCTACAGTCAAGGTACCTTCCCACGAGGGGGAAGATAGGGCAGAACTCCCTGGATGGCAAAACAGTTAGAGAGTAAGATGAAGCAGGAAAAGAGTGCATATGACAGAGGTCTGGTTGCAAATACATCTGAGAATCAGGCTGTGTATAGAATGGTCAGAGGAGACGTGAAAAAGAAAAGAAGAGGGGCAAAGAGAGGGTATGAGAAATAGGAGCAGTAGGGCATACGGCCCCTCGAGCTTGCTCCACAATTTATTATGGCTGATCTGATCATGGACTCAGCTCCACTTCCCTGCCCACTCCCCATAACTCCTTATCGTTTAAGAAACTGTCTATTTTGGTCTTAAATTTATTCAATGTCCCAGCTTCCACAGCTCTGAGGCAGCGAATTCCAGATTCACAAGCCTCAAAGAAATTTCTCCTCATCTCAGTTCTAAATGGGCATCACTTATTCTAAGATCATGCCCTCTAGTTCTAGTCTCCCCCATCAGTGAAAACATCCTCTCTGCGTTCACCTTGTCAAGCCCTCTCAATCTTATACGTTTCGATAAGATCACACCTCATTCTTCTGAATTCCAGTGAGTAGAGGCCCAACCTACCCTCATAAGTCAAACCCCTCATCCCCAGAATCAACCTAGTGAACCTTCTCTGAACTGCCTCCAAAGCATGTATATCCCTTCATAAATATGGAAGCCAAAACTGCACGCAGTATTCCAGGTTGGCCTCGCCAATACCTTAGATAGCTGTAGCAAGACGTCCCTGCTTTTATACTCCATCCCCTTTGCAATAAAGGCCAAGATTCCATTGGCCTTCCTGATCACTTGCTGTACCTGCATCCTATCCTTTTGTGTTTCATGCACAAGAACCCCCAGGTCCCGCTGTACTGCGGCACTTTGCAATCTTTCTCCATTTAAATAATAACTTGCTCTTTGATTTTTTTTTCTGCCAAAGTGCATAACCTCACACTTTCCAACATGATACTCCATCTGCCAAATTTTTTCCCACTCACTTAGCCTATGTCCTTTTGCAGATGTGTGTGTGTCCTCCTAACATTGCTTTTCCTCCCATCTTTTTATCGTTAGCAAACTTGGCTACATTATACTCAGTCCCTTGTTCCAAATCGTTATAGATTGTAAATAGTTGGGGTCCCAGCACTGATCTCTGCGGCACTCCACTAGTTATTGGTTGCCAATCAGAGAATGAACCATTTATCCCAACTCTCTGTTTTCAGTTAGCCAATCCTGTATGGCATCCAACATAAAAAGGTAATCCAAAAGTCTTCTATCGGCATAATAAATGATTTTAAAAAAAAGAGTAGCAAGAGGAGGGTTGGGCCGATTTTGGGATTTAAAAAAAAAGGCCAATGCATGAAGGCAGAGGGTATGGCTGAGGTACTAAATGAGTACTTTGCATCTGTATTAACCAAGGGAGAGGATGCTGCCATAGACATAGTGAAAGAGGAGGTAGTGGAGATACCCGATAGGATAAAAATTGATAGAGGTATTAGAAAGGCTGTCTGTACCTAAAGTAGATAAATCACTAGGAGTGGATGGGATGCATCGAGAATGCTGAGGGAATTGAGGGCAGAAATCAGAGGTACTGCCAATAATATTCCAATCCTCCATTGATAAGGGAATGGTGCCAGAAGACTAGAAAATTGCAAATGTTAGGTCATTGTTAAAGATAGTAAAGACAAACCCAGCAACTACAGGCCAGTCAGTTTAACTTCGGTAGTGGGGAAGATTTTAGAAACAGTAATCTGAGACAAAATTAACAGTCACTTGGATAGGTGTGAATTAATTAAGAGGAGCCAGCATGGATTTGTTAAAGGCAAATCATGTTTAACCAACTTGATCGAGGTCTTTGATGAGGTAACAGAAAGGGTTGATGAGAGTAATGTAGTTGACGTAGTGTACATGGATTTCCAAAAGGCGTTCAACAAAATGCCACATAATAAGCTTGCTAGCAAAATTGAAGCCCGTGGAATAAAAGGGACAGTGGTAGCCTGGATACGAAACTGACTGACAGGAAACAGAGAGTAGTGGTGAACGGTTGTTTTTTGGACTGGAGGAAAGTATACCCCAAGGGTCGGTTCTAGGACTGCTTTTCTTGATATATATTAATGAGTTGGATGTGGGTGTACAGGGCATGATTTCAAAACCTGCAGATGACACAAAACTTGGAAAAATAGTGAACAGTGAGAAGGAGAGTGTTAAACTTCAGGAAGATAGATAGGCTGGTGAAATGGGCGAACACGGGGCAAATGATGTTTAACGCGAAAAGTGTAACGTGATGCATTTTGGTAGAAAGAGTGAGGAGAGGAAATATAAAAAATGCTAAAAAGAGGGTGCACGAACAGAGAGACCTGGGGGTATGTGTGCATAAATCATTGAAGGTGGCAGGACTGGTTGAGAAAACAGTTAAAAAGAGTCAAGGGATCATGGTCTCCATAAATGGGGCTATAGAGTACAAAAGTGTGGAAATTATGAAGAACCTATATAAAACATTACTCCAGTTGGGGCTGAACCATTGTGTCCAGTTCTGAGCACTGCACTTTAGGAAGAACATGAAGGCCTTAGAAAAGGTGCAGAAAAGATTTACGAGAATGATTCCAGGAATGAGGGACTTCAGTTTCGCTGACAGACTGGAGAAGCTGGGTACGTTCTCCCTGGAGCAGAGAAGATTGAGAGGAGATTTGATAGAGGTGTTCAAAATCATGAGGGGTCTGGACAGAGTAGCGAGAGAAAAAATGTTCCCATTAACGGAAGAGTCGCGAACCAGGAGGAGACAGATTTAGGGTGATTGTCAAAAGAACCAAAGGTGACACAAGAAAAAACTTTTTTTTAAACACGAATGCTAATGATGTGGAATGCATTGTCTGAAAGGGTGGAGTAAGGCAGACTCAATTTTATCTTTCAAAAAGCAGTTGGATAAGTATCTGAAGGGGAAAAAAAATTATAGGGCTCCGGGGAAAGTGCAAGGGAGTGGAACTAGCTGAGAATCGGCACGGGCTCGATGGGCCGAATGGCCTGCTTCCGTGCTGTAGCCATTCTATGATTCTAACCATTCCCTGTGGTAGAGAGTTCCACATTCTCACCACTCTCTGGGTAAAGAAGTTTCTTCTGAATTCCCTATTTGATTTCTTGGTGACTGTCTTATATTGATAGCCTCTAGTTTTGCTCTTCCCCACAAGTGGAAACACTCTGTGTCTACTCTATCAAAACCTTTCATAATTTTTAGGTCACCCCTCCATCCTTCTCTTTTCCAGAGGAAGGAAACCCAGCCTGTTCATCCTTTCCTGAGGAGGTATAATGCTCCAAATATTTACATTTGTGTTTTGGTGAAACCATCCAGTTTTGCAAGGCCAGAGCAAAAAAAAAATCACTGCGGTATTAAAATTAAATGCCGACAGAGAACACTGGAAACAGGAGGGTTGGGTAGAATTTGATAGGTCTACTTAAAAAATGATGCGTAACCTAGATGAGGTGATAAAAGGGAACACCACGGTGCTGAGGAAAGTTGACAAAGTTTGAGTCAAAAATACTGGTTAACGTGATAAGAATTCATATCCCTAAATGTTAAACAAAACATTTGCTGCAATCAATGAGCCATGTAGAGCACTGCAACACCTTTCAAGGACAAACGGAAATTTTTACTGTCAGGTTAGATCTACACAACACATCAATAAGATTTGGTGGGAATTTCCTTGGGGATTCTCCCAATTGGAAGGCATGACTATGATGGTCGATCAGCAGACATTTACGAGTCAATCCAAATTTTCCGCTAAACTTTCACTAGACTTCAGTTTAATCCTTATTTAGTCTTGTTATCTTGTAAACCATGTAGTTTGCTAGTTATGTGATAAGGAGCTATATCATCATCAACAGCAGTCCCTCGAAATCAAGGAAGACTTGCTTCCACTCCAAAAGTGAGTTCTCAGGTGACTCAACAGTCCAATACAGGAATTACATTCTCTGTCACATGTGGGACAGAAATTCATTGGAGGAAAGGGTTGATGGAGAGTCTGGTTTGCTGCACGCAGTTTTCAGCATACTCTCGGCGACGAGACTCGAGGTGCTCAGCGCCCTCCCAAATGCACTTCCTCCACTTAATGCAGTCTTGGGCCAGGTATTCTCAGGTGTCACTGGGGATGTAGCACTTTATCAAGGAGGCTTTGAGGGCATCCTTGAAATGTTTCCTCTGCCCACCTTGGGCTCGCTTGCCATGTAGGAGTTCCGAGTAGAGCACTTGCTTTGGGAGTCTCATGTCGGGCATGCGAACAATGTGGCCCGCCCAATGGAGCTGGTTGAGTATGGTCAGTGGTTCGATGCTTGGCATGTTGGCCTGATCGAGAACACTGACATTAGTGCATCTATCCTCTCAGGGGATTTTCAGGATCTTGCGGAGGCATCGCTGATGGTATTTCTCTAGCGATTTGAGTTGTCTACTTAATATGGTCCACATCTCGGAGCCATACAGGAGGGCAGGTATCACTACAGCCCTGTAGACCATAAGCTTGATGCCAAATTTGAGGGCCTGATCATTGAACACTCTTTTCCTCAGGCGGCCGAAGGCTGCGCTGGTACACTGGAGGTGGTGTTGAACCTCGTCGTCGATCAATGCCCTTGCTGATAATAGGCTCCCGAGGTAGAAAGTGGTCCACATTGTGTAGGGCCATGCCGTGGATAGCAGATAATAGCAGGCAAAATGGTAGAGTTAGTGGTTAGCATGAAATAAAAATAAGCCTTTTGTGGACTATAAAATATAAAACAATGCCCTCGGACTTAAGCAACACTATCACATTTTGGGGCTACAGACATCAATGGAAGCTTCTCCATTTTTGCTGCTACTATTTACATCATAATGCAAATCACTGGAGTACACAAAAGCTCAGTTTACAGCAGTGGTGAATTCAGAAATTCCTCAATGGCAATGTGTGACTGATTTATTTTCTAGTAGGGCTGTTCCTCCACTGGAAAATGTCAACTTTTTTGGCTTTATTTGCTGGTGCATTTCCAGCATGTTGCAGCCGAATGAGATTTTTCCTTTCAAAGCCAAAGTAATTTCCTCTGAAAAGATTGCAGATATTTTACACATGCGAAGAAACAATCTCGTGTAACAGTTTGCCTTTCATTGGGCACCTATTCCTTGGTATAATCGTGTGTAATTTGTGAACTAAAATCTTTTACAATAAACACCGACAAAACAGGCTCGCATCTGAAATGTGATACAGGGTATTAGATTAATATTTAATATGTTTGCATGGCATTCTTTTGTTATTTCAACAGAGGCGTTAACACAATTAAAATCAACAAGTTAACATGTGTAATTATCGTCAACAGTCATTTCTGGCCTTTTGGCTCATCAAAAAGATTTATTTTCCCGCACCAGAAATACACTGTGATCATTGAAAATGAACCTGAAGTGCACAAAACGGTCATTTGCAGGAGCTGGCATAGAGTTATGAATCATATGATGTGAGGAGTACCTGACTGCCTGCAATGCTGGCTTTGTAATTAAATATACACTTAGTATAGCACTAGGATATTACATAACTTGTCTGCACTAAAAGCTGACCAGCTAGTCACAAAAGTCTGAAAATAACTGCTAATACGATAACACATTGCTCTGTAAAATGCCTGGTTTGCCATGCAGGCATGAATCACTGCTGTGCCATGCAATCTATAGCATCTGCCTGAACTGGTTATAATTTTTTTAATTCATAGAATTGTAAAACTGGGTTTCATTTATGAACGAAACATTGGCATCTGATCAAATCCACAGAAAAACAGCCATTTTTTTTTGCTTCTGATGAACACCTTTAAACTCAGGAAATGTTGATTTCGTTCGACCTTCCGATTGTAAAATGATATTCTTTGCACTGGTGAAACTTACATGGTGGAATCGATAAGCCTCTTCGCACAGGGGAGGATTTTTTTTCCTAGATCTGAGACTAACAATATGTTACAATTTTAATGTTCTTTTTTTAAATATGGAGCTTTAAATGCTCAGATACCTCTGGGCAGCTTTCTATTACTTAGGAATTTGAAGCACCACAAAAACCATATAAATCAAATGGGATTTTTTTTTCTGTAGCTTACTCACTGCTGTCTGTCGGATTAGTCAAGGCTATTTGGGGAGGGAGAAGATGGACAGGTTTATTTATTGATAGTTAAAAATTTCAATTACACAAAAATGCCTATGAACCTGAATCACACAAACAGACTAGATGCAATCTATCAGAACCACTTCCAAATATGCCTTTCAGCCAAGATTGATGAATTACTATGTTGGTTATACTTCGCTCCCCTTCCCCAAATTATGCTAAATAATGACAACAGGCTAATAAATCAAAAACTTTGCAAATTGAAGTCTATTTACTGTCCAACTAAAAATCTTCATGTATTGGCTATACCTTGTAAATTGCCAAATTGTATAATATGAGTGTGAGAAAGCTGTATATAGTTAATCATGCAAGTTGATTAAACAAATGAGATAGCGGGCCAAAATGATGGTAACATTGTTTTCAGTGAGTTTCTTTTAGATACACCCAAATACAGAATAGCAACACATGGATCAAACTCCTGCTCAGACTGTATGCAAAGGACTCATAATAGTAAATGTGGAAATTCAATATTGCAGGTATTAAAATGGCTGAAAATAACCCATGCTTATTTGTATCATAGTATTAACCCAACCTCTTCTCTGAGGGTTGTAAATCTGTGGAATTTGCTGTCTTAGAGCTGTGGAAGCTGGAACATTGAATAAATTTAAGACAGAAAGAGACAGTTTCTTAAACGATAAGGTAATAAGGGATAATGGGGAGTGGGCAGGGAAGTGGAGCCGAGTCCATGATCAGATCAGCCATGATCTTTTTGAATGGCGGAGCAGACTCCAGGGGCCATATGGCCTACTCCTGCTCCTATTTCTTATGTTCTTATGGTGATTTTACAAAACACAAGCAAATTTACCCGATTTTATTTTTAAGAACAGGGGTGTTCTAGAATAAAATGCGCAATCTATTCTTTTGCCGCCAAGGTGGATTTGTATCTCCCAAAGGCCACAAACTGACTGTTAAGTAAACAGGTCAGAGCGTTTCATTGTAGTTTGGAGAGGGGCAGACTGCTAAGTGCTTGTGTGTCGCCGGC
This sequence comes from Pristiophorus japonicus, assembly GCF_044704955.1. Taxonomy (NCBI): domain Eukaryota; kingdom Metazoa; phylum Chordata; class Chondrichthyes; family Pristiophoridae; genus Pristiophorus; species Pristiophorus japonicus. The sequence continues at coordinate 45,366,917 of NC_091990.1, forward strand.
TCCTAGCCAGAAGTAAGTAAGTATTAAGCAGTTGGCTTGTTGTATTTTATGGAGAGGGAGGGGAGAGACATGAGACCCTGGAGGAGGTCCAGAGCAATGTCACCAGAACCATACCAAGTCTTCAGATTCTTATTTTTCAGGATAGGCTCTGGGAACTGTTTTTTTTCAATAGAGATTTCAAAAAGTGATATGATTGCGATCTTTAAAATAAGGAAGAAATAGATTTAGCTAGATAGGGTATTTGAGTTGGGTATGGAGGGGAAGACAGTGGGGCACCAATATAAATTATGAAAATATTAGAGTTAGATTGGATGCCAGGAAGTAGTTATTTTCACAGAGATGCAACAACTTCTAGAATAGAGAACCAGAAAATGAGGAAAGTATGCACTCACTACAAGCTTTCAGAAGGAAGCTGGAGAAGTTGTTGAGGGTGGAAGATAGGTGAGCGTTAGTCGGAATTAATTATATCGAGTACCAAAAGGTCATCGACCTGAAACGTTAACTCGGTTTCTATCTCCACAGATGTTGCTTGACCTGCTAAATGTTTCCAGCATTTTCTGATTCTTACCAAAACATCTCCTGCAGCTTGCTTGGCTACATTTGTGACAAGAATTTCCAAGAGTTTTTTTTCCCCCTAAATTAGCAGGATATTTTACAAACATTTTATTTAGCTGTGTTCAAAAGAAGCAGAAGCATAGACAATGTTTGGAGCTCTGCAAGACAAGAACAGCATTAGTCAGAGGAATAACATTAATCACAGGTGATGTGTGTTTTCCAGCATATTCTCCCGAATGGAGCATTGTAGCACAATTTCCAATATCCACAAATCAAAATAATAACCAAGTACCAAGCTGTCTGAAACCCCTCTCAATTCTTTCAGATTCATACAAAAGATAAAAAAGACTTGCATTTATATAGCACCTTTCATGGCCACCAGACATCTTAAAGCACTTTACAGCCAATGAAGTACTTTTGGAGTGGAGTCGCTGTTGTAATGTGGGAAATGCGGCAGACAATTTGTGCACAGCAAGCTCCCACAAACAGCAATGTGATAATGACCAGATAATCTGTTTTCTTACACTGATTGAGGGATAAATATTAGCTAGGAGACCGGGGATAACTCCCTTGCTCTTCTTCAAAATAGTGCCATGGAATCTTATGTCCACCCGAGAGGGCAGAAAGGGCTTCGCTTGAACGTCTCATCTAAAAGGCAGCACCTCTGACAGTACTGCGCTGCACTGTACCAGAGTGTCAGCCTAGATTTATATGCTCAAGTCCCTGGAGTGGGATTATGAACCCACAATCTTCTGACTCAGAGGCGAGTGTGCTATCCATTTTGAGCCACAGCTAATATGACCAAATGACCTTCCTTACAAACTCTATGCACAAACTCGAGAGAGAGGAGGAAGCGAACATACAAATAATAGATTACTGGGCATGAACTATCTGTTTCATGGGTTTGCACAACTGTCCTCCAAACATAATTAAGATTCTCTTCATCAAAATGAAGAGGAAAGGAGATAAGATTCAAGCTTTTAAATCAATGAATAGCAGGAACGATGAAAGAATTATCCAAAGATAAAGAAGAGTTGGCACTTGACTTCAGTACTAATTTCACGGATGTATTTGATGAACCATATAACCATTCCTGATTGCTAAAGTTCAGATTCAAAGAATCAGCGGTTAACAAAAAAAGGGATTAACCGAGCCCAAGCAGAACTGCTGAAGGGTAATTAAGACATAAATCACAATTTTACCCAACGAGAGACCAGTTTTATTGAAAGCTTGAATAAACAGATACCTGCACAAAGGTAGCTTCTTGAAAAACACAATCAGGCTTTCATTGCAAAAAATAATTTCTAATCTGAATCTTTTTGTTTTCATTAGAACAGCGAGAGAACAGTAGATGGTTTGATGGAGATGTTTCAAATCATGAAGGGATGGGACAAAGTGGATAGAAACAGATTATTTTCAGAGATTCTGGGGTCTAGAACAAGGGTGTCAAATGTATGGTATGCAGACTGGATCTGGCCCATGGAACAGTTCCATCTGGTCTACAGACCTCCCATGGGGGAAGGGAAGGGGACAGAGTGAAACACTTGCATTTATATAGCATCTAAAGCGCTTTACAACAAATTATTTACTTTTGAAGTATTGTCACTTCTGTAATAGGTACCCAATAGGTGTATTCTGAGTTGAATAGGGGTTACCGGAGAGAGGCCAGCAATAGCTAGTCTGGAATAGCGAAAGTATGTTGAAACATGAGTGCGGTCAACAATCATAGGTTGGTAGAACCACAGCTGATTAATAAAAGCGGTCAATTATTAGATTCTTTACTAATTACTGTCAATAGCTCATTGACATGAAATGCATTTTCAAAAAGGCCTTCCCTAAATTCAGAATCATCTCAGTAATTTGTGTTTAATCAGTCAGTGCTATAAATAGCTATCAACATAAAACTGGTGCCCTGTATACTGATCACTTCATAAACCCAGTCAGCAATTCATTACGTTACTTATTAAATTCAACCAGCAGCTTCATCATTTTCCGCGCACACCCCCCCCCCCCCCCACTCTCCTCCCACCCAAAACAAAATACAGGATGAAGTTAATGCTTTAAAAAAAAATAGATATGGAAGAAACCGGGACTCTGATTATACCTGAAAAAAGCAAAAATGTGAAAGTGGTCAATTGGAAGAGAAGATAAACATATCAATTGTATGGATTACACTGTAATGATTAGACTGTATAAACTTAAATAGGGGGAAAAAATTCACTGCCTTTACTTGAATTATAGAAGCTTTAATAATATTTTGCTGGAATGTAAAGCAAAAGTAAGAGGTGGGAGAAAGATTCCACAGTAATTGTGGAAACACAGATGTTCACACAAGAGCGTAATGAAATTGAGAGGAAAAATAAAAGAAAGATACAAGCTGTTTCCAAAATGGAGGAACAGGGACATTAAAATGGAGGTATGGAAGGAAATGTACTGTATGGACTCAACAAGGAAAGGAAGGGCAAGAACTTGGGTGGAAAAAAATATTTGAAATGTTCAAATGGGTTACATCTGTAAAATATAGAAAAACTGGAATAATTGAAGATGAATGAAAAAAATAATTAAAGATTGTCTCAGATGTAATATGATTTATCGTTATCTATTTATATTTTAATAACTTTTGAAGAAAGTGGCCCACGCCAAGCGGCAGGATATTGGATCAGGCTCACCATATAAAATGAGTTTGACAATCTTGGCCTAAAACAAGAGGACATAAGATACAAAATTAAATGCAAGAGATTTAAGGCAGCGAGCAGAAGAAACTTTCTAACAGTCCGGAAATACACAGAATCCAGAGCAGCCTCGGTCGAGAGACACTACTATAGTTAGTGATTGAAGCAGAGACTACGTCAACACTTAATAATAGATCTGATTTATGGTTGAAGATAAGGAGGAAAAAGAAATATGGAAACAAGGCAGGACACGTGCAATTCGGCCTAATGCTCATGTGGGAGGATAAACACCAGCAGAGACTGGTTGGGCTGACCAGCTGCAATTTCTACACAAATAGTTGTTTCTTTCCATTTAAAAAATGATATATAATACAACATAAATAGCATTGGCAAGGATACATAAGCATAACACAAAGCTAAATGGTATTTAAGTATCGATAATATTAGATGAGATCATGAAGTGAGTAGTTTAACAACATTGAAGATGCTTTACAGGGCTATTTGTTGTTTATACTTTATATGTACAGAAAAAATTATTTAATTAAAATAGTAAATTACACTTTAGTGAACTAGTTTGAAAGAAACTTGCTGCTTAAAATTGACTTCACAATTGACTTATTTTTCCCTTCTCACCAATTTTTTTCCCACTAACTTTCAACTTGCACATCCTCTCCTGCAAGTGTTGAGGTGTAGTTGTACAGGGTCCACTTGCTCTAAAATACCACATCTAAAATCGCCTTTATTTATAGGTGAGCCTCGAGAGTCAATGTTATCTAATTTTTCCAACAATGGAGAACATTACAGGTACGGCGTCGAGAATCCGGAAGCCTCGGAACCGAGGCAGCTCCGGATTCTGTGTATTTCCGGACTATAGAACGTCTTTCTGACGTTGTAACTCCGGAAATGCCTGGGCCAAGATAGGTAGGAGGGAAGCGGCGGTGGAGGGGGAGGGGTGGGTGTGGGGTCTGCCCGAGGCGGAGGGGAAGAGGCCGGTGGCGGCCTGAGGCAGGGGAGAGGTCAGCAGGGCCCCGAGGCGAGGGCGGGATAGACGGCGGCCCAAGGCGGGGTTCCATATTTCAGAACATTTTCCGGATTCCAGACGACCCTGCCACAGATCGTCCCGGTGTCAGATTTCCAGAACAGTACAGATTCCGCAACTCTGGATCCTTGATGCTGTACCTGTACAACCAAGCACGATTCTGTACTCATCTAATATCCACGCATGTACATTTCTAATTGGAGCTGTTGAATAACATTGAGGTCGGAACAATGCCCAATTTTCTCCTCCGAAACCAGGAATGCAGAGTCCTTTTGGTGTACTCGTACGGTCCTCCCAGTTGAGATCAGCTGGGTTCAGAAAGACCACAAAAATGAATGCAATTATGGTAACTAAGGATGAGAGGGGAGTCTCTAACGGTGAATGGCTTGCTTTTCTTCCCCAGCTTGTTGGAAGATGCCTGTTCACCTACTCAGCACAATGTCCTGACAGCACAGCAGAGATGAGTTAATTTTATTTGTTTGCACAAGAGGGTCTACAAGTAGAAGTCACTATCCCACAGAAAAGGACAGAAGTCCGAGATGCAAACTGGTAACGTTTGTAATATCAGCAAGATAGTAATCAATCGCTTAAGGGGTTAATTTCCTCTTTATAATGTTTTTAACACATTAGTCGAGGTGTTTTGTCAGTCAGACAGGAATTTATTACGAAGACATTAACCAGTGCACTAAAAATAGCACAGAAAATTATAGTGTTTAACAGCAACTACAGTAGCAGCTAAAAATTAGCAAGTTAATAAGTGCAGATAGAAAATGAATTGGGAATCTTTGCTCTCCATTCATGATCGAAATATTGACTGTACTGCTCATTTTTCTGTAAAAAAAGGGAATGAAAATTTGACTGTGAATAATCTTTTACAACTCCTTTTGGAATATTACTAGTGTCTTGCCCCAGCTACTTAATTGAACAATTAATTTGAATTTAAGCAAATTGCTCAATTAATTATTTAGTTTTTTGCTTCTATTCGTGACTACCAGAAAAAAAATAATCAACCTCTTTCTTTCAGTCACTGATTGGAAAAAATCAGCTTAGTCGGAGACAGATAGTCTACCTGGACTCCAGTCTCTGTGGGAAACAGTGTTCGCTAAAATCAAAGTGAATATTTATTAATGGATTCAATTTTATTTTTCAAATACAAAATCCTAATATGTAAATTGCATGAGCTAATGCATTTAAATAATAGAACATGAAACAAAAAGACAATTATAAGTGGCACGGGTTTAAAAAAATTAAATAGCTTTTTACACTAACATCGCAATTGCCAGAAGGCGACTGTACGACAGGATAAACTTATGGTTAAAGGAAGTGTTTAAATTTTTTTCTTCATTCATTCATGGGATGTGGGCACCACTGGTAAGGCCAGCATTTATTGCCTATCCCCAATTGCCCTTGATTGAAATGGCCGAGCAAGCCAGAGGGCAGTTAAGAATCAACCACATTGCTGTGGGTCTGGAGTCACATTTCGGCCAGACGGGTAAGAACAGCAGATTTCCTTTCCTAAACGACATCGTGAACCAGATGGGTTTTTACGACCATACAATATTTTCAGGGTCATCATTACTGAAAATAGATTTTTTTTAAACTGAATTCAAATTCCCCAGCTGCCATAGTGGAGTGTGAACTCTTGTCTTCAGATATTAGTCCAGGCATTGGTAAAGATTTAGGAGAAATAATGATTGATCGTATAAACAAAAGAGTGAAGGTAGTATTGAACCTTAGGAAAGTGAAAAACAAGTTCAAATCGAACAGCTGAACACAATAAAAGAAATACACAGAGAAGGTATTTAGTTTGAGACTCTCAACTACGGTATATTAAAAATCTTGCATTTTTCATTTCCGCTCTATAAAACCTTATTTCTTGTTGTCACACCTTAGCTTCAACATTTTTCCATTGCAAATTCCTATGTCTGCATTTATAATGGAACCTAGCTAATTAAACCTGTCGCATTATAATTCATCTCCTGCCTGTGGTGAGGCATTATTTGTGCAGTCCTGAGCTCCTCAGCCTGTACTGCACCGAAATGTTTGACAACTCAACCAACGCTACTTCTCTGCTTCCTAAATTTCTGCAAGTTTTGCTATTTAGTTAGAATATAAAATATAAAAAAAGACAATGTATGACTTTAAAATTTGGACTGAATTAGAGCAGTGTGCCCTGGTTCAATGATCTCGTACATTCTATCCCCACTCGCCTGCAGACAAGGTGTGCAGCACAATAGGAGAATGAATAGTATATTGTAAACGTAGTTATACATATTTTCGTTACGGTCATAAAAGCTACAACTTTTACTTGGCACACAAACCTCAGTGAAAAGTTTAATCATCAGACAACAACTTACATTTAACAACTTTCATTTATATGGCACTTATGACATTAAAAAAAATCCCAAGCCACTTCACAAGGACATAATGAAAAACAACCAATATATGAAATAATTAAGAAAGGTGAACAAAAGTTTGACCAAATAGGTGGGGTTCACAGGAGAAAAAGGAGGTGATGAGATGCAGGGGTGTAAGACGAGAATTTCAGAACACGGGCTCCGGATACCTGAAGGCATGCCCAATGGTGAGGCCAAAGTGGGCAGGCATGCACATGAGACCAGAGTCAGAGAAACAGTCAGTTCAGGGAGGGGCTTGTAGAGGTTGTCAAGAGTCTGGTTACTGTAAACTCACTCAGATGCAACCTGATCCATCTTTATTCCAGCCCAAGAGTGCCAGCTTGACAAAGACACATTGCTTATATACAGGTGATCAAGCACACATGCCACATGCATACAGCCCGATGACCTCCGACCGCAGCACCCTCTGGTGTCTGGTGACCCCTCAGTATTAATACATAACAGAGGTGAAAGGATAGGGAAAGGCAAGGCAAGACCATGCAAGAGCTAAAACACAATTCTGTGAAGGGAGTTATGTAGTCCATATTAAAACATAATGGGATGGATTTTCCGGTCTTTTGCGCTCCGTTTTTTTGCCCCAGAGGAGTGGCAATGGCGGCGGTGAGGTCTTCTGGGTGGACGGTCAGCTTCCAGCAGCACGCGGGGGTTTTCAGGGCTGATGTTGCGGCAGCACGGAGTAACACTTGGTTGCGATACTGACACCCCGCAGTCAAAGAGGCAAGTAATGCCATCTCAAGGTAAGTGTGATTGTTTTTTCTTTTAATATTTTTTGCAATTTATGTTGTGGTGGGGTGAGCTATGTATTGGGAATTTTTTGTGGGGGGGGGGGCCTTTCAGGTTTTTTTTTCTTCCCAGGCCTCTCTTGCAGTGCTCCCGGGCAGGCACAGGAGGATTTTATCATTCTCAGCCTTCCTAGCACCCTGAGAGAGAGGTAACACCTCCCTTAGCGCTGCACCCCACCTGCCCAATTTTGATGTATTTTCTGTGGTGCAAACTTTACCACCCCGCAGCCATTACTGCCCCAATCCATCAAAGCAGATTATCCACGCCATGGGGTAGAATTTCAATGTGATGAATTGCACTGATTACTGTATTCAAATAAGATGTGCACCCACCTCTTAGAGATTTTCTGGGTCAGCGCATTTGCATTGGAGTAGTCATTGGTGTAATTCCTGTGTACAACACATGTAAGCTGCTGGGTGCATGAGTGCAGCCTTTAAAAAGACAGGTCAGCCTGCATATATCAGCAACAACCAATTTGGAAGTAGCAGTGCTTGGCTCACTCGCTTGACTCCCTGATAACTTCACTGCAAGTCTTTTTTCTCATACTTTTCAAGGATGTCTACAGCAGAATCCTCTTGAGCAAGTAGCCAAACAAGGCAATATGGCATGGCACTCGGGAACAGAAGAACATAACATCTTTCTCGCTCATAGCTCCAAACCCTCCTTGATAAAATTTAATTAAGCAGACATTAATTCCTGGGTGTCTGTTCCAGTGAGTTTGCCAGGAATGGCACAAGTGCCACCTGGAATGAGGCAGCATTGGCACTGAGTGTCAACAACTCCCAGCTGCAGGGATGCAAACCAGAGCTGCAAGCATTTCAACAACCTCACCAGGGCTGGCAAGATAACACACCCTTTTCTCCCTTACCCACCCTGTATGTCAGCACATTCTTCAGCCTCTTAAAGCAACACTTGTGCAATTAACCCTTCACAGTGCACTCCAACTTGGGACCATAGAATCTTAGAATGGTTATAGTACAGAAGGCCATTTGGCCCGTCGAGCCCGTGCCGACTCAGCTAGTCCTAACTCCCCTGCCCTTTTCCCGCCACCCTGCAAATTTGTTTCCCTTCAGGTACTTATCCAACTCCCTTTTGAAAGGTAAAATTGTGTCCGTCTCCAGCACCCTTTCAGCCAGTGCATTCCAGATCTTAACCACTCACTGCATTAAAAAGTTTTTATGTCACCTTTGGTTCTTTAAATCTGTGTCCTCAAGTTCTTGACCCTTTTGCCAAAGGGAATAGTTGCTCTCTAGCGACTCTGTCCAGACCCCTCATTAATTTTAACACCTCTATCAAATCTCATCTCAAACTTCTCTGCTCCAAAAGGAGAATAACCCCAGCTTCTCCAGTCTATCAACGTAACTAAAGTCCCTCATTCTCGTAAATCTTTACTGGATCTTGCACTATGGCTACCCAGTACCCCCCAACAGCAATTGTTTACATGCACAACTCAAACCCTTTCCTCCATTTTAACAGCTGATACCCCCAAATATTTTATTTCAGCTCTCGCATGTCATCTGGCAGAAACTCTTCAACTATTAGCGTTTCCATCCTGTACTCAATCTTCTTGGAGAAAATGGTTCCCAATGCTCGGCACAGAAAAGCCACCATGGGGGAATCCCCACTTTAAAAATGCTCCTGCCCCATGAGGGATGACGCTGGAGCTCATGGGAAGGTATTCTGTTCTGAAGACTTGTTTGAAAGTAGCCTCGGGGGAGGGGCTCTACGAACAGTTGGAATTAAAACAGGAAGATGCATGTTGAAAGACATTCAAGTTGGCCAATCAGCAAAATGGTCAAGTTATCTTTGACCAATCAGAACTGGACATCAGATGGCCAGGAGGAGACGGAAGTATGAACACTTCAAACAAATGAATTTTCTTTCTCTAGAGCTTGGAACAGGAACACCGGAAGGTGGTGTTGGAAGACGGCTGTTGAACACAGGGAAGCGAACACATGGAAGGTATATATTCAGATGGAGTGATCATCCATTGAATTATACAGAGCCAGTTTTAGCACAGTTACTGCTAAGAGGTATGACCAGTTAACGTAGGAGTAAATGTACATAACTGTGGAATAACATAACTGTAAACCGTTGGATATATACATTGTGGGATGCATTGTATAGGACCAGTTAACGTAGCTTTTAATTGTATGTAACTGGGGAAATTGGATAACTAAACAGTTGGATATATACATTGTGAGAGAATTGTACATAACCAATTAACGTAGCAGCATATATGTTGCAAAGTTTAAGGGTTGTTGAATTGTAAGCAACTGGGAGAATTGGGGATGTGAATCTAAAATCGGTAAGCTAGAGATTTGTGGTTTTTGATTTTAAATCTATATGCAGTAGTGTTGAACTCAGAACTTAGTCATTTTAATCATTTTAATAAAAGTCCATTGTATTGGAAAATCTCAGTGTTCTTATAGGTTTTCATGTTCGAAACCCGTAGGAAAAAATCCTACAGCTCTCACTGGAAAATGGTGAGGTCAACAGGTTCGTGACAGTTACTGGCATCCCTGTGAAGTACTTAAACAGCTCACCCTTCCACTCCCTTCTTTGTCTGCTTAATCTAAAGGGAATGATGCACACCCATTCTTGGCTTCTCCCCTCCTGTCCTGCAGTTCCAGCATAGCAGTGGGTGGCACAGGAGGAAGATGAATGGACGCAACTATCTCCTTGTGAACTATGGTCAGGATGATGATTAAGAGGCGAATGTTAGCAGTCTGCAGCCCACACACGAGTTCCTCCAGAGACCTCCAGTGCCCTGTATGCACCAACATTCTCCAACTCATCCTCTGCATTACTTGCTCCCTCATTCACACGCACAGTTCAGATATGTTCACTTAGGGCAACTAAATAGTGTTAGTGGGGATGTGGCACCTTCCCAGCGGAGGAGGTTGTCTATGGCTTAGAGGTTCATGGGATCCAGAACTCATGGATACTCAACTTAAAATGAAGAATGTTTGAGGAACATCACATCTATCTAAGGACTTGCAGTAACTGACAGGTATGATTCTCGAGTCTACATCTCTTTGTAGCAATATCACGGAAGCTGGGTCTTCATTGCAGGAGCCAATAGAGCATTTTGGAGCTTCACTGGAATCTACACCAGATCAGCAGCTAAGCAGCAGCAAAGGACCAGTCGGTACCTCCACAAAAGCACAGACTACCGATCTGGTAACAATAGGGGAGAGGAGAGAGAGAACCTTGAATACTGGCTTTCAGATCCTGGGGGGGACCATGATGCATGCTGCTGTCTATCAAAGCTTTCAGGATCGGATATCGCCATTAGACTAGTCGTCCTCCTAATCAATATGACCACTGAGCCAAGTGGAATGGTGATGGCTGCAGTCTACCTTCTTGATAGTGCTGTCTCAGGATGGCAACATATGCCAGGCTTCTGGCCTTCCCCTCAGAGTACCACTCCAGTGGAATGTGGAGTCATTACCAGGTTGCTGTGAAGCAAGCTCTCAAGATATAGCCAGCAGTGCCTCCCTGCCAGAAGCAAGTTGCCATGTGAGAACGACTGCCTCAGCATCTGATCTTTAGTAGAGCATTAGCAACCAACCACCTCTTGCAATCCTGGCCCTCTGGTTCCATCTAGGACAAGCACTAGAATAGGTGAAAGAAAGCACGTGTGAGCACCAAGGTGAAGCATGGTGTTAAGGAGTAAGTTGTCTGGTGTTCTCTTTGACTTCATTATATTAAAATAGGATGCGCATTAACATGGCACTATATATTCATTGAGGTTACAGTCATATAGGCAAAGATGCACGTATTATTTGGTGCTGACATCTTCACTCAGGCAAGTCTCAGGCAGGGGCTGCTG